>NC_044384.1:67739874-68075733 GCF_006542625.1 Nomascus leucogenys
ACCTCTGCCTCCCTGCCTCAGCCTCCGAGTAGCTGGGACTACAGGCACACACCACCGTGCCTGGCTAATTTTTTGTAGTTTTTTAGTAGAGACGGGGTTTCACCTTGTTAGCCAGGATGGTCTCGATCTCCTGACCTCGTGATCTGCCCGCCTCGGCCTCCGAAAGTGCTAGGATTACAGGCATGAGCCACCACGCCCAGCCTATCCATGTATTTTTAAAGTTCCCTTGGATAAGCCCTATTATGCAAATATTCCTACCTGAGTAGAAACCTCAGGAGGCATGAGGGGATTTAAAGAGCTATTTGCTGCTCTGTCTGACTCCAGAAGACTCCAGAAGACACCGTTTTGGAGTATTCCTATGAGCTGCACTGGATATTGCCTGTAACTCTGCATGTTGCCTTCCACCGTGCAGTAAAGTTCTGGGCGGGACATTCACACGCAGGACGCTGGCATCACTCTTCACTTTCATCTTCAAAGCAACAAACCAAACTAAGAGAGTCGCTGATGTCCATGATAAAGTTTTCTTGAGCTCTTGCTCTAGGCTCTGTTTTGACATTCAGTAAATAGCTTAAACAGAGACAGGGAAGTTTAAAGAGTTTTAAGGATGGGTTTAGAGAAAGCATTAAGAAGCTTCCTGTAGTAATCTCACTTCGTACCTGTATTTAAAATTCACAGCTGGTTCCAACAGCTTCTTACATCTTTAACAAACCCTGGGCTGGGCAGTGAGGGGCATGTCACGGCCGTGGGGTCTGGGCTGGCCTTCAGGGTGCATGTTCTTGAAACTCTTCTCAGAACCTGATTGATAGCAAGTGAAATGAGCAGAAACCATCGAAGATGCCAAACAGGTGACCAACATGAGGGCAGCCAGGCGTCTGAGATCTCCCTCAGTTTCCTCAGGACTGAGACGATGACTGAGGGAATGCTTTATAAACGATGCAGGCTAAGGATTGAGCACTGGGTTCGAGTCCCATGACATATACATGGGGGGAAAGTAGCCCTTGACTACTTTCAGAACTGTTCAAGAACTGGGATCATGCAGGGCTCCATAACCAACTGCAGGACAGAATCTGCTACTAAACCAAGGTCGTGGCCCATCTGACCCATGACTCCAGTTGGCTGGTGGGCTGGCTTTCCTGTCTGTTGCTTTATGGGGCCATGTCAGCATGATGAGAAAAAGTGAGTTTGGTTTAGGTAGCCATCATGTCAGTCTTACTGGAGTGTGTTTATCAACATATTTTTTTCATTTTTCTTATCTCTCCTTCAATAGTATTTAAGAAGCAACAGTTTAGTCAATAATTTCATAGCTAATATCATTTCCTTCCAGAAGAGTTTTGCCTGGTCTCACATTTCCAAACCAGAAAGCCTCTCCTTTCTCTTGGGTAGCTAAGCAGTGGGGTGGGCCTCCTCTCACCGCAAAGCTTAGGGGCCCATTCCCACCTGGGCTCTGAGGTTATTGGTGCAGTTTTTAAAAATAATTGTATGCATTAATCATTTGCTAGAAGACAATATTTGTTATTCTTGTTAAGTTACTCTATATACTAATATTCTTTGGATTTATGGGTATTATACATGTGTTTACATACAGTAGTTCCCAGTTCATGTGTGGTGGGAAACTGATGAGTAAGGAGGTGATTTCTGTCTTCTTTTGTAAAATCATTTTTATAGGTACTTTTAATGTGAAGCCCTGTGGGTTTATAGCATGATTTTTGAGGTGGTGCTCTTTCATATTTTGAGACAGACATGTTGGCCAATGGACACCAATAATTTAAAAATGACCTGGGGAGAGATTTGGAGGTCCAGTTGACCTCATATGATTAGCAAAGAACAAAGGTGTGGCATTTTTTTTGCTTTCAGAATAGAAAATAGAGACACTTCTTTTGAGTTTCTCTTCCTTTTCCTCCCCACAACACAGTTTTGCCCAATAACTGCCTTTTAAAGTTAGGTTAGACCTACCTGGTGCATTGATAAGGACGTGCTGCTTTGAGAGTGGATAGGGAGGCTCACAGAGTCCTTCTTGGCTAACTTCCACTCTGCAGCATCTACGACATCTGAAAACTAGGCTCAACAGAGTAAGAAACCACAAATTAAAACCTTGGGCAGCCAGTACTATGTTGAAGCGAGAGTCCACTTAACTCATAGATGACATCCCTGAAATCTGGACTTAGTATATTTTGGTGCATGTCACTTGTTCATCTAAAAAAAATCATTCTGGCCAGGCATGGTGGAGCACACCTGTAATCCCAGGCACATGGGGAGGCCAAAGTGGGAGGGTTGCTTGAGGCCAGAAGTTCGAGACAAGCTTGGGCAACATAGCAAGACCTTGCCTCTACAAAAATTAAAATTAAAAAAATTAGCCAGGTTGTGGTGGCATGTACCTATAGTCCCAGCTACTTGGGAACCTGAGGTGGAAGGATCACTTGAGCCCAGGAGTTCCAGGCTGTGGTGAGCTTTGATGATACTGCTGCACTCCAGACTGGGCAACAGAGTGAGACCCTGTCTCTAAAAAAATTAAAAATTAAAAAACACCCTGAAATACGGGATGCTCAGGGGTGAGGATACTAGTCAGGAGCAGGCAGGCGGCTATTTCACCAGAAAGCACACCCTCCAAGCATGTTTGGGGTGGGCATGCATGCGCAGTGGAAGAGAAGCAATACAGAAAGGTTTTCTGCTAGAATATGAATGCGCTTCCCCCTAAGAGTTCCTGTGCATACCTGTAGTGTTTATGAGACACCCTGCACTGCCTAGGATTCTTTTTTTCATGTTAATAATAAGACTGCATCTTTCGGAGATCAACAACAACATGTTTCATATTCAGAGAGGTCAGAGTAATTGAGAAACTGGCAAGTTCAGGGAGAACACTGTGAAACAGCACTGTCTGATCATACAGCCTTCTGCTCAAAGGGGAGGTCTGTGTGTGGGTTTTAGTGCTGATACCAAGAGGGCTGCCACAAATATCTGCGTTAAGGAGATTGTTTTGTTTGTTTGTTTGTTTGTTTGTTTGAGATGGGAGTCTTGCTCTGTCACCAGGCTGGAGTGCAGTGGCCTGATCTCGGCTCACTGCAACCTCCGCCTCCCAGGTTCAAGCAATCCTCCTGCCTCAGCCTCCCAAGTAGCTGGGACTAAAGGCGCATGCCACCATGCCCGGCTAATTTTTTGTATTTTTAGTAGAGGTGGGGTTTCACCATGTTGGCCAGGATGTTCTCAGTCTCTTGACCTCGTGATCTGCCCGCCTCCGCCTCCCACAGTGCTGGGATTACAGGCGTGAGCCACCGCACCGGCCAAGGAGATTGTAAAGAGGAAATGAGAGTAACATTTCTTTTCTGGCTGTAATTAAAACAATTGCTTTGTCCTTGTAAAAGATGTTAATGTCTCCTCCAGCCCATCCTGCTGAGTGAATTTGGAGGCAGGCATCATAGTAATTGGTTAGTCAAGAAATAGTCGTATATTGCTCTTTTTACTCACTTATCTGTAAGTTGTTTTTAAAGCAGATTGTTTTCCCTTTAATCAGAATCCAGTCTTTAGAAGCAGGAACCCTCTGAAGCATCCGGAAATCCTTGAGAAACAAGACAATGGCCAAACATCGGTTTTATTTGTATGTTACAGCCCTGTGAGGCAGATGAATTATTTTATCACCCTCGTGGGACAGATACCATGAGGCCCAAGGAAATGAAAGAACTCGATTTTTTATTTTAGTTAATTAATTAATTAATTTTTTGAGGCAGAGTCTTGCTCTGTCACCCAGGCTGGAGTGCAGTGGCACAATCTCAGCTCACTACAACCTCCACCTCCGGGGTTCAAGCGATTTTCCTGCCTCACCCTCCCCAGTAGCTGGAATTACAGGTGCCTGCCATCACACCTGGCTAATTTTTGTATTTTTAGTAGAGACAGGATTTTACCATATTGGCCAGACTGGTCTCTAACTCCTGACTTCAGGTGATCTGCCTGCCTCGGCCTCCCAAAGTGCTTGGGATTACAGGAACAAGCCACCACAGCAGGCTGAAAGAACTCAATTTTAGATTACTCCTGTTATGAAGCTGTGGGACTCTAGGCTTCCTGAGGGCAGGGGCTGTGCGGTCTTCTTTGTGGAATCCACAGCCATAGCCTAAGGCAGTACCTGGGATGTCCTAGTTGCCCTTACATTTGTTGAGTTGAGTTGAAAAGTGAACACCAAACCAGATCTTTTGCCTCTTAGGTCTTCTCACCATAGACTCTGTGTTCTTTCCACGAAGCAACCCTAAATTGTCCCCTTTTACATAGGACAGTACCAGAGCCCAGAATGGTGAGGGGACATGGCCAGGATTTTCTTGAGTCCCCATCGAATGTTCTTACTGCACAGCTTCATGCATGCAGGCACTTGGGGATGGGGAACACTTCGAAGTGGGATGGGTGGAAGGAGTTTGGAGGTTGTCTGCATGAAGTTAGATGTCTGTACTGCAGGACCTGGTTCATTACAGTGTGTTAATTACTCAGGAATAATTATGTCTGGCTGGCTGGCTGTCCTTTTCCCTGCCGTCCATGTGGAATTAATGAGAACACTCTTTTCAGTCATTCATCAATGTTCTTTGTTCAGCTTCTGCTTTCCTAACTGCAAATAAATTGCTTGTAATAGCAAGTACCTTTTATTCTATTGTTAACACTTGAGAATGTTTAAAGGATGGGTTTCAATTGGATTCCTTAATGGAAGGAACTGGCTGCTTTTCCAGGGCAAAAATTACCTGAATGGCAATGGCAAACTGCAACTAAGTAAAAGATTATGGGATGGGAAACATAAAAAGGATATAACAGCTAAATGGAAAACTGCGACTGAGCACCAACTCATGCACACCCAAACCAGGAAGGACAGGAAGGAAATAAGAAAACAAAAATGATTTACCTTTGTGCCAAGCAGCACAGACTCGCAAATCAGTTAATGGGTATGGTAAATGATGATGTGCTTGCTGTTTGGGAGTTTATTTCTCAGTGGACTTGGTGGCCATCCAGGAACTCATCAAATCAACTTAATGGAGAGTTAAATGGCTCTTGAAACAAGCTGGCTTGAAGCAGCTGGGAGCCGGGGTCTGTGTTCGCTTGGCTTAGTGTGGCTCAGCCGCAGGGTGGGCATCCTCTGGCAGAAGAGCTTGTTTTTCGCAAGGAAGAGTGGGTCTGAGGGGAAGCTGCTGGAAAACAGTTGCCTGTGTCTCCAAGAAAATGCCTGCTTCCTTGATCCTATTGAGACCTGCCCTGGTGTCCTCAGGAGCTCTAATGCAGGGCAAAAAACAAAGCACTGTGCTATGGAGCCAAGCCTAATGATCTTCAGACAGGCAGAAGCCAGTTCTAGATAGGACAAAAACAATCCCAGTTTGGTGGGAGTATGCAGGCCGGTGGGACACACACCTGGTTAAGAATTTTTGTTTATTATGGAGAGTTTCAAACGTATACAGAGAATAATGTAAGGATGCGTGAGATACCTGTCTCCAACCTTTCCACAGACTGCTTGTATCTGTTCCCTGTCCTGCTCTCCCTCTCTCCCTCTGTATTAGGGTGTTCTCATGCTGCTAATAAAGACGTACCTGAGACTGGGTAATTTATAAAGGAGAGAGGTTTAATTGACTCACAGTTCCACATGGCTGGGGAGGCCTTAGGAAACTTACAATCATGGCAGAAGGGGAGGCAAGTCCTTCTTCACATGGTGGCAGGAAGGAGAAGTGAGAGCCGAGCAAAGGGGGAAGCCCCTTATAAAACCATCAGATCTCCTGAGAACTCACTCACTATCGCAAGAACAGTATGGAGGAAACCACCCTCATGATTCTGTTATCTCTACCTGGTCCCACCCTTGACACGTGGGGATCATTACAATTCAAGGTGAGGTTTGGGTGGGGACACAGCCAAACCACATCACCTTCCTTTCCTTTATGCTGACTATTTTGAAGCAAATGTCAAATACCTATACACATGTTATTTAGTACTTCTGAATTTCTTATTTTTGTATGGAAAATGCAAAGCATATAACAAAAGGAAGGAGTCCATGGTTTATACAGTTTTCCCTTAATGAAGCTCACCTTTAGGGAGGAAGTGTGACACCAATAATATGACTGCAATAATACTGTGGACTTTGAAAACACATGCACCACTCATGGACCTGTATGCCTTTGATTTTCACTTTGAGGTTGGCAATAGAAGTTATTACTGTTACTTTTCTACTTATCACAATTAAAACTGTATCACCTTATTAAAACTATTTAGAAAATTTGAGTTACTTTAACTACTTGGGAAAATTGAGTAAGTTACTTTAAACTGCTTTTGATGGAGCCTTAGATGGAGTAGTCCTGTGTGGAGGAGCTAGAGAAGATAGTCTAATTGTGATTCGTTGATAGTTTCCTGTTCGTTAGTACAGGACATTGTTCTAGCAGGCTAGTAAGGCTGAACAATTTTTAAATGACATATCCACATGCAAATATATAACATATATAAATGAATTGATAAATCTAATCACATGCTACTATTGGCATTTTATGTTTTCCTTTTCTTTACTTTTCCTTTTACTTGCATGATTCTGTCTTTCCCAGCGTAGTATAGGTCCAGTCCTAATCATAGAAGGTCTTAGTACTACAGATATATAAATATATTAGTTTACTATTGATGCTGTAACAAATTACCACAAATGTAATGGTTTAAAACAACACAAATTTATTGTCTCATAGTACTGTCGTTCAGATGTCTGAAATGGGCCTGCACTAAAATGAAGTTTTCTGCAAGATTGTGTTTCTTCTGGAGGTTCTAGGGAAGAATCCATTTTCTTGCCCGTTCCAGCTTTCAGAGGCCATCTACATTTCTTGGCTCAGGCCCTCTTTCTTCATCTTCAAAGCCAGCAATGGTGGGCTGAGAGCTTTCCCTGCCATTTGTCTGGTGCTCTCTCCTGACTCCCTCTTTCATTTTTAAAAACCCTATGATGGCATTGGGTCTACCTACATAATCCAGGATAATCTCCCTATTTCAAGGTCAGCTGATTAGCAACCTCCACTCCCTTTGCCATGTAGCATGATACAGTCACATATTCTGTGGATCAAGGACGTGGACATTTGAGGGCCATTATTCTGGCTACTGTAGTAGGAAAGCAAAACTTCAGGGCTGGTGAGGCTGGAGTTCATTTATTCTGTCTTACATTTGCATAGTTGAGAAACTGAGGCCCAGGGCATACCATTTGTTGTACATAACTGGATGCTTCCCAATCTTCATCTGATCTTAGGACAGCCCTTTGAAGTGGGCGTTTTTATATTTCATTTTTACATGTCTTTAAGATAAGAAAGCTGAGGCTTGGAGTAGCTAGCAAACCTGCCCTAGGTCGCATAGCTAGCAAGTGACAGAGAGTTGAGTCTCACAGCTGTGACTGGCAGCTGCCCGGGCCCACTGGCACCCTTTCCGCTGCTAGCTAGGTGCCTGCGGTTAGCTGCCAGGTCTCCGGTTTCCTGGCTGACATTCTTCTCCTGTTCTCCCATTCTGCTCGCTCACATTTTCCTCCAGTGACATGAGTAATAATACATTTTCCAGAACTTCCTCTTTGAAAGATTGATGTGTCATTGGTGTTATCAAACCTTTTCAATTTTTGTAGCTTCTGACTTCCTTCTTTAATGGACACTGTATTTTCTTCATCCCCTTGGAATATTAATTTTATTGTAAGTTATTCAGTTCAAACACATCAGATTTTTGTGGAAATTCTGAGATAAAAACTTCTCCTGGTTTTCATTTCTCACCCTGCTTCCTGCTGCTTCCTGTGACTACGTCCCATATTTTTTTATATTTTTATCTTCTTTCTGTTTTTAATTCTTTTATTTTCACAGGTTTGGATACTTTTTTTAGAGTGTATGAACCTGATTTGTAACTGTCCCATTTAAAGCATAGTATGGTTTTTTTTGAGTAGCATCTGTTAGGTTTTTCAAGTAGCATCTGTTAGGTTTTTTGAGTAACCACCACAGCCCCCTTTATTCAAGACGGGGGCATTCACCTGGTGTTTTTTTTCTTCTGTCCCTTCTACTTGTTGCAAGGATGTGGGTTACACCAAACTTCTCTACAAGAGTCCTCCATCCCGCCCCCCCACCCCCCGGAAGTTCCCTGGCTCTGACGACTAGAGGCTTATGCAGGGAGTGTTTGGGAGGGGGTGGCCCTGAGCAGGGCAGCCAGCCCCCCTGAGCTGTACGGCTGTGGCCTTCTGTGGTCTCCACAAATCCCATGATCTGCAAAGTCATTACAGCTGCCAATGGAAGATCAGAGCAGTGAGTTCACTACCCACCTCCTGATTTTGAGAGGCTTTGGGAATTGGAGATTTTCAATTATAAGTAAAGTTCATGACCTAATTATTTTTATGATTAAGAAGTAATCATTATATATAAAAAGAATTATATTTTATGTAAACTATATAATTTAAAGAATAGTAAAAAGAATACCCATCTTAGGAAATAGAGCATTATCAATTAGTTGCCAGATTGAAGTACGTCTGTCCCATATTAATGGTGTTAATTTTTTTCTTGCTCTCCTTTACAGTTTGCCAACAATGTGTGTGTCCCTCGGATGTATATTGTTTAGTTTTCCTTATTTTTGAATAAGCCAAGAGACGGAGTCGCACTGTAGCCATCCGTCTGCGGCATACTTCTGTCACTTGGCAGTATGCTTGTGACATTCTTACATGCTGATGCCGGCAGCTGGAGTTCATTCATTTTTATTGTTCTTTATCATTCCGTTGTCTGGATATACCACACATTATTAGTCTCTTCTCTTGTGTTTTGGGTTGTTCAGGAGCTTCCAGGTTTTTGTTATTACAAAACATGTGTCTGTGAACATGCGTCACTGTTCGTTTCCTGGTGCCCACATGCAGCAAGTTCTCTAACGTGTGTTCCTGGGAGTAGATGTGTAGGGCCATAGGGCATGCATATGTTCAACTTTTATCTTCCTATTTTTAATTGTGGGAAAACATATATGCCATAAAATTTATCACTTTAACCATCTTTAAGTTGCAGTGCAGTGGCATTAACTATATTCACATTGTAGTGCAACCGCCATCCATCTCCAGAACTTCTTTCATCTTGCAGAAGTAAAACTCTGTACCCATTAAACAACAATTCTCCATTCTTCCCTCCTCCCAGCCCCTGGCAACCACCATTCTATTTTCTACCTCTATGAAACTGCTATTCTGTGTACCTCATATAATTGGAATCATACAGTATTTGTCTTTTTGTGTGTTTGGTTTATTTCACTTAGCATAATGTCCTGAATCCATGCTTGATCCATGTTGCAGCATGAGTCAGAATTTCCATCCTTTTTAAGGCTAAGTAATATTCCATGGTACTCCACATTGAGTTGATCTGTTTATCCATCAATAAACACTTACGTTGCCCTCACCTTTGTCTGTTGTGAATGAGCTGCTATGAACATGAGCATACAAATGTCTGTTCAAGTCTTACTCTCAGTTCTTTTGGGTGTGTACTCGGAAGTGGGTTTGCTGGATCAGGTGATGCCTCTACTTTGAATTTTTTAAGGAACCACCCCACTGTTTTCCACACGGCAGCACCGTTTTACACTGCCATCAGCAATGCACAAGGCTTCCAATTTCTCCGCATCCTTGCCAACTCTGGTTATTTTTTGGTTGGTTGTGAGGACTTGAGGTGAAACATCTAAAGTGCTGAGGCTACTTAAACAGGGGCTGTCACTTTTATCAGCATTGTCATTCTTTGAAGTGTGGAGAGGGGGAATCCCGTGGATTTGAATCTAGAAAACCCTGGATATGTTAAAGTGGGCATTTTCTTGTCCTATGTGGAGTAAAAATAAGATTGAGGATAAATTGGTTTTCCTTCTTGCACAGAAGCCTTCTCTCGAGCTGTATTGTGGGGTTTGCAAACCCTGCTGACAGGGGCCCCTGCACTGCTCCCCATCTCCTGCCCATGTTGGCACAGGAGAGAGGGGGTCTCCACAGTGTGCCAGAGCTGGGCCTGGGCAGTGATGGATGTAGGTTATGGATGTGGGATTATTAAACAGATAATTATCTCATATCAAACAACAGTCATGAATATATACCTGAGGACCACATGTACCTACAATAAATGCAAAAAGGGTGGTGGGGGTGGGGGGCAGTTCTATTCTCAGAGAAAGGAGACAAAAGTGGAATGGGACAGGGAAGCCCATTTAAGATTTAGCTGGAGAACCTGGACTGCCAGTTCCATCTCTCCACCCACACTGAGCATCGTCACCTGGGGCCTGGGTATCGCGACGATGCTCACCCTTCCGGTGTCATGTGTTGGCCCAGCTCTTCCAGGTGGAAATCAGAGATGGTCAGCCTTTTGGAGAGACAGGTCCGAGCCCACACCATGCCTCTTGTGGTCTGGACACCACTGGTCCACACAGGCACTGACTCTCTTTTCTAGTACGGCTGCAACCAAGAGGCCACCCACTGAACGGCTTCAGAACCTGAAGCTTATTCTTTCACAGCAGTGGGGACTGAAGTCCAAGATCAGGGTGCCTGCAGGGCACGCTATCTGGAAAGGCCCTAGGGGAGAGTCTGTTTCATGCCTGGTGCTTTGCTCCCTGGCCTGTGGTGGGGGCTGAAGTCCAAGATCAAGGTGCCTGCAGGGCACGCTGTCTTGAAAGGCCCTAGGGGAGAGTCTGTTCCATGCCTTATGCTTTGCTCCCTGGCTTGTGGCTGAGCCACCCAAATCTCTGCCTCTGCCTTTGTCATCACACAGCCTCTTCCCTGTGTGTCTGAGTCTCAGCTGCCTTCTCTGTGTGTGTCTCTTGTCCTCAGCTTAGAAGGACATCAGTCATCTTGGATCCAGCCCATGCAGTCTGGTAGATCCTCCTCTTAACGTGCAAAGACTCTATTTCTAAATAAGGCCATATTCCCCAGCACTGGGGGTAGCACTTGAACATATCTTCTTGGGGAAATAGTTCAGCCCACAACACACAGGAAAGCACAGAAGCTGAGTAAGCCCTAAGGAAGTCTCGCAGGAATCTGACACTGCCCTGCCCTGTGAGGACAGGATCAGTGGGCTCGCATTTTCTATTTTTTGTTAATAATTATCTGCATTGTGTTTTTCCTGAGTGGCTCCAGATGGATAGCCTCAGCAGCCCTGAGCAGGCTCCTGTCCTCATTGTGTCCTCCTTGTGTGCCCCATGCTGGAGTCCCACTGGCAGGTTGTGAGGAGAGCTGCCTGGATGTCACCCAGACATCTAAGCTCCGTGTCCTCCCTCCAGGTCATGTCGGTGTCCCTGGTCTTCCGTCCCCAGATCATGCCCCTCAGAATTGCTTGTGGCCGCCTCTCTTGGGGCCCTGCACCCCTGTCAGCTCTCTCCCTCACACAGTTTCCTGGTTCTGCCCTGTTGCTTTCTAGTCTCTCTGCCTCCACTGAACCGAGGCACCCAGACCTCACACCAAGCCAGACCCCTGCCCCCGTCCCTCCCGTGCAGTCAGTTTTGCACAAAGCTGCCAGGTAGGTCTTCTTGAAGAGGCCTCACAACACTAAATGTGTTCATATATTAGTAGGTGCCAAGGCAGGAGGATCGCTTGAGCCCCCAGGAATTGGAGACCAGCCTGGACAACATAGTGAGACACCATCTCTACTAAAATTAAAAAATTAGCCAGGCATGGTGGTGTGCACCTGTGGTCCCAGCTACTTGGAAGGCTGAGATGGGAGGATCATTTGAGCCCAGGAGATAATGTGCCACTGCATTCTAGCCTGGGTGGGTGACAAAGCAAGACCCTGTCTCCAAAAAAATATACATACATGTATATATGTATATACGCACACACACACACACACACACACACACACACATATTCACACACATATATATATTCTGAATATATATATTTGTGACTCCCTGAAATAAATTCGGTTTATATATATGTAAATAAATTCTGAAGACTCTACATGTGTATGTATATATACATATATATTTTTGTATTAACATTAATAGTAATATTAACATGAGTTCAGGGTATCAGCCAGTTCTGTCTTTCGGGATGGAGCCACTGGATTGAGGCAAGACTTCAATGAAGGAAGCCACGTGGTTTGTAAAATGAAACTGACAGGGGACCTTTGTATCTTACGTTCAGGTGATCACAGCTCCTTCTTGGGGGTCATCACAATCACCTAAGAGATTGAGTTCCTTCAAAGCAGTTTCTTGTGCACAAGAACAGATGGGGTGTGCTCTGTTCACTCTGCTAGCACATGATGCTGCCGTCAAAATGATGAGGACACATCATCTCTACTTTTAGTTCTGTTATAAATGGAGACCCTGGACTTGCCTCAGATGACTTTGCGAGATATTTTATTTGTTTGGCAGCATTAAAAGGTGGAGCCTTCAATCAGCCAGCAGCGTTTTCCATTCCTGGGACATCCCTTCTTATGCAGCATCTGCAAGCTCATTTCATAAAGGCATGGGAGAGCAATTGGAGAATGACAGGTGTGCTGTGGCACCCCCAAATGCAGTTGCCACTGCCTCAGGCCTTACCAGTAATGACACTGTATCAGGGCGGGGAGGACGGTAGGGACAGGTTAAGAGTTGGCCAGCCTGGGGCTGCAAGCCATGCTGTCACCATAGCAGGGGACAAGGTGTATGAAGAGGCCAGGCTGGCTGCGGACGGACCACATGGATCTGGGGTCCTGGTTCAGAGTGTTTGATGCACTCTGAAGGCAGCGGGTGCTGTGGTTGAAACAAACCACAGGAGGTTTTTCAAGGGAGAATGATATGAGCAGTTGTATCTTTGGAAGGTAAGCGGAGGAAGAGTGAAGTGAGAAGACAGAACCAGTGGAGAGGCTGTGGCCGTGGCCCTAAGTGAGAAGAAAGCAGAGCCTGAGCTCGGGCAGATCCAATGGTGGGCCCGAGAGAGTGACAAGAGCACAGGGATGGGGTTTGGCCACCTGTAAATACCTGTAAGCACAGTGCCTCCCACTGGCCCTGGCAGTGGACCCCAGCGAACAGGGCTTAGGGCATGATCCTGGATCATGCAGACATGGGGGCCTATTCTTTCCTTGGCAACTATGGGACTTTGGGCAGGTTGCTTAATGGCTTGAACTTCAGTGTCTGCAACTGTAAAACTGAGTTGTTGGGACCCGGCTATAAGCTTGTTTCGATGTTTCAGTAAAACAAAGCTTTGCTCTAGAGTAACTTTACTACTAAGAGTGACATAAAACTGTATTTTCAGTTTGTTTCTGTTAACCCATAGGGAATATTAAAGTTGCTATTAGCTGGATGGTAATGTCATTTTATTTTTTTATTTGTTTTTATTTTTATTTATATTATTTTGAGACAAGAGTCTCATTCCATCACCCAGGCTGGAGTGCAGTGGTGCCATCTCGGCTCACTGCAACCTTTGCCTCCTGGGTTCAAGTGATCCTCCCACCTCACCCTCCCACTGAGAAGCTGGGATTACAGGCTCATGCCACCACACTGGCTAATTTTTGTATTTTTAGTAGAGACGGGGTTTCACCATGTTGGCCAGGCTGGTCTCGAACTCCTGACCTCAAGTGATCTGCCCGCCTCAGCCTCCCAAAATGCTGGGATTACAGATGTGAGCCTCTGTGCCCGGCGAGTAATGTCATTTTATGTCTTTCCCTGGTGTGACTGCCTAAGCCAAATATGCCTGGAGAGAGCCCAGTCCTGGAGGGTGCCCCTCCTCCAGGGTGGGACCCCACCTGCTGCTCTCAGTGCCCTGGGCACCGTGCAGAAAAGGCTGGGCAGCTCAGGCCAGTGCAGTCTGCGCTTGTCTCCTGGCTGGCTGGAGGTGCAAAGGAAGGAAGTAAGTTTCTATCTTCTAATCAGATGGAGGGCAGGGAGGAGGTGTTGAATGCTACCAGTTCTTCCTTGGGGTTACAAACCTGGACCCCAAATGCCTATCTCCAGAGGACACTGCCCTGCAATGGTCTTGAGAACATTTTTCTAGGCATGGGAAAAGTTGTAACAAGATTATGAACATGCTTTTTGAATGCATTACAATTATAATCAGATTATGTGTCTGATTTAAGGGAGTCTTGGCTTATGAGAGTGCTTTGTCTTCATTACAGGGAAATGACTTGCTGGTAAAACTAAATTTATTTCCGGGAGTCCCAAGCTGGTCCCCCTTTGGCATGGCTGGGAGTGAGGCCCGCAGTTGCCTTCTCTCGATGCATTGATAAAGTTACTGGCAAGCTGGCCTGAGTGGACAGCTCAGGTGGGGTGGACAGATGCACAGTGTGCACCGTGGCCAGGCCCTCTCGTGCTCCAAGGAGGAGGAGGATGGGGTGGGACAGTGCCCTGGGCAGTGGGCCCCCAGAAGGACCAGTGGGTGTGGGCATCTGACTGCATGTGTGCATGACTCATGCACACATCTTATCCGCACGTGGACTGTGTCTGGATTCTGTTGAGAACAAAATATTTATGCAAAAAAGATCTGTAAGGCTCAGGCTGCTGATGACTTTGCACTTTCACTTGGATGTTTATGTAGAATTTTCGACATGTTTGGACATAGCTTGTGTGTGTTCTGTCAAAAGAAGGCTCCAGAAGGATATTTCACCAGGCCCTCAGTTGTCTGTTTTAAGTTTTGCATGCGTAGACATTAAACATGCCTCTTTGGTGACCACCCAGAGTGAAACGTGATGCTTGATCTGTGCTTCTGAGGATGTAAGTGATGTTGCTGCTACTGTTACTGCTCGAAAGTGGGCCACCTAAATCCTTCCAGAATAGAATGGTGGTGTTTTGGGACAAGAAAACTGACATTTTGTGCTATAGTTTCTCCCTGGGCTGCAATTTTTGACACTCATGTCATCAACACTCTAAAAACAAACGCTTTTTGATTTTGAGGGTTTTAGCTCCATTCCCTTCAACAGTCAAGGAAATCTGAGGTGAATTTTCTCATCGGTCTAAGTCACCTGGGTCCAGTGCAGGACGGGATAGGTGTGAGGCAGATGTGGGGGGTACAGGTGAAGTGAGGCTGCTGTTGCAGAAGAGGGGGACATCACAATTAAAAAAAATCTTTTTTTGCTGTTATGAAGACTAGATGAGGTTAGAAATGCTCTGAGTTGGGGCAGATGGAGCCAGTGGGATTCGCTTGTGAAAGTTGTTTCATTGACCTGTGCATGAGGTGTTGAAGACTTAGGTTAGGGCAGCAGTGAGGCAGAAAAGAGATTTTTAAGGCCAAGCTGCTGCAGACTGCACTTTCACTTGAATGTTTATTCAGAATTTTAGCATGTTTGGACATAGCTGGTGTGTGTTCTGTCAAAAGAAGGCCCCAGAGGGATATTTGAAAGGAGGTTGTTGATAAATCTGTAAGGCTGAAAGGTAAAGAAGGAGCGAGATGGAAAGGACCCCAGAGCTTTGACTCTAGGACATCCCGATGACAGAAATAAGAGAGGGCTGATTTGGGGAGAAGAGGACCAGGTCAGCACTGACTTGCTGAGTATGAGATAAAACTAAATATAATCCAGTGTTTTAAGTTAGAACATTAAAAAGTTTTATTTTGAGTATAAGATGTGTAAATATTGTGACTGCTTATAAAAAGTCATCTGCCTATCTGAAGTACTGAGCAGTGGTTTTGAAAAATTGTTAAAGTTTTCTCTTTTACTATTTAAACTTCCATGTACTAGTTGAATAGGAACTGATAGTTGTTAACATAAGTTTTAAATATGATTTTTTTAAGTTTTATTGCTTACTTTAGCAACTGTGCCTCTTTTTTTTATGTTTGATTTGAAGGAAAGTTTTAAGAAGGCCTGGCCTGGCACTTGTCCCAGAGGAATGCATGTGGCATAGCAAGTTAAAGAGTGCAAATGTCTGCTGTCTTAGAGGGCTGAGTTTGTATGCTACAGACACACAGAGTATTTCCAAGGTTCTTGGGGGGTAACTATTTAAAAAATGTACTTGTTACCATCCCAATTGTTAAACACAATAGAATGATATTGAAAAATATTGTCATAAAGACTGTCTAGAAATGATGAAGAATCAATTCAGCCACTTATCAGATGTTACCAGTTGCTCCTGGGGTTCAGGCACCCTGTTGCTGGGTGCGTAGGCTATTTCTACAAACAACATATCCCCTGCCTCCAAGAGGGGTGACACAAGGTGGCTCTGGGCTTTGGACAGTGCACAGTGAGCCATAATGAGGCCTGAGTACAGTGCCACAAAGAGCTGGACATGAGCAACCTCAGAAAATATGGTGGGCAAACAGCCAAATGCGTGGAGACGTCGCCCTATCTAACATGGCCATACTGACCTGCTCCTGAATAAAGAGAAAGGATGGAACTGGGCCAAAGCCAGAGGATGGTTTTTACTATAGACCCCTAGGCTATAAGACCAGGTGGCCTCAAGCAGAGCCACAGGAGCCCACAGAAAGACATGAGAGTAGAACAAATAAGCCCGAACTCCTGGCCAGGCAGCGGGGTTGCCAGCTGCATCTGTGCATGGCACAGACAGAAGTCTTCATGCACATTCATACCTGGACCCAGGGAAGCCCAACATGGGTGAGAACTTTTTCATAAAATGCTAAAATCATTGTTTAAAATAGCCAATGCTACATTCCACTATTAGAGGCATGGCCTTCTAATCCAGTTGTTTACCTGTGTATCAACTATAATGTCAACTTTTTGAAAAATGGGAGACACTTATTTTTTGAAATGAAGGTATTGACAGATCTGGGATTTGATTTTACTCTACTCACAAGCTAACAAGTTAGGCTCCTGCCATTCCATGGATGCTGACAGAAGACATGGCCAGAGACAAAGGACTTCATTACTCAGGGCACAGCAGGCGGCATCAGCACAGTCAGTTTTCCTTGTCCTCACATCCAGTGAGCATGACCCAATGAGCCCAGATGGATGCTATGCACACAGTCCAGCTTTTTACCTGGCGGCATCAGAGCCCCTGATGTGAGCTGTGGTGTCACAGCTAAGGAACACTGAGCCTGGAGAACCCACCATGTTATAGCCATTTATACCATTTTATAGTAAGCAAGCCTGCTCTTTGTT
Organism: Nomascus leucogenys; assembly: GCF_006542625.1. NCBI lineage: Eukaryota > Metazoa > Chordata > Mammalia > Primates > Hylobatidae > Nomascus > Nomascus leucogenys. Next base: position 67,756,836 of record NC_044384.1, read on the forward strand.
GCAGAGGGAGACATCACCTCAGCCGTCAAGGTTTCTCACTGTAAACACAGTCCTGAGAAATAGTCCAGGTAGTGTATGGTTTCAGCCTTGCATTCACAACACACCCAGCAAGCTGTGTAGGAGTGTAAGAGGCCCATGAAGACTGTCTACTAATGACATAAATATATAAAAATAATGATACTGTCGGTAAAATCTGAGAGGACTGTTACAATTTGTGGCTATTAATATGGGACCATTTCATACCATTTGGTGATATACTTCAAATTTAAAATATGTGTTAATTCTTATTTCAAATTGAAAATTTTATTGCTTTTCAGACTTACATGACAAGCAACTGGTTGAAATTTTTTCCCCCACTTCCTGTTTATTTATTTATTTATTTTGAGACACGGTCTTGCTCTTTTGCCCAGGCTGGAGTGCAGTGGCACTGTCTTGGCTCACTGCAACCTTCACCTCCTGAGTTCAAGCGATTCTGGTGTCTCAGCCTCCTGCGTAGCTGGGATCACAGGTGTGCACCACCACGCCCAGCTAATTTTTATAATTTTAATAGAGACAGGGTTTCACCGTGTTGCCCAGGCTGGTCTCAAACTCTTGGCCTCAAGCGATCCGCCCACCTTGGCTTCTCAAAGTGCTGGGATTACAGGTGTGAGCCACCACGCCTGGCCTCTCCTTTATTTTTAAGAAGCCTCTATAAAATAACCCCATGTGTATAAGTGTATAATACTCTACCAGGAGCCTTTGGGAATATGGAAGAAGTAAATGGTTCATTTCTTGCCCTTGGCTTTATAACATGTTAGAATGATGAGACAGCATTACAGGAAGCAAGCAAAGTAAATCCATCAAGTGCCTGGTAATGAGATACCAGTAATGTCAGAGAGAAAAGGGAACCAAGTCGTTTTGTAAGAGTTTGATAGAATCTTATGATAGATGCAGAGTTTTAAATTTGTATTTTTGCAGCCATAGCCACCCAGGTTCCTAGGAGCTTTAGTATAGATGCGTGCAGTTCTGCAAAATGCCTGCTATCTAATGTTGCCTTTTTCTTCCCAATTCTGTTTTATATTCTCTCGTTCTCCATTTCTTGGTCCCTGTCTCTCTGATGTATGAAGAAAGTATTAGTGGAAAGAGGGCTTAGCTCTTCAAGCTTTTTGATGGGAAGAACATAGCTTGCAGGTGGAGTACATCTGAGAGTCTCCAGCTCTGCCCTGACTCCCTGGTCCTTTTTACCTGGTGGCATCAGAGAGCCCGTGATGTGAGCAGCCTGGTGCGTTTGGTCCTGCAGGGGTTATCTTGAATCACTGATAATACCTGGGAGTCCTTCGGTCACTTTTTTGTGAAAATGGCTACATTAGCGACACAGCGCATTTGAGTAACACCGCCTGTTGCACCAAGTGCCCCTGTGCCATGGCTGCTCTTGCTGCCACTCTGAGTTAAGTGGTAACTTCTTAATGCATGGGACGACTGTGGCTCATGGCCACCAAAGGACTTGCCCAAGGTCACACACGTGACAGGACGAGGTGCAGGACCTAGGCCTTCTCCTGCCGAGGTCGCAGGTGCTATTTGGGGTGTTGTTTTAACTGGGATTGGTTTGAGATGAAAATGACCACATCAGCACCAAACACCGTGTTTAGTCCTTGACTCTCTCCTCAACAGGCTGGAGTTTAACAAGGGATTGGGTGGTAGCGAGGTTGTTCTTTGGCCCCAATCTTGCAGCGTGTGTGAGTGTTACTCTTTATGAAACGGTGATGAACCGAGCCAGTTGTCATTTCTCCCAGGAGCACTTCAAGGACATCTCACACGCTTCTCCTCACTCTCCCTGGGACCAGGTCTGTCCCAGAAAACCTTCCTGAGGCCATGCAGCTTCTGAGTTCCAGGACATCTCTCGGGGGGCCCCAGGAGCACCTGACCTATTTTGTGGCAGATCATGACTATTTTTAGAGTCTAAGCCACCTTTAAAAGACAGACCATCATCCTCTTTCAGAGAATACAGTCCAATCAAGTCAACAGAATGTCTGTTCACAGGGAGTGGGGCACGGAGGAGGATGTGGTTATGGAGGTTATACAGTAAGTTATGAAGCGTGACACAGATGTGATTCTTTTCATCTATTTTGTTAGGTCTGTATTCAGAGTAAGAATTATTAGCCAGGCATGGTGGCTCATGCCTGTAATCCCTGCACTTTGGGAGGCCAAAGCAGGAAGATCACTTGAGCCCAGGAGTTCAAAACCAGCCTGGTCACGACAGCGAGACCTTGTCTCTATAAATAAAAACATTAGTTAGGTGTGGTGGTGCACACCTGTAATCCCAGCTACTCAGGAGGCTGAGGTGGGAGGATTTCTTGAGTGCAGGAGTTTGAGGCTACAGTGAGCCAAGATCGCACCACTGCACTCCAGCCTGGGAGAAAGAGCAAGACCCTCTCTAAAAAAATAAAGAATAACCATGCACAAGATTTAGCACGTTCATACTGGGGTCTGTTTTGTAGGGTCAGGGCCTTTCTGGAGGTCGTCAGACCATGCGGTGACTTCTAACCCATGTCACATTTCCACTACAGAACAGTGTGAGATTTCAGCCTTAGATAGCCATGAAAAAGAAGTGTATATATATCAAAGGCAAGAGATCCAAATTCTCACTTAAGTGGAGTTTCAGGAATATTGAAGGAGAGAGGCATACTTGTTGGAGAAAAGAAAAATTTAGAGCCTTTACAGGCGAGGAAGAAAGAAAAAATGGGAGTGTTTTTATCTCTTTATGCAGTGATGTCCAGAATCCAGGCATCGTCAGTTCTGAGCATCTGGGATGTGGCCAAACCGCAGGGTGCTTCAAAAAGCCTCTGAGTTCCCAAAGAAGTTGCAGTGAATCCCAAGGAATATATTTAGTGGGCAAGGTCTCCTCTTAGAGCCCTTCCCTGTGAAGTTAGCTGGATTTCTATCATCTTCTAGTGGCTGGATTTCTGTCGTCTTCTAAGGCCCCAGTCCCTAGTGGATTTGACACTTGCAAAGCAAAGGGCACTGCTGACACCCTAGTGATGAGTGAGGTGAGCAGCATTAGCACCGTGGAATTGTCAGCCAGAGAGCTACAAGGTAGGGTCCCCAAAGACTGGTAAGGGGACCCCAGACACAAGGAAGATACTGACCTGCATTCTATCAATTTCATGTAAGAAGGCAGGAGACAGCCTGTGCCTTTTCCGAAAGAGTACCTGGGAATGAGAAATGCTGGCTCTCCCACTGCTGAATGCCATGGGCAGCCATGGTGTTTTCATCCCAGGTTCAGAATTTCCAGGAGTCTTGAACTTCACAGCCATCTATAATGCTTGACTCTGTGTATTTAATTCTTGCTTTAAGTTTTAGCTTCTACAGGAGAAAGCTCCATTTCCCTGGAAACATAGGAAACCTCTTTTCCTGAGGTTGCCAGATCAGGAGCAGTCGCCGTAGGATAAAAGATGTGTGTCCCGGCAACCAAGGAGACCCCCCAGACTTTGTAACAGGTGATTCACCTCCAAAAAGGTTCTTCCTTTAATAGAAAATACAGGTTAAAAACAAAAACAGAAGAGGCTGGGGAGCAGGGAGACCTGTCATACGTGTGAGCATCTGCTGTCACTGACAGTCAGCAGTGAGGAGACCCCGGCAGGGATCTAGAACAGGAAGGGGGCGTGTGTGCAAGGGCTGTGTCCCCTTGCAGAGACAACATCTATGGCAAATGCCAAGCCATGTTTGGAGACACATTTGCATTTTTGAGATTTTTTTTCAGGAATATTGTCATCTAATAAAGGTGATCTGATAAAGTTTCACAGTTCTTTGAAAGCAATAGGTTTTTACTATGAGTGTTAAATGCCATCATTGTCTTTTATTGTTATTGCTGTCAATAAAATATATGGTTCTTTTGACCTAATTTTTCTTCCTTTGGTTTTAGAACCTTGGATTTGGCTGGAAAAGGTTTTAAAGACTGACTTATCAGCTTTTTTATCCAAGAAAGATAAAAGGAAATAGCACAAGCTGCTCCTTTGTGAAATGTTTTCAGTAATGACTCAAAGTTGATGGGTAGCACCCACTCTTTTTTTTTTTTTTTTTTTTTTGAGACAGAGTTTCACTCTTGTTGCCCAGGCTGGAGAGTGCAATGGTGCAATCTCGGCTTACAGCAACCTCCACCTCCCGGGTTCAAGCAATTCTTCTGTCTCAGCCTCCGAGTATCTGGGATTACAGGCATGCACCACCATGCCTGGCTAATTTTGTATTTTTAGTAGAGACAGGGTTTCTCCATGTTGGTCAGGCTGGTCTCAAACTCCTGACCTTAGGTGATCCGCCCACCTCGGCCTCCCAAAATGCTGGGATTACAGGCGTGAGCCACCGTGCCCGGCCACACCCACTCTTCTAATCCCTCAGGAGTTATGCCAGATGTACCACCAGGAGATCTTTCCACTCATCTAGTCATGGCTCACTCCCTGTTTCCTAGGTGGAAATAATTTCACACATTTTCTTCTATGGATTTCAGCAGTGTCCTTCACCTGGGGTTTCCTTCATCCATAGGATTTGGAGTAATTAAAGGCAAAGGATACAGTCTTTCAGGTTGATTAATCTCACCTGTGATAAGCATCGTGCTTCTGCTTTAGGATTCTAGGTAGGCTCCAGGACTTGATAAATCTAACATAGCCTGGTTTTGCATAAATTGTGTGACTGTGTTCCTTTGTGCTGAGTTTTCCTGAGAAAGGTTTGTGCTCATCCCATATTTGGGCGCTTTCTCATCTCCCAAGGGCCTGGGGACTTCAGTAATTGTAAATTCTTGGTTATCAGGAGTTTGGGATCAGACAATAATAGGTGGCACAAGGAAACAAAACTACTGTTGCAAATTCTGCTGATACCCAGGAAACCAGATGACAAGATTCAAAATAGAGATGAGAGGACCAAATATACCTATCTTGCAGATTTCTCTAAAAAATTCCTCCCTTTCCCCCTCTACTTACTGGAGCTAATGAAATCCAGTTGAAACACCTCCTCCGAAGTTTCAGTCCAAGATAGTGACAGTAGAGGAGCAGAAGGACAAGAGGACAGTAGGGGGTGTGGAGAGCATCTTGGAGGAAAACGGGGATGTTGTTACTGTTTGTAATTCTGCATTTGCGATCACACTTTGAAGAAAATTGCCTGTGAGCAAAGTCTTCGTGTGGAAAGACTTAAGTAGCAGATCACATGCATGATGACGCTGAATGCTTCTAAACTTATTGATGTCTTAACAGGCCACCAAGCATGCCCTCTGCAGAGATCATCTGTATGACTTGGGTCTGAAAGTAAATGCTTGTTCTTCTCAAAGCAGAACAACATTGTGAAGTATTTTCAGCATCTTTCCTGGGGCTCAATACTTTGTTCATTCTTGGTCACTAGCTGGTATCTGAGCTGAGTTCAGGAGGAATTTGGAAAGAATCCTGTTGATTTCAAAGACTGCTGGAACATTGACTCTTTGAGGGTGAAGAGTTGACTATGATTTCTTCTGTACAGCTAGGAATATACAACCTTAATCCTTTCCCTCTGTGCTTAGATCATTTTGAGACTGCGTTTTCCCAAGGGCACTCTGAGACCCTTCTAGCAGGAGAGTTGGAGAGGTTCTCATTTGTCACAACCCAAAAACAATCTTATGGGAAGAAAACTTTTCAAAGAGCCTAAGGCCATAATGAGGCTGTTATTACATGGGAGTTGCCCTTCCAAGCCCAGGATTTTTAAAGAAGCATGTAATTGGCATAAATTTCCAGAAAAAAGTGTGACGGCCACAAATGTCAATGTGTTATTATAATAGATTTCCTGTTTCTACCAGTAATCTAGAAAATGCCAGATCTGGGTCTGCAGGGGGTCCCAGAGCTTGAAGCGGGGTAGAGGTGGCACCCATCAGTGAGAGGTGCACGTCCTGGCCGAGGGAGGGTGGTGTGGTTTGCGATTCCCGGTTTCTCCAGGGGGCCCCAGGGGCTCATGCTCATGGGGCCTTGGTGTCCTGAGGGTGGGTCTGCTCCCACAGCACATTGGGGCCGTGCTGTAAAGTAGGTCAGAAGCGACTCCAGCTGTATGAGAAGCGCTTAGACACCTATTTGCCCCCTTTGGGAGTCACCAAAATCCCAAAGCCACAGCACATTCCTTGTCGTACCTTCTTCTGGAACATGGGCTCGCCTCATGTCTATCTGGAACGTGAGAGTGGTCAGCAGGAGGTGGACAATCCTTCAGTGATTCCAACCTGCCTCCTTGTAAGTCCCTTCTCCGAGACGCAGTGCCGGGCTATGGAGGGTCTCAGGCTGTGGGGAAGGAGAATGGGTTCAAATCCTGGCCGTGTGGTGGGCAAGTTACTTCTTCTGAGCCTGTTCCCTCACACAGGAAATGAGAACAAGGGTCCCCACCTCATATTGGTGGTATTAGGATTCGGGATCTCAAATATAAAGTGTTGGCTGTCTAAACTTGTTAGACGCAGATGCAAGCGCCATGTTTGCTAACGCCCCTGACGTTCTCTAGGACAGTGCCTTAGGGGGCGTGTTGTCATCTCAGCGGGGTGGCCCCACTCACCTGCTGGGAAGCAAATGTTAGGATTTTGACTTCTCAGTCAATACAGAGGGTCAGCTAGAGCTATATCAGGAATAGAAAGTAATGCTTGCAGTGTTTTCCTTTTTTTCATTCCTTTTTTCCTTACCTCCATTATTTCCAACTTTCTTTACTCCTTTCTTTCTTTTTTCTTCCCATATTTCCATAAGAAACCATGTGTGTGTGTGTGTCTGCATGTGTGTATGTGTGCATTTACATAAAGCAAAGATAGGCTGTTGTAGAAGGTACTCCTCCATTATTTCCAACAAATTTTAAGATTTTACAACTCCATTAGAAAATCAAAATTTCTCCCTCTAGTATTTTCTGGTACATTTTAGAAATATTTTTCTACAAATAAATTAAGGATTGAGAAATGATGACTTCTTATGAAGAAACCATGCATGTTGATTAAAATATACTGCCTTGAAATGTCCAGAGAGAAGAAACTGCCTTTAGAGATGTAGTAATATAAAAATTTTAAATGTGTGTTATCATTTTTTTAAAAAGTAAGGTCTTTGGAGAAAAAAACTGCTAAAGCTTTGGTCACTGTTTAAAGGCTGCCCTCACAAAATTTATAAACAGTCTGGGTCCATCTGGATGTGTGTTTTACAGATTAAAGGCAGTACTCGCCTGTCTTAGCTTCTTGGCCATAAAAGGAGAGGAAAGAGAATGTATAGGGCTGTTCACATGGAAGGTGCAATAAATCACAGATTGCACAGTGATGCCCAAAATGTAAGCCAGGTTGAGCCACATGTAGATCTTTGTTTGGGGTGCTTATGACTGAAAATTTTTGATGTAATTAGTATTTTTTATTGTGATAAATATACATAACATAAAAGTTACCATTTTAACCTTTCTACAGCACCAATTTGGTGGCATTAAGTACATTCACAGTGTTGGGCAACCATCACCATTATCTATTTCAAGAACTTCATCATCATCTCAGACAGAAGCTCGTACCTGTTAAACAATAATCCCTCACTCCCCTCCTGCCCTTCACCCTGGTGACCTCTGTTCTTTCTATCTCTATGAATTTGTCTATTCTGGGTATCTCATATGTATTAGTCCGTTTTTGTGCTGCTGATAAAGACATACACAAGACTGGACAATTTACAAAAGAAACAGCTTTAATGGACCTACAGTTCCACATGGCTGGGAGACCTTACAATCATGGTGGAAGGTGAAAGGCACATCTTACATGGCGGCAGACAAGAGAAGAGAGCTTGTGCAGGGAAACTCCCCTTTATAAAACCATCACATCTCGTGAGACTTACTCATTATCATGAGAACAGCACAGGAAAGACCTGCCCCCATGATTCAATTACCTCCCTCTGGGTCCCTCCCACAACATGTGGGAATTTAAGATGAGATTTGGGTGGGGACACAGCCAAACCATATCTTCGTATAAGCGGAGCCGTACAGTATTGTTCATATTTTGTCTGGTTTATTTCACTTAGCATAATGTTTTCAAGGTTTTTTCATGTATCAGAATTTCATTCCTTTCTATGTCTGAATAGAATTCCATGGTACATACTGATCATGTTCTGTTTATCCATCCATGTGTTGATGAACACATGGGTTATTTCCACTGCTACCATGACTGCTCTCAGCCCAAACATTATTCAATGTTCAGGATTGATTAAGGACAGCAACCCTTGGGGGACACCCCCACTAAGGAGGCTCTCAAATGAACAGTCAGGATGATGGAGTCTTCCTTGGCCATGGAGAAGAATGGATAGAAAAGATGCTGTCCCACAGAAGGCAGTTTCCTACGTGGAGTGAGGAAGGACGGAAATCGATGGTGACTTCATGGCTTCCACCCTTGAGGACAGAGCCGCTGCCAGAACCCCCACAGGGGTGGCAACAGGAGCGATCACGCTGATAGCTGAAAGGGAGGTACAAGAAGACATCGGCAGGCGCAACTCGGGGTGTGCAGGAAGGAAGCAAGTGGGGAGCCCCTCTCGGTGAGAGGCAGGAAAAGCAGGAGGTCTGAGGCTCTGCGGGATAGGGCGGGAAAGAGGAGATGAGCGTGAGAGCACAGGGGGAAGGGGGCGATTGTGGTGCCCGGCTCAGGCTTGGGAAGCAGCGTCTGCACCCATCTGTTGTCACAGTGGCTGTTTCTGGGCTGAGTTATGTTTCTATTTCTGTTTATTCTTTCTCCTCTTTGTTAATTTCATTCTTAATTATTGTTTGGTAGCTTCTATAAAGTCTTCTATATAGTCTACAGGCTGAAATGACCTGCCAGCTGCACAAAGAAATTCTTCTCCCTCTAGAATGGTAGTTCACAACCAAGCCTGCTCAATACATCCTCATTGATAACATGTCCCATGTCTGTCTGGAGGAAGCAGGCCTGTGACAAGACGTGCTGAGTTGTTCTGTCTGGCTTCAGTTATGTGCAAGAAAACAGAACTGAAACCAGGAGTTACCAGGGGATTAGAAATCAAGGAGGAGGAAAACGATGTCCAAGAAAGGGACAGCCGTGGAAGAGGCCATCCTGGGGCAGGAATGAGGCCGGCTGGCTGGGGCTTCCCTGACGGGCCCGCCCAGACCCCAGGGTCCAACCTGCTGTAAAGCCACCACGGAACAGAATCTAAGTCTCTCCTCATTTTTTCCAGTTGGATGCCAGTTCACTTCCGAAGAGATGTCACGTGCCTTCGCATCTGGCTCAGGCCACCACCAAGGCAGAGAGTCTCCAACCCAGCTTGTGTCACACTCTGTCAGCGTCTCAATTTCCATCTAAACCCAAAGCTCTTGTATGGAAGAGGTTTCCTAACTTCTTTTCCTTTTATTTCCCTTTCCTTTGCTTCACGCTTCTACATATCCTTTGGTTCAGCAGTCTCTCTCAGCCTTACTGCTCATTTGATTTTAATATTTTGACAAAAAGTCTTGTCAGTTCCAAAGAGGAGTGTCTGTCCTTTGCTAATTAGGCCCTAATAGCAGGGGAGAGAACACACATCATCGGTTTTCTCCTGGTGGTTTGACTCATCCTATAAATTGTGTGTGAAATCACTTTTGCCATTGGCCCTTGGCATACTTAATTGCATTGTGGAAAATCTGACCCACTTATCACCCTGAAATGGTAGAAATAATGCCCTCTTACTGTGGGAGCAAATTTTGTTGTTAAAATTTTTCCTATGAATTAACAGATTGGGATTTTTATTTCAGACTTTATATACTTGTGAAGTTAGGGTTCTAAATTCTGTTCTATATGTAGAATATATAGAAATCACACAGTTGAAGAAGTTCATACTTCAAACACACATTTTCCATGCAGAGTGAAAAAGCCTGTTTTCTAAACATTGGTTTTTCTCCTAGAGAGAGAAGAAAGCCAAAATGATTAATAGTGGGTCTTTTTCTCTACTTTGAAAAAAAGGAAGGGGTGATTAGCACTTGAAAATATTAAACAAGAAGAGAATCATAATTGGCAGGGCAATATTGCTTTTTATGGTTATCACTTGTTAAGCAAATTACTTCATTTGATCTTTAAAAGAATGCTTTATATAAGGAAGGTATTATTCTCACTTGTGTGTGTGTGTTTTTTTTTTGAGATGGAGTTTCGTTCTTGTTGCCCAGGCTGAAGTGCAGTGGTGCAATCTCGGCTCACTGTAACCTCTGCCTCCCGGGTTCAAGTGATTCTTCTGCCTCAGCCTCCCAACTAGCTGGGATTACAGGTGTGCACCACCACACCCGGATAATTTTTTGTATTTTTAGTAGAGACAGGGTTTCACCATGTTGGCCAGGCTGGTCTCGAACTCTTAACCTTGGGTGACCCACCTGCCTTGGCCTCTCAAAGTGCTGGGATTACAGACATGAGCCACCGGGCCTGGCCCCTGCCCCCGCCCCCCACTTGTAAATAAGGAAATTGAGACCACAGGCTGGCTGGATGTGCCTGGATTTGGATGTGAGCATCCATGTCCTTAATTCACCTTTCCCTTTTACCCACATAGCCTGGGCACTTTCACATGGTTGCTGAACAATTGAGACTTTGTAAGGATGTTGGGTCAACTTTGGAGTAAAGTTCATTATCCAATGCAAAACAAACTATACTTTGAATTTTCAGAGTTTTTCTAAAGGCACTATCATGGAGGCTTTTAAAAACCAGTTAAAATTACACAGTTAACTTTGAGAGGCACTGACAGGTGCAATTACTCCCAATGTTAAAAAGAGAAGAAATAAAATGCCCAGAAGAGTCAAAACAAAATAGTGGCCTATGTGGGTATGTGACTAGGGCACCGTGGGGCTGCCTCAAAGCTTGAACTTGTGGCAAGAAGAACAAATGAGTTGATACCCGGTGGGATGAAGGAAGGTTCTTCCCCTGGCCTTCGCCTACCTGCAGGCCATTTGCTGCTTGATCTCCAAGTGGCTCCTTCTCTGAACACCAGTTAGTTTTTTGAAGCACATTTGCACCTCAGGATAAATGTCATGGCGGCAGGCCTGTGTGCCCTAGGAAGGTTGATGCAGCCTGTGAGCGGGGTGGAGGTAGAAGGAAGATGGAAAGCTGGGGCAACTATGCCAGAGACACACTCAAGCTCTGCCCCAGTGAACCCAAGGGGCAAGAAATGACTGGTTGAACAGACGACTGATTGAAAGAGCAAAAGTACCTCAACGCCAAGTCTCTGCACTGTTGGTGGCCTGATTGTGTGCGCGCCAGAGGCAGCTGTGATATGGGCAAGCAGAGCACCCTAGAGCGAGAGCCTCCTCCCCCACAAGTCCTTGGGCAAGTCACTTAACCTTTGCACACCTCCATTTTCTCTTGAGTTAGTGACTCACACTGCTCGTCCTCGGGAAGAAGTGGACCCAACCACACGAGGGATGGAAGTGCCAACAGGAGGGTGCTGTAGCTACTCGGGCAAGCCACTCCTCCCATGCTTCCTCCAAGGAAGCTTCTCTCTTCTCTTTTGGGTGGGAGTGATTCTGTTGAATAATAAAATTAGAGAACCTAAGCATTAGAAGGACCTGGGACACGTACTTTCATCCTTGGAACAGTGATAGAACAGAAGTAGTCATGCGGGCTTCTGGGAGATGTGAGGTCTGTCCCAGCAGGGAGCAGCCACATCAAAGAAGGAAGCAGGCAGAGCTTCCAGCAAACAGAGCTCCCTGACTGGGCCTCTTCCCTTCTGTCCACTCAGAAACCATTAGAGTCCGGCCTGATTGCACAAATGGATCTAGACAGCCCCAGGAGGAGCCATCCCGACACAATGCTGCCACAAGTCTGAATAATGCACACATTCGCCCTTATGTACCCACAGGAGGTCTTCCGGATTTTTATAGCTTGCAGATAAAGATCCAACAACATCTGGATTTTCTCAGATGTGAGAAGCTGGTTATAGATCGGTGTCATTTAGAAGACAAAACATGAGATTGATGTGTTTTTAAAAGCATGCAGCGGATGCTGCACACAAGAAAGGCATGGTTAATGAGCACTCCAGGCCTGCATTTCAGCAGGGGCGTGCCAAAGAATGATGCCTCATGAGGCCTCCATCATCCTCCATGTAGCGCCTGTTGTGTGAGCTGATCCAGTGAGCTCCCATCCAGGTGAAGCATGAGTTGTCGGGAGCTCTGGCAGAAAAGAGCAGCTGTCTCTGCGGTGGCTGCTGCAGGGACACTCTGTAGGCTCTGTGCCCTGGTCTGCATCAGAGGCTGGGGCCTGGGGCGCCCCAGTGGGGACTTGCAGATGATGGCTTTAGCTGTTGAAAGGCTGCAGTGAAAACACCAGCTCTGGCAACTGATTCTGCTTTTCAACACTGTCTGCAATGTTGTGTCTCATAAATATAATATACTAGCAGAGATATTCACAGTTGGGGGTGTTAACCTTCTTAGCCTGTGTGTTCATTCCAGACAGCACCAGAGATAATCAAACTGACTTCTTTGGTTTTCATCACATGAAACCATGGCTGTTTTATTTTTCTGCCGAATGCCTGCTCCCAGCTGTAGCCCTGGCCCAGCCGCCTTCCTGGGAGAGGGCTGGGCAGGACAGAGCTGAGGGTGGGCAGGTGCAGCTGGGACATCCCTCCCTCTGTTCTGCTCTGTGTCTGTCCTTAGTCCAAGAGCTGGGTATTGTTCTTTGATGATTTTCTTCTGTTTCCAGGTTGCCTTTTAGGGGAAGCTTGTTCATTCCCAGCCTTCACTGGCTGACCCACCTCAAAGACCAGGGCTGGCCAGCCCCTTCTGCAGCGTCAGAGCAGCTCTCTAGCCTCCAGGGGTTTGTCCTGTTGTAGGAGCAGGTTGCATCCTGTGCCTCTCCCTGCAGCTTTTACTGCTCTTGCCTAATTAAATCATCTGTAGTTTCCAGGACAGTGGCAGAGGCTGATGGAGGAGGGAGGGTTTTTGCTCCTGAAGAACCATGAGACATGAAGCAGAAAGTTACCCCCTCCTCTTAAATCACTTAAAGTTTTGTGCCCTGGGGCTTAGAGCTAGGGATCCAAGCTGCCAGTGCTTGGAGATGAGAATTGCTGAAGATTTGCCCAAGGGGCATCAATAGCTTTTGTGCAGTAATGCTAGCCAGTGATGCTTTTGATATTTCAGCACAGTTTAGTAGATGATTTATGGAACCAAGCAGTGGCTCCAGATAACAAGGATCCTAGGCAGATATGGGTCAGTAACTCGGACAGGGTGTTATTAGGCCTCCCTAGTGGGAGAGTCTCTTGGATAGGAAGCCTTCAGCCTGGGAAGGCAATTAGGGTTTCAGAGTTTCATTTACTGTCCTCAAATATACATTAAGCCCTACTTTGTCCTCTGCACAAAGATGTATTTGATGATCCCCGGTGGTACAGAGCTAATCCTGCCTGGGGGTTAATCCTGCAGTTTAATCTCCTGTTCATTTCTATCTGTCTTGAGTGCCCAGGGTCCATCAGTCTTGTCCATCATTTCCAGGTGAGGCGGAGCAGAGGTTTAATGGAGGTGTGGGATGTTTGCATTACACTAGGTCAATTCCATTGTCCTTAAAAAATAAGAACCTTTCTGTTTTGAAAAAAATAATATTAATCTTGACTATTTGGGGGAATGGAAAAAAATCTATAAACAAAAACATAAAGTCATCCATAATTCTATTCCCCATTGATAAGACCTGTTAGCATTTTAGTGTATTTGCTTTCAAATATTTCCAAGACAAAAATATTTAATCTTGTTGAGATGATATTAAGTATATATTTTTAATCCTACATTTAAAAGGTGAATGTTTTATGAAAAATTTTCTGTCATTAAAATTTTTTAGTAATCACGATTTTTAATGGCTACACAATATTATATTTACTTTTAGTGCAAATGAAAATTTACATACCTGATTTCTTTCTTCCCAACATTTTATTATGAAAATTTTCAAACAGATAGCAAAAAGAGTTTTGTAGTGAACACACCTGTTATCCCCGCCATTCACACTATATGTTAACATTGTACTATACTTGGTTTATCACATGTCTGTCTACCCATCTTTTTATTCATTCACCCATCTTATTTTTTGGTGCATTTGAAAATAAATTGTAGATGCCTATTCAATTTCTCCAAAATACATGTTGTTAACTAGAGCTAAATTTTTGTTTATATCTTTTTTGGGTAAACTCATGTGGACAGAAATGCACAGATCTTAGTTCACATTCACTGAGTTTTGACAACTGTATATACAAAGTTTTACTACTGTAATGGTGTACTCTATAATTAGAACGATACTTAAAGTCAAATCAGAGGGTCTGTAGGGTATGTTGGCAGATTAATATAAAATAGTATCAGGAGTAACTCAGAACTTTCCTGTGTGCTCTTTGACAGTTAAATATTTTTTCACATTACGTGCATCTGAAAAACCGATGATGGGTTTTCTCTGAAAAGAGGGGAACATTTTAATATATCATTTATTTGTTTGATTTTTCAGCTTTGTTTTGTTTTCAAAGTAGTTCTAACTCTCTTGCTTTATTTCATGAAACATGATGGACTGGTAGATTTCCTTCCATTACACCAGTGGCAGAGGTGGGAACAGATTATTTTCTTTTTCTTTTTTTTTTTTTGAGATGGAGTCTCGCTCTGTCACCCAGGCTGGAGTGCAGTGGCACAATCTTGGCTCACTGCAACCTCCACCTCCCAGGTTCAAGCAATTCTCCCGCCTCAGCCTCCCGAGTAGCTGGGATTACAGGTGTGCATCAGCAGGTGGGCCCAGCTAATTTTTGTATGGTAGTAGAGATGGGGTTTCACCATGTTGGCCTGGCTGGTCTCGAGCTCCTGACCTCAGGTGATCCACCTGCCTTGGCCTCCCAAAGTGTGGGGAATACAGGCATGAGCCAGCGTGCCTGGCCAGGAACAGATTATTTTCTAAAATACACAGCCTTATATTCAGTCTGACAGGCAAATGTCATATGTTTCTACAGACTTTCAACTTTTATAAATGCCCAAGGGCCCATCCGTAGGGGTTTCTCAAATGTAGGATTCTGATTCCGTATTTCCTACTATGCTCCATGGTATTGCTAAGTGCCTGCATGGATGTGCACAGAGTTGGGATTCTTGCAGTTTGGGGGAAGGATACTTTGTTTTTGGTGCAGTCATCATTGTGGTTTTGTCATGGTCATCAGTTACAATTTTTCTTTGCACTGTAATTATAATTTACAGTTTTACTTTATTACCTTTGGTTTAGTTTATTTTGCAATGTTTGGTTCAGAGTACTATGTGATAGTATGTTTTAGCCAAAACATACCTAGTTTTTTCCAAAAACTAGGCTTCAAGGTACATATCACAAAGGTTAAAATGAGCCAACCGGCTCATATTGCAAAGCAAATGTATGTCATGTTCCCGAGTTTGCGTGTGCAGTGTTCTTCCTCCAGGAGAAAGTGGCATTTGCTAGGGGGTGTGCTGGGCATCTGTGTCCATCCCAGGTGGCCTGGTGACCCTGACCTTCCACTCACTGGCCAGGCTGTTGCCTTTGGGGCCTTCCCAAACTCTTTGACTTGGATGCTGGGAATCCTGAACCATGCTTTGGCTCATGGCCCCACTCTTCTTTAGCCAAAGTGTCTCAATGTAATTTTCCTCTTCTTTCCCTCATTTACTTATAACATTTGTCCTCTAATAATAGTTTTCTGTCTTACTTTTCCAAATAAGGAATTCTGCTGTCTGCAGCCTCAGATCCTTTGAGAAATCATCAGTGCCAACAAATATATTTCATAGCCATGCGGCACCTGCGAATGTAGCAACTTGTAACCATTCCTATAATAGTCCTTTGTGCTCTTTTGCTAAAGAAAGGCAAAGATTTTTTGGATGAGAAAAATTGGCAATTTGGGGCTAAGAAACCAGAAAACAGCCCAAATATGGGCAACTGGGCTATGAGAGTCCTGGAAGGTAGCTCTGAGGGTCTGAGGGCTGTGACCTTGAATGTAGGCTTAGGGTTGGGCCCAGGTTGGTGGCCCATCTCCAAGTTTAGGGGATCTTGAAACATTACCCAACTTTTGACTGTGTTTTAGTTTTCTTGTCTGTTACCCAGCGGTAATAACATATGCCTCCCCAGACTCTTGTCAGGATTGAATTAGATTAGATATTGTCTTAGTCAGCTTGGGCTGCTGTAACAAAATATCACAGGCTGGGAGCTTAAAGAACATTTATTTCTCACAGTTCTGGAGGCCGCAGAGTCCAAGGTCGGGTTGGGTTCTGGTGAGGACCTTCTTTCTGGCTTGCAGAAAGCTGCCTTCTCGATGAATCCTCCCGTGGCAGAGAGAGGAAGCTCTGGTGCCTCTTCCTCATCTTATAAGGATGCTAATCCCATTGTGGGGGATTCCACCTTCATGACCTCATCGGAACCTAGTTATGTCCCAGAGGCCTCACTTCCTAATACCAGCACGTTGAGAATTAGGGCTTCCACATAGGAATTTTGGGAGACACAAACATTTAGTCCATAACAGATGTGTAAAGAGAGTTTAGCATTGTGCCTGGCATGAGCGAGTGCCCGACACATATAGTAGTTGTTAATATCATTAAGATCACCGTGCTCTTTTTTTTTTTTTTTTTTTTTTTTTTGAGACGGAGTCTTGCTCTGTCACCCAGGCTGGAGTGCAGTGGCGCAGTCTTGGCTCACTGCAAGCTCCGCCTCCCGGGTTCACGCCATTCTCCTGCCTCAGCCTCTCCGAGTAGCTGGGACTACAGGCGCCCGCCACCATGCCCGGCTAATTTTTTTTTTTTTGTATTTTTAGTAGAGACGGGGTTTCATCGTGGTTTCGATCTCCTGACCTCGTGATCCGCCCGCCTCGGCCTCCCAAAGTGCTGGGATTACAAGCGTGAGCCACCGCGCCCAGCCCACTGTGCTCTTAAAAAGGACTAGGAGAAAGGGTTTCCTTTGCATTATTGCTAAGGAGGGTTTTCCACTGTATCTGAGAAGGGGATTTGTGTTTATTGGGTCCTGCTGTGTAATTCCAGTGCAAGGTGAAGCAAGCAGCTCCATGGTGTGAAAGGAAGCAGGCTCCCCAGAACTATTAAAGGGATAGGTGAAAACATAAATAAATAAATAATACTTCTTATGGCATAATATTTAGAATAAAAACAAATAAAATAAAGGGATGAGTGAAGAGGAGGAAGGGGGAGGAGGCATCTTCCAGCCAGGATGTAGTGCTTCTAGCTGAACGAGAGGCTAATTAATTCACATCCTTCACATTTTCTGGCACTTAAATGACAACTTTAATATGGGTAAAAAAATCTTTTTTTAAAATTATTTTATATGATAGAGATGGGGTCTTGCAATGTTGCTCAGGCTACTCTTGAACTCCTGGCCTCAAATGATCCCCCTACCTCAGCCTCCCAAAGTGCTGGGATTACAGGCATGAGCTCCCATGACCGATTTAATATGAGTAAAGGAATCTTAATAACTTCCTTCTAAAAGGGAGAAGAAGACCTCTGCACCTTCATTTCCTTAATCTGGTTTTATACCTGTGTGTGCTATAAACTACCCCCAAAAAACCTACAAAGTTTCTGAATAATAAGAATCTGTAAGAATTCTGAAAATTATCAGTCTGCATCTACATCCTCATTCCCATACTGACTTATAATTTATAGCATCCTAATTTTTATTTGTCTCCTTTTATTACCAATCTAAATTTTTAAAAAATTTAGACTTTCCAAGTCTGTCTCTGACACACTTTAGCAATTGAGAGCGTATTAATTTTTCTGAAATTGTGTGGAAGAAATTGGCCAACTTAAAATAGGAAGCATTAAGAATGGACATGAAAGTCCAAATAATTGCCTAACTTCATATTTTATTTAATCATTTTCAATACTCAGCAAAGCATCAGCCTTAGATGGATTCAATTTGGATTCACAAACTTAATTTTTTTTTCTTTTCAGTAGGAATATGCAATTGATTTGCTGGCAATTGATCAGGCTAAAACGAGGGAGTAGAATTAGCCACCAGGCAAAGCCCGCACTGGGGGGTTCATGTTACTTAATAGTCTGCATTTACCTGTTCCCTTCGTTGTTCCTTGGAAGAGACTCTCCATTGGATCTCTGAGGCATCCAGAGGAATAAACTGGGCATGACTAATGTGCACACAAATTGTCCTAAACCCGTGGTCACTTCACCCAGGGTCCGGTGGCATCTAGCACGCTACACTGGACAAGACCCTGGCAGGTGGCCATTGAGGAGCCTGCACGGCTCTGTGCTGGAGGCACAGTGATTGTTCCTCATGACTGCTTGGCATTTGGCCAGGGGACCATATGCCTGGAGATGTGTAATGCAGTGGGGTACCTGGCCAGTTTCTCCAACCCTCAGGGGGCTTCCTGGCCTTTTTAACCAACTGCATATGCATAGGCTATATTCGAAGGACCAAGCTGATGAAACCAATATCAGCTTATGGGAAGAGACACAAGAAATTGGTGAATAACTTCCGTTGAATTGTCATTGCAATCCCACATAGGAGATCTGTGATAGTCTCTTTTCTCTGACATCTTTAAAATACAAGTTTTATTTTCCTGACCTTTTTTTTTCCATTTTAAAGGAAATAGTACTTACTATAGATCATTTATGAAAAGCCACAAAAAAAAGAAAATGAAAAATCACTAATAATTCTGTCACCTGAACATGATGACCATTAACATTTGGGGGTATACTGCTCCAGGCCACTTTCCTTATATATATATGTTATATATTATGTTATATATATGTGTTATATATTAGTATTTAATATATGTTATATATTAGTATTTAATATATGTTATATATTAAATATAAACATATTTTAAGCATTTTGAGATCACTAAATACTGTCTGTAACCTGTATTTTCTTTATAGTGTATTATGAGCATTTCCTATATCCTTAAATAGTCTTCAAAAGCATGACTGTATCTAGAAATCTAGTATACAACATGAGGACTATAATGAGTCCTATTGTATTGTGTACTAGTGATTTGTCAAGAGCATAGCTTTTAAGGATGCTAACCACAAAAATAATAAGAAAGAAAGGTAGCTGTATGAGATGATGGTTATGTTGATTTGCCTAACTGTAGCAATCATTTCACTATGTGTATTCTGAGATGAGCATATCAAAACATCATGTTGTGTATCTTAAATATATACAATAAAATAAAAGGAAAAAATTGTAATACCTCCATAGTACTCACTCACGATGACAGAAGGTACTGTGAGGAGTATTCTCATTTATAAATCTTGGTGCGTGTCTCTTGTCCTTAGGATATGTTCCCAGAGGTGGAATTACACCTCTCAACCTATGCCTTTGTAAGGCCAAGTTGCACCACCATCCCCCCGCATACCCCCAGATGCTGCGGGTTTCTCACGCCCCTTCATCTGCAGAGAAGTGCCCATCTGCCTGGGTTCATGCTAACACTGAGTGCCCTACTTTTTTGAGTCTATAAATCTCTAAGTGAAAAAAAATCTTGTTTTAATTGTCAGTAATTGTGTTTATTGGCCGTTTGTTTATTTTATTAAGATACGTTTTCTGTTGCTTGCAAGATACTACTCTTTTGTCTGTCATGTGTTAGAAAAATCTTTTTTCCAGTTTGTCATTTGCCTTTTAATACTATAAGTGGTTTCTTTTGATGTATTCTTTTTAAAAGTGAAAAATCTTACCAATCTATCAGTCTTTTCTCTGGATGTTTCTGCTTTTGTTTCTGTGTTTATAAAGAACACACATCAATTCACCTTTTTTTCTCGTTCCTTTATGATTTTTTTGCATCTAAAATTTTAATTCATCTAAGATTTATCTCTGTATAGTGTGTGTCTCACCTTTTTTGATCTCACAATGTGTTTAGTTGTTTCACCAACACATACCAAATAGTTCATCCTTTCCTCACTAGTTCAAAATATGACCTGTATCGATTATTAAAATCTCATTCTTTAATCTATTTCTGAGCCTTCTGTTTAGTTTCATTAATCTGTCTATCTTATACCAGCACCAAACCATTGTATTGAATTTTTATATCTAATAGCACAAATACTATCATTTTCCTTTTCAAAGTGTTCTTGGCAATTTTCACCAATTTATTTTTCTAAATTGGGGTCAGCAAAGTAGTTTGAGGCTTTGCAGGCCGTAACAGTTTGTCACTAGTGCTCTACTCTGCCCTTGCAGTGCAGAGCAGCCACAGACTGTGATAAATGAGGCTGTACTCTAATTAAAGTTTGTTTACAAAACAGGCTGTGGGTTGATTTGTCCTGAGGGCCATGGTTCGCCAACTTTTGTTCTTGATGAGTTTTTGAATTACTTTGTCCATTCTTACCACGCTCACAAACACATACACACACTCTTTTCGAATGTGTGTGTGTGTGTATGTATATATATATATATATATTTTTTTTTAAGGAATTTGGTTTTTTTTTTTTTTTTTTTTGAGACGGAGTCTTGCTCTGTCACCCAGGCTGGAGTGCAGTGGCGCAATGTTGGCTCACTGCAAGCTCCGCCTCCCGGGTTCACGCCATTCTCCTGCCTCAGCCTCTCCGAGTAGCTGGGACTACAGGCACCCGCCACCACGCTTGGCTAATTTTTTTTGTATTTTTAGTAGAGACGGGGTTTCTCCGTGGTCTGGATCTCCTGACCTCATGATCCGCCCGCCTTGGCCTCCCAAAGTGCTGGGATTACAAGCATGAGCCACTGTGCCCGGCCAAGGAGTTTGGTTAAAATGACATCATGCTTACAGAATGGTTTGGAAGAAACATGGCGTCTTTATTACAAGGTCTTCCCCCCAGGCAGCACTAAGCATTATTTTATGTTGATCTTCAATGTTCTATGGTTTCTTTCATACAGGTTCTGCAAATTTCCGGTCTTTCTTTCTTTTCTTCTTTGTTTCCTTTCTTTCCTTCTCCTTACTCTGTTGCCCAGGCTGGAGTGCAATGGTGTGATCTCAGCTCACTGCAACCTCCACCTCCCGGGTTCAAGCGATTCTCTTGCCTTTGTCTCCCGAGTAGCTGGGATTACAGGCGTAAGCCACGACGCCCAGCTAATTTTTGTATTTTTAGTAGAGACAGAGTTTCACCATGTTGGCCAGGCCAATCTCAAACTCCTGACCTCAAGTAATCTGCCCACTTCGGCCTCCCAAAGTACTGGGATTGCAGGCATCTGGTTAACTTTAAAACTTTAACCCTTGCAGTGTTTTTCATTCTAGTTGCCACTGTGAATGGAGTCTGTGAATGGAGGAGGAGTGTCCCATGACTCCCTGCCTGTTCTGTGATTTGCTAGAAGGATGGCAGGACTCAGGGCTACAGTTGACAGCCCATCAGCAAGGGGAAGGGACACATGGGGTAGGGGTGGCTAGAAGAGTCCATCCAAGTGCTCCCACCCAGAATGTGCTCCAGCCACCAGCCTTAAATGCAGCAGCCCATGATTCTGCGTAGATTTTGTCTCCAGTTCTAGCTTTCATTTTACTTCTTTTAGTTTTCTTTCTGTGCGTACATTGGGAGAATGTGATGAAAGCCAGGGACAGCAGGCTCTGCCCTCACTGCGGGCCCTGATCGCTATTACAGCCCTGGAATTAAGTCCCTTAGGTTAAAGCTTGGGAGAGAGCCTGCTGATTCATCAGGATTTATCTCACTCAGCTCATTCAAATAAAAGAAACTTCTGGCCGGGCACGGTGGCTCATGCCTGTAATCCCAGCACTTTAGGAGGCCGAGGCAAGTGGATCACCTGAGGTCAGGAGTTCGAGACCAGCCCGGCCAACATGGTGAAACCTCGTCTGTACTAAAAAAACAAAAACAAAAACAAAAAAGAAACCCCAAAAATTAGCTGTGCATGGTGGTGCACACCTGTAATCCTAGCTACTTGGGAGGCTGAGGCAGGAGAATTGCTTGAACCGGGGAGGTGGAGGTTGCAGTGAGCCGAGATTGCACCACTGCACTCCAGCCTGGGTGACAGAGTAAGATTCCGTCTCAGAACAAAACAAAACAAAAGAAACTTCTTAACTGAAGCATGAAGGTAGAAATCTTGGGGAACTTCCTTATTAAGGGTGGAGAAACTCAAGCTGTCCTCAAGACAGGTTTACCTTTACCTGTTGGAGGATACTGGTTCTCTTTGTAGTGTGACCCACTTTACCAAAAAGACTAAAGGAAATAAAGCCTTCTGCAGCTGGGGTTCCTTCCACCTTCGTCAGTCAGGGAGCCTGCTGCCCCTGCTCCATGATGATTCTATGACCCTCTTCAGCCCTCTGCCCTGAGGGCCTTCTCTCAATTATCTATTTTATATTTTCTGGGTGTCCAGCCTCCTAGAGGCTCAGGGGCAGCTAGAATTTTAACTGTTTCTTAACCTAGGATTCTTCCCATAAATGGCAAGGGCTGGCATTCTGAGAGTGAGGCACTTAAAATGTGAACAGTGCTGAGTTAATGAACTTAAGTTCTAACTGAGATGTAAATGACTTGCATAGAGCCTCTTCTGATACAAGGTGGGCACCCAGGAATAAAGCCGAGGGAGTCAGGGCTCTGAGCAGACCTCAGATGAGGCCTTGGACCCTGAGGCGGAGCTGCAGAGGGGAAGGAGGTGGGCCTTGGGGACAGTCTCTTTCCTTTTGCAGGCTTGCCTTGATAGGTCTGGGGCCGGCAGAGCTCTGCTTCCCCACCTGCTTCCTTCTAGCTTTCCTCAGGATTAACTTAATCTTTGCAGATTAAGAGGCTACAAATCCCTTCATATTCCTCTAGGACGCTTCTCACTCCTCATTTCTTTCTGCCTTCACACTTTCCCTTTGCAGGAGCTGGCATATCTCCCAGTCAGTCTGTTGCAGACACCTTTAGGCCCCTTTACTCATACTCCTGTTTGTATTTTCAGATGTATTTGCAATTTCTTGCCTGGAGTCTATAATGTAAGACTAGGCAGGGCTCCTAGGCACTGAAGGACACAGCAAAGGCCTTCGTTTCACATAGGAATAAGTTTTCAGCTTTGCAAGATCTTTAAGATGGAGGTTTAGCCATGAATTGGAGTGGGTTTCCTGAGAATTTCACAACCTAGTTAGGTTTTCTCTGTAAACAAGGGCTGCCCTTCTCTTCCTTCACACCACTTTTTATCTGGCCACTCAGAAAACACTAGTTATTTATTTATTTATTTATTTTTGAGACAAGGTCTTGCTCTGTTGCCCAGGCTTAAAGTACAGGGCTATAGGCCTGATCATAGCTCATTGCAGCCTCGAACTCCTGGACTCAAACAGTCTTCCTGCCTCAGTCGCCCTAGTAGCTGAGACTACAGGCACATGACTCCACACTCAGCTAAATTTTTAAAAATTATTTTTTGTGTGGCTGGGCACGGTGGCTCACGCCTGCAATCACAGCACTTTGGGAGGCCGAGGCAGGTGGATTGTGACGTCAGGAGATTGAGACCATCCTGGCTAACACGGTGAAACCCCGTCTCTACCAAAAATACAAAAAAATTAGCTGGGCGTGGTGGCGGGTGCCTGTAGTCCCAGCTACTCGGGAGGCTGAGGCAAGAGAATGGCGTGAACCCAGGAGGCGGAGCTTGCAGTGAGCCGAGATCACGCCACTGCACTCTAGCCTGGGCGACAGAGTAGTGAGACTCCATCTCAAAAAAAAATAAAAAAAAACAACAACAACAAAATTCTTTTTTGTGGAGACAAGGTCTTATTACTATGTTGTTCAGGCTGGTCTCAAACTCCTGGCCCCAAGTGATCCTTCCGCCTTGGCATCCCAAAGCATTGGGATTATAGGCATGAGCCACTGCACCTGGCCAGGAAACACCAATTAATTCTCATATTAGCCCAAACAAAACATGATTTGGAAAGTGAACCAGCTCCAGAAATATGAGTTATCTGTTTCCCAAACTTCCTGCCTTTCTCCTCTTCTTCTTGCCTTCTCTGCACTGTTAAAGTTATCCCAGCCACTCTCCTTTTTCATTAAACTGAACACTTAAGGAATACCCCAAATACAATAATTAGGATTTTGAGAATCTTAAGATTCAAAGACCTATCTAACTTCTCCAACTGCATTTACACATTTATGCTAAGTTGTTTCTTGATTCTGGTGGGAAACAGCCTCCGTTCAGTGTGTGTGTCCCCACCCGTGGGGACAATGTTCGCTAATGCTGGCTGTCACGTGTGAGCCCATGGTCACAGAATGTCGCTTGGATCTATTTCAGAGTTCCCTAAAAAGAAGAAGCACTCGGGAAATGTACAAGGAGAAGAAAACCTTTAACCAGGTAAGCAGAGGTTTTCATTCTAATGTTACATCTCCTATAAGTGAAGTCAACTCATTTTGAATTTTTTTCAGTAAGTGTTAGCTTTGCCTTTAAAACATTCAAAGAAACATTACCTGCCCAAACACGTGGACTCATTCCTAACCTCCACAGTGTGAACATTTTCTTTGCAAACCCACAGCTCCTCCCTCTTATTTCTCCCTCAGGCTGACAAGCTGGTGATTTCTTCAGGAAAAAGAACTGGCTTTGTGTGAAACAGAATTAAGTGTAGTTTGGGGGCCTGACAATACTTATAAATGGTGAAAAGTGTTTTGACCTTCTAAGTCATCCACACAGTGAAATAAAACAGCCACTGTGGTGTCGAGTCATTCATAAGACATTGTTTTGAATGTTGTTGTTGTTGTCTTTTAAATGCACAAGCTGAACAATATCTTAAGTGGTCCTAATTGAAGGTAAAATATTCTCAGCCCTTTCTAGATGCACAGTATGTATTCTTCAAAACTTTCTTAGCTTTTCTGTAAAGCTGTTTTACTGGATTCTGTTTTTAAATTGCTGCTAGCATTAGGTGGTGGAGAGAACAAAGGTGTTATTGGGATATCAGCTCACTGCACTCTGAGAGCAAGTAATAATTAGAGAGACACAATGAGTCGGGGTAACTACGAGCTCAGCAACCTCCACCGACCTCCTGCAGCCCTGTCCCTGTGAATTCCCCTCTTAAAGATCCCCTGGGTTTCTCCATTCTCCAAACTCACTGATCCCCAGGGCATCATTCAAGGAGGGACAGGCCCCTGCAGCAGCAGAAAGCTCAACTGTTCCCTTCCACCCTCCCCAACCTCCCAGTCTCACTTTGGAATCCATTAATAACAGGGAAATTAAAGTCTGCCATCCCATTGCTGGGTGCTTATACTCTTCTGGGCTGAGGGTGTTTTCAATTGACTGGCTCTTGCCCAGGGAAGATCTTTTCCTTAAAAGGGGAAATTCTGCCCCATTGTGAAATGAACAGCATGGAGTTGCATTCGCCCTGTGGGTAAAACGGGCCAAGAACAGGAGCTGCTGCTCCTTGGGCACGTGTCAGAAACCCTGGTACCTGGGATGCGTTGAGCCGCCCGCCCAGCCGGTGGGATTATTGAGGAAGGAGTTTCTGTTCAGCAGAATGGTGGAATGGAGCGCCCTGGGAACTGCAGGCCCGCAACCAAAACCCAAAGGAAGCTGGCGCCCCGGCGCAAGGTAGGCACGCAGGCAGTCACCCGCTCAGGGTGCTGGCTGGACGGCTGACTTGCAAGCCAAAGAATATATACAGAGAGCGATATATTTCTGTTGCTTGACAAGGCCTTTCCCGCTGGTGGTGATGGTGGTGGGCCCCTGGGTGTCTTCCCTCCTGGCCGTGCCTGCCCTTTGCCTGCAACAGGAATTGTGTGTCATATGGAAAGTTGGACTTGACCAACTACTTTCATACCACATTCCTGGGGCTATCCAGTGATCTCTTGAAACCAGAAATGATATCCTTCAGTTTAGACTCGGCCTTGACCCCCTGCCTCCACTAGACTCCTGGCATAGTTTTAAGAAGTCTACGGTTACAAGATAAGATGGGCATCCAGCTTCCCGCTGCCTGAGCTGAAGTTGTGATTCCCCATCTTATGAGAAGGAGTGGCTTCCCCTACTCAGAACAGGCCGAGCTCAGCTTCCCTCAGGCCGCCCCTCTCCTGCACACAACACCTGGCAGGTGCAGCGGGCCCTGCTCCAGCTGCCTCGACCTCACGGAAGACGTCTGACTCCTTCATTTAATACACACTCTCCCATGGCTCCCAGGACAGTCTTTCTTTCAACCCCTGCTTTAGTCTTGGTGGCAGGCCTCATAGTGCATGTGTGGTTGTTAAGTAGAAATGACAGCATGCTGTCATGCTGACAGCTTTTTTCTTTAAGGAACGAGAAGACGTTTTGGACATTTTATCAGTCCTCAGGTAATCTAAAAATTGACACTTGTTAGAGTATGTCATAGGATCTTGCTGCTTTAACTGACCTGGGTTTAGGTTCATGGAGACGGAGGAGAATTGTTCTATGATAGATTTGTAGTGGACGGTGGACAGAGGGGAATGGTGTGAGGTTGAAGGTTTCCAGAAATCAAGGTGATTTGAGGGCTCTGTGGGGACCTTCTGCCCGCGTGAGGGGATGCAGATAAGCACGTATAACCTCCAGCGTGTTTCAGGACCCTTCAGAGATCTTACCTCCTTCCCCAATTTTTCAGTTCAATTTGTTGGGGAAGACCCCCAGGAGTTGGTCGTAGGTATTTCCCTGAGCCTTCCTTGTCATATCATTTTTCCCCTTCTGTGGGGTTTGTGGTGAGCAAGGAGGGACCAGGCAGAGTGGGATTGCCTGAGTCCCTGGTCCACACGCCTGTTTGAGCCAAAAGCTTCCTGCACCATGCAGGCAACTCTGCCCCTCGCCTGCACCTCCCGGACTGGCTCCACCACATCAAGGCCTCACCAGCTGCAAGTTTCCACGGACGGGGGTCACAGCAGGCGGCCCTGCCCCCACCTTGTCCAGCCCAGTCTCGAGTCCCAGGCTCAAGAAGGGTGGAGAGTGGGGCTGAGTTTCCTTGCAGCTGGACAATGCTGCCCTCTGTGATCTCTGCTGCTATGGATTTCTCTGCTCTAGAGGTGGAGATGGGATCATTTAGATGATTTTTGACAATGGACAGACACTGGCTCTCAAGTTAACAATGGGGCTGAGGGCACTCCCCTGTTTTCTGGTCCCAAGCTTTTAAGTGTTTACAGTCCATCTCCACTGATAGGTATTTTAGCTTAAACTCCGTTCCTTCATGGGAACAAGAAAGACCTGTCTATGTATTTGGATTTCTTACAAATCTGTGTTTAACAAAAATTGAAAAGGTACTTGTGTTTGCTCTACTTTTGAAAGTTATAAGAAGCTGGGGTTGTTTAAAAGTAGCATGCCAACTTCTGGTACATAGTAGGTACTTAATAAATATTT
This sequence comes from Nomascus leucogenys, assembly GCF_006542625.1. Lineage (NCBI taxonomy): Eukaryota > Metazoa > Chordata > Mammalia > Primates > Hylobatidae > Nomascus > Nomascus leucogenys. The sequence goes on from NC_044384.1 coordinate 67,783,957, forward strand.
CCTGAAAGAATGAATGAACAAGGCCAGGTGTGGTGGCTCATACCCGTAATCCCAGCACTTTGGGAGGCTGAGGTGGTGGATCACCTGAGGTCAGGAGTTTGAGACCAGCCTGGCCAACACATCGAAACCTCATCTCTACCAAAAATACAAAAATTAGCTGGGCATGGTGGCACGCTCCTGTAGTCCCAGCTACTCGGGAGGCAGAGGCAGGGGGCAGGAGAATTGCTTGAACCTAGGAGGCAGCAGTTACAGTGAGCCAAGTTTGCGCCACTGCACTCCCGCCAGAGTGCAGACTCCAGAGCAAGACTCTATCTCAAAAAAAAAAAAGAATGAATGAACAGATAAACAAGCATGCTTTTCCTCTAGTATTAGTATTAAAATTAAACACAATGTATGCCTTTTACAGCCCATGTATTCTGTGTAGGTTCTTTCAAAAAATACGTCATTACCCCAGCGGCGATGATAGCATAGCCCATTTGCCTCAGTAGTTGTGAGTAGGGCAGACAGCCTCACTTCAAGTTAGTCACAGGATTGCTTTTTATGTCTACCTAACCCAAACCCAACCAAATCCTTCATGTGGTAAGTTCTCAGAACTCAAAGACGATGTGACATTTATATGTTATTCTCCTAACATGCAAAGAAGGAAAAAAACTCTTTACCGGCTCCTTTACCCAATACTAATTGTGTTTCAGACAAATAAGAAAATTAATTTCAGGGAGCTAGAGCATGGTGATTTATCATATACAAACCAGTTTATATATAATAAATACACTTTTTAGGTTTATGATTTATCATATACAGACCATTATTTAATTTGACCCTCACAACGACCTTGTGGTTAAGTGAGCATTCCTGCTTTAGATAAAAGAGACAGGTTCACCGGGGCTCTGTGATTAGCCCAGGTCACTTAGACAGTAGGAGGGGCAAAGCTAGGACTCCGGGCAGCATGTTTGACCCCAAGTCCAGCAGGCCTGGTTTTGTCCTCAGCTAAGAGATGACAGTGGGCGTGTCATCCTCCCGAGGACGCACAGATAGCGCCAAGGCAAGCTTTCCCTGTGGCAGTGGCTGCACACTTGGTCGTAGGTGTTGGCCTGAGCCTTCCTGGTCATATCGTTTTCCCCCTCTCCATGGGGTTTGTGGTGAGCAAGGAGGGACCAGGCAGAGGGGAAGGAGGAAAGTTGGGAGGCGCCGAGGGAGGCATTTCTCTTTCTGCCAAATGATGAGTGTGCGAGCACACTGCGGCAGAGAACGAGCCATGCTCTCTGAGTGTAAAAGCTGCATTGTAAGCACATGTGACGATCCGAAGGAGTTAATTCTCCCCCGGGGGCTGACTTGTTCCAGAGAAGGGGCGACAGGCCTGGAGAGCAGTTTGAAGCTTTTCCTCCATGAGGGCTGTGGGATTTGACTCCCACAGAGCTGTTGTTGACAGTTTCTCTGTGTGATGGGGGAAAACCTTTGCTGAAGCCTTTTGAAACTTTTGATGGCCGGTCAAAGAGGAGTGATTTGTGAAATCGGTTATTTTTCCCATCTGCTGAATGTGAATAGTAAAACGTTTTTGCAAAACCAAAATGGGGAGTTCATCTGGCTTCAAAAGAAGGATACCAGCCCTGCAAAGCAGAGTTGACTTTCCAGTGGATCCAAAAAGTGCCGTTTTGACCTCAGCCAAGCATTGCAGGCTGTGAACAGCAGAGTCAGCTTTGAGGATCCTCCAGAATCCTCTGGAAGCCCTGTGAGGACACTTCTCAGGTTTTGATACACTTGACTCTATCCAACACTTACCTCTTTGCCTTGGGTCTCTGAGTTTAATTTCCTGCTGTGTTACAGCAACTAAAGGGTAAGGAACATAAGCAAAGGCTCTGAAGTTGCACTTGGATGGCGAGAGGCTGCAAGGAGCTCAGGTGTCTGGGTCTGCAGTACCCAGTGTGTACCCAGAGCTCGGTACTGACTCAGCACGCGTCTGGACTTCCAAGCACCCTCATACTCATACTTCATTTTTTTGTCATGTCATTCTTGTGGGACATTAGGGCTGGGGAGACCGGAATGGGGAGAAGCGAATTGCCCTGTCTCAGGTACCTTAGGAAACCAGGGGAAAGCTGAGCTCTTACTTGGGGTGGCCTGACTTCCCCATCCTGGTCAGACCTCGTGGATTGTGGGCCACTTTGAAAGAAGGAGGTCTGCATGTTGGAGGTGGTGAGCGCAGCAGGGTGGAACCCTGTCTGCCTGCACCAGGCCATGGTGAGGGGCTGTGCTGTCTCTCACTGGTGCTGGTGAGTAACCAGGTGGGATCCAGAGAGCAAGGAGGGATTGCGCATTCCCGCTGGGTTTTGGGCCTCATTTCGTTTTCCCTTCTTTGCTCATAACTTATATGATGGTTTCCACATGCACTTTTTTTTTCCAAACTAATTTTTTTTGGTTTCTTTTGTTTCTGTGGCAAAGCAACAAACTATAGGCCTTTCACAGGCCCCCTCCGCAAAGCCCTGGGCCCACCTCTGCTTTGTCTTGGCTCTTTCTCTATGTAACTCAATGGCACCAATGGGAAGATCGGTGTTTGATGTTTGTGTGCGTTGGGGGCGAGGTGTGAGGGGAATCATGAAAAACATGAACATTTGGTATTTTCAAATAACCCTTCTCCCGGGCTGTTCTCTCCTGGCAGGATGACAGTGCCGATTTGAGGTGCCAGCTCCAGTTTGCCAAAGAGGAAGCCTTCCTGATGCGCAAAAAGATGGCCAAGCTAGGAAGGGAGAAGGACGAGCTGGAGCAGGAGCTCCAGAAGTACAAGTCCCTCTATGGGGATGTGGACAGCCCCCTGCCCACGGGGGAAGCAGGCGGGCCCCCCAGCACCCGGGAGGCCGAGCTGAAGCTGCGGCTGAAGCTGGTGGAGGAGGAAGCCAACATCTTGGGCCGGAAGATCGTGGAGCTGGAGGTGGAGAACCGTGGCCTCAAGGCAGAGATGGAGGACATGCGGGGCCAGCAGGAGCGGGAGGGCCCGGGTCGGGACCACGCACCCAGCATTCCTACCTCACCCTTCGGTGACTCCCTGGAGTCCTCCACTGAGCTCCGCCGCCACCTGCAGTTTGTGGAAGAGGAAGCGGAGCTGCTCCGGAGGTCCATCTCCGAGATCGAAGACCACAACCGGCAGCTGACCCACGAGCTCAGCAAGTTTAAGTTTGAGCCTCCCCAGGAGCCAGGCTGGCTCGGGGAGGGTGCAAGTCCCGGTGCCGGGGGTGGTGCCCCCCTGCAGGAGGAGCTGAAGTCAGCCAGGCTGCAGATCAGCGAGCTCAGCGGCAAGGTGCTCAAACTGCAGCACGAGAACCACGCGCTGCTGTCCAACATCCAGCGCTGCGACCTGGCAGCCCACCTGGGGCTGCGTGCCCCCAGTCCCCGGGACAGCGATGCCGAGAGTGATGCGGGCAAGAAGGAGAGTGATGGGGAGGAGAGCCGCCTGCCCCAGCCCAAGCGGGAAGGGCCTGTTGGCGGGGAGAGCGACTCGGAGGAGATGTTTGAGAAGACGTCGGGCTTCGGGAGCGGGAAGCCATCGGAGGCCAGCGAGCCGTGCCCCACGGAGCTCCTGAAGGCCCGGGAGGACTCTGAGTGCCTAGTGACCCTAAAACACGAGGCCCAGCGGCTAGAGCGGACGGTGGAGCGCCTCATCACGGACACCGACAGCTTCCTGCACGATGTGGGGCTGCAGGGTGGTGCGCCCTTGCCGGGGCCTGGCCTCCAAGGCGAAGAGGAGCAGGGTGAGGGGGACCAGCAGGAGCCCCACGTGCTGGGGACCATCAACGCGAAGATGAAGGCTTTCAAGAAAGAGCTGCAGGCCTTCCTGGAGCAGGTGAACCGCATTGGGGATGGCCTATCCCCCTTGCCCCACCTCACAGAGTCCTCTAGCTTCCTCTCCACTGTGACTTCCGTGTCCCGGGACTCCCCCATCGGGAACCTGGGGAAGGAGCTGGGCCCAGACTTGCAGGTAAGGGGGCTCGTGGCTTCGCCTCCCTGCTCCGCCTTGCTCTTCCTCCTTCTCGCTGGCATTGCTGCACTCGGGCTCACGCTGCTCACGGCTGCTTGGTTATGATTTCAAACCTGCATTGTACTAAAGCCTCCGGGGCAACCGGATCCTCTCTCTTGGTTGGGCTCCGTTTTTTTGGGGTTTTTTTTTTTTTTTTTTTTAAGTTCTCTTGTATTGCCTTGTTTCTTTTTCCTTTTTCCTGTCTTATTTTTAACTGCGCCGCGGCTCATGGTTTAGAGGCCCTCCCAGACACGAGGCTAAGCCCAGTGGAAGCGATAGGGCTCGACGCAGGCCGGCCTTACTCCTCTCTTGGTATCTCAACCAACCAGCCACCCGCTGAAGAAGCCGTGACGAGGCTAAGACAAACGCATGTCACAGTCAGGATAATTAGCAGACTCGCTAACGAGCACGTCCCTTCCTGGGTGTGTTTCAAGGGACACAGTGCAGTCCAAGGCCCTAGGCAGCCCAGGCCCCCACTCCCACTGGAGGATCAGCCAAAGCGGGCAAGGAGCACGGTGCTGGAAGGATGGTTTTGGTGGAAAAGCTCTGCTGGCTCCTGCCGCCCTGCCGCCGCTGGGGAGGGCGCGGAGGGCCTCCAAGGACTGCTGTCCTAGCCTCGCCTGGGTGCATGGCCCAGCTGCCGCCCTGGACTGTGGCTTTGGCTGCTCGACCCACAAGTAAGGAAGGAAGAGCCTCGTTTTCCGTTTCCTTCATGGGTAGCGTGCTTGCAGTTGAGTTCTGGATTCACGCATCGCCATCGCATGTGCCCTGTAACCAGTGTTTTGCACCCCCACTTTCTCTTTTTGCTTTTCAGATGTGTCCACCCGCCCCTTTGCTCATTCTCATCTCGGGTCTGTTTTCTTCACTTTCTTACACCACTGTCTTTAAGCCTGTGTTTCTATTTGTGCTGTTCTTTGTCTGGTTGTTTTCTCAGTCGTCTCCCTTGTCCATTTTTGTTTTCTTTATCCCCCCTCCCTGCCTCCACCCCCTTGTCCTTTGTTTTTTGTTTGTTTGTTTGTTTAAAATTTTAAAAAACAACAACAACAAATCCCTCCCGTGCACCTAACAGTCCAGACTGAGAGAGCAGCTGGAGTGGCAGCTCGGGCCGGCCCGAGGGGACGAGCGGGAGAGCCTGCGCCTCCGAGCCGCGCGGGAGCTGCACCGCCGCGCAGACGGGGACGTCGGGAGCCATGGGCTGGGAGGCCAGACCTGCTTCAGCCTGGAGGTCAGCATGGGCAAGCAATCCCCCCCACCACCCCCGCCCCTTTTTCTGTGTGGCTGGCTATGTGACGTTTTCTGTCCCGGACGAGGCCCTGAGGGAACATGGCAGGAGGAGGTGGAACTAGGTGGAACTCACTTGGCAGCAAACCCATTTTGTGGCACTGGGACAGACAGGTGTGCGCAGGTGCCTGCGGTGAACTTCTGTGCTTGTCAGACAGAGGGACAGCTCACTGCAGGCACTGTCCACCTCCTGTTTCTGCAGACCGGGAGTGCCTGGAAGTAGGCTGATTGGTGAGTGCGAAGTGGCTTCTTGTCCAATCGCAGAGAAAGAAGGGATGAAAACCCAGCACAGGCTTCCCTGCTCTGGAGGAAATTCTCCTTAGAGTTCCCCTTTTCAGCTCTTTATTGCCTGTGTCTTGTGTGACCATCCCATGGTCTCGAGTGACACTGCCGGCCAGTTGGTAGAATCAGGGAGGCTCACTCCTGACCTGTGGGCACCCTTAGCAGTCTCTGTCACCACAGTAACCCGGTGTACACCAGGCTCCAGCCACCACAGGGATCATGGTTGGAACTGTTGTCAGCAGCCTGGAAGAGTGAAAGTTCTTAGACGCGGGCCACCCCACCCGGGACAGAAAGAGGGGATTCCCAAGGAGCTGTTGAATGAGAAAGCACCTTTAAAAGTCCAAATGCTTGTCAGTGTAAAGTATGATTAGTAATAGAGAATGCAATGTCCTGCCATTGGGGACTGTCAAGGGGGAAAGCGTGTCACAGCTCCCCTAGTCAGGGGCCCGGTTTTCCCTTCCCACTGTATCTCTTTCTTCTTTGCCATGGGCTGTTTCTGGAACCACAGCTCCGGCTACACAGGGCGGCCCCCTTCCCTTTGATAGCTGGTTTTACAGGAACTGCATCTCCCTTCCTGAGTGTTCTGTCCTTCAAGGGGTGTCACACATAGCTGTGTGCAGTTAGAGCCTGTGTCAGAGAGCTCTCCTCCTGGATTCTTCTTAGGTCCTTAGTGTGTAACCTGGAGCAGTGATAAGTTGTCACCATCATGAATGCATCGCATAGCTTCAGAAACTGGGAGTGATTTGGGAGAGAGAAGCATACTTAGTCGAAGCAAACCAAATACTGAGGAACAATAAAGCTTCACAAGAAGTAGATTAGCAGAGTGAGCTGGTGCCATGTGGCAGCACAGGATGTCCAAACAATGCAGCTCAGAAGGGAACAGCAGGTCTTCAGATGAAGTCTCTCATTCTGCGGGTGAGAAAAATGAGGCCCGAGAAGTGAAGAGGCTTGCCAGTAAACCCTCCTGGTTGGTGGCAGAACTGGGTCTAGAACAGCCTCCAGCCAGCTGCAGCCCCGGCTCCCCAGCACATTCCCGGAGGGGCCTGATCTGTAGTGGTGGGAGGGCTCTGCACTGACCCCTGGGTGCATTTCTAAAGAGTCACTCTAACGAATAATTGTACAGCTGTTGTCTTGCCATGGAATGGCACCTTTTTTAAACATCCATCTAGCTTCTTTTAATTTTGTATATTTTATCAAGAAAGCTAAAAATCTCCATAGTGAAAGGCCAGGTCTAGGGAGCATCATTTCCTAGAAGCGGAAGCAGTATGAATCAGGAGTTTTAAACAAACATCCCTCATTCTGATGTTTTTTATTCACAAAGACATTTCACACAGAAGAGAAAACTCAATTATGCTGCAAACACATCCTATTTTATTTTATTTTTTAATAAGGCATGTTCTGGAGCCACTTTGAATCTCCACAGTGTTTCCTTTTATTAGAGAAGCTGGATGTGGATCTGTCGCAGAGCCTGGGTCGGGAGAGGCCGCCCTGTCCCTGGTGTGAATGTCACTCTGACAGCCTTGTTAGTTCGGTCTTTGAATATGACATTGTGTTAAAGAATTGTACAATGGATAATTCTGGGGAGCAGAACTCTTAAAAGCCTTTTAATGAGAATATCCCTGAATTTGCTGCCAACAATTGCTTTCCCATGAGGCTCTAATGGAAACAGTACACAAAGCTCCCATAAGTCAGCCCAGCAGCCCGGCCAGAGACTCATGCCGACCCCGCGGGAGTAACTGGGGGAAAGACAACATGGACACCTTCATGCAGACTGAGGCAGGGCTGGAGCTGCAGGTCTTGCTGGCAGCTTTCTTTGCTCCCTTCTACATTTCCCTTGAAATAACCACCAATTTTGCCCTGAGGCCAACCACGACTATACTTGTGTGGATCCCCTTTAGCTCTCTGCCCGTAGTTCCTCAGGGGTGTGGGAGGGGGCTCAATAGCACACCTAGTATCAGTGGCATCAAAGAAGAAACTTTCCAAATTTAAGCAGAAAGAGGATTCGTTCCTCAAGCTGCACTTACAAAATGCCTCTGTGTCTTCTGCCTTACGGATTTTTATATTTGGGGAAATAGGAAAGAAGATAAGTTATTATTTTGAAAGATTGAGGCATTTTGGCCCGACCAAAACTGTGACTACTACTCATAGTTGTACCAGCAACAGCAATTGTAACAAAGAGGAGAAAAAGAAGTGCATTCTTACACATGACACATTTTAGCAGATTGCAAATCTGGGCAGTGGAGGAGCCCTGCTGCTCAGACGCCACCATTCACTAAACCTGGGAAAGGGGCGGCCTCTCCAAGGCCAGCATTCTTAGAAACAGCCACAGCCAGAGCAAACTGAAGTCAGAACCCACGGACACCCACTAACACATCAATGCAACCATGCAAAAATGAACTGCTAAAAAAAAAAAACACACTTCAGGATGAGTGTTTCTGCTGCCTGCTCTTCTCAGGAGATATTAGCCAGATGCTCACACTGTGCACTGGACTCTTCCCTGACTTCGCTCCCTGGGGTTCCCATCAAACATGAGACATTGGCATTTGTTAAGAGAGAGTGGTGTGTAGAATGGTTTGGAATGTGCGAGGCACCTTAAAAATAGTCCTGAATGAGAAGTAGCCATGCACGGACGCTGGTCAGATTTCAGATATAAAGGAGACCAGGCCTGTGCCCAGAGGATTGAGTTTCTGGGTCAGAAATCTCAAAGAGCTCTTCTCCTCAGTGCCTGCTTTTATCCTTCAATCAAGGAAGCACACAAAGCACTCACAATCCCACGTGCCTCAGCTGTGAAATGCCAGCCACAAGGAAGTTACGTGGGGTTTTATGCCAAGTATTTGCACACATGTGTTGGCCTCATGTACTGCTTTTGAAATAAGTGGTTGCAAAACTGGCCAGGACAAAATGGAACCCTCCAGAAAATGAAGCCATGGTCATGGTGATGGAATTGTCCTAATAGAGGAGTAGCATTGCTAGGCACTCTAGTGACGGCTATGAAAAGCCTTCTTTTTCTGTTTGTGTTTGAGATTGTGAAGTTATCTTCTTAGGTGTGGGAAGTAATATATAAGCCACTTTCTCTGGAGTTGGGGAAGTTAGCCTTTGTCAATCAGTGTGGGATGCAGCTCTATTGGGGAAGACATGGGCCGGAGTTTCAGAACACTGACGTGGGGAGAATGGTTACAATTGTCAAGACTAGTGTCTCAGCAGCCTTGGAAACAAGTGAGGGTGGTGTTGGTTTAGATAAGCCGCTTTAATAGCGGCTGATGTATAATCAAAATCCTGATTTTGATGAATTTGATGTATAATCAGAATCCTAGGTAAGTGAACAAAGATGTATAATCGGAATTCTAGGTAAGTGAACAAAGAACGGTTTTTTTTAGAATCAAACCTTTGGGGATTGGGTGGTAAAGGGAAATATTTATTTTTTTAGAAGACATTTATGTGTCATGTGAAACTTTTCTCCAAATGTATGTGGTCGTATGCAGTTGTGTGGCAGTAGGATAATTCTAGGCTTTACCTTTTGCCATAGCACGTTTGTATGTTGTTTTTTGTAACATTGGAGTGACGTTGGCATCCCGGCTAGGGGCAGTTGTCTGTGGGAGTTTTAATATTGCATTAGCAAAAATGGACAATAAAGGAAAATGAAACTTCTGATAGATCAGGAGGATCTAAACGTGTCTGCTGTTGAGCAGGCAGCAGTCTACAGAGACAACACTGGAGCCATCGTAGGTGAATCCGACTTCCCCAGTGAACAGACTCAAGGACCTCCCTTTCTGTGACTCTTCAAAGGTGTGGTTCAAACAGAAGAGCACGTTTTAAATTCAATGACACTGAAGTATGAGCTTCATATATTGTTTCAGATAAAAATGGTTTCTTAACATATATATTATTTATTAAAATTAAAACCAAACTAAATAGTTCATGCAATCTATAGAAACTAAACTAATAGATCTTTGCTTTCTTAAACAATAAGCTTGATTAGGATGTCTGTTTTTACACCTAATAAAACCTTTGGCTAGCACTTAATGCATTAAATAAGGAGTATTTTTACATTTTGAGTTTATAGAGTAACGTGTAGCTGGAAAGTAAAGCTGACAGGAGAGCAGCCTAGGTGACCTGGAAGCAGTCCTGCACAGAACACCTGAGACAGGAGGAAAGCCCCGAGGGCAGGTGTGGCCACTGTTTACCGCTCTATCCGCCATGCTTTAGACAGTGCCTAGCACTGGAGGTGCTCAATGAATATTGAATAAAACACTGCATAAAATACAAAGTATCCTCTTAAATACATTGCTGAATTCCCAGGAAATTTAGGAGAATCTTCAAGAGTTGGAATTGATTTTAGAATTGAGACCCAGAAGGCCAGGCACGGTGGCTCACGCCTGTAATCTCAGCACTTTGGGAGGCCAAGGCGGGTGGATCACTTGAGGTCAGGAGTTCAAGACCAGCCTGACCAACATGGTGAAACCCTATCTCTACTAAAAATACAAAAATTAGCTGGGTGTCATGGTGGGTACCTGTAATCCCAGCTGCTCGGGAGGCCGAGGCAGGAGAATCGCTTGAACCCGGGAGGTGGAGGTTGCAGAGCGAGACCCTGTCTCAAAAAACAAACAAAGAATTGAGAACCACAGCGGTCTCTGTGGCCCTTGGGTGGGTGGATTAGGGAGATTGTTGCCAGAACTGGTAACTGGGAGCCTTGGGTTTCAGCAGCTCCAAGGGAACAGGAGATGGGGCCTAGGCCGGACATTGCAAGGAAAGAAAGGAAATGAACGAACAAGAGAAGCATCTGCCTGCTGGCCCCAGGGCAGGGAGCAGGGAGGCAGCACCGATACTTGTTTCCCCAGCATGAGCCTCTGGATCAGGAGTGGGAGGGCTAAAGCTGGCCTCACCCAAGGTCAGGCTTTGAATTGATGTTACCAGTTTGGTCTGGGAATCCCCAAAGAAAGGGATTTATGTTATATTGCTAGCTCCAGCAAATAGGAAACCAATCTGGAGGCACATCCTCCACCCAGATCCATACCAGATCCATAGGTAAGTGCCCCTGGGAGATGAAGTCACACAAGCTAATAACGTCCAGCAGGGACACGAGTTGGCAGACACGGCAAATAGCAGGATTCAACCCTAAGACTGCAGATAATAGGATTATCAGATGGACGCTATCAGATAAGTGCATTCACAGTTATTAAAGGCAAGCAAACAGGAGAAGAGTATGTCACCATCATAAAAGACCACACATTTTTTAAATAATAGCACTTTTAGAAATGCAAAATTAGTCATTGAGGTCAATTCAACATGTAGGGAAATGCATCTTTTCAGAGAACCCCAAACTGCTTAATATGTATAAGAGACTATAATAGTCTCGAACAACTAGCAAATCAAAGAGGCATTTAATGCTCTCAGAAGTTCTTGAGTTTTTTGAAAATAGGATGTTTAAATCTCTAGCTTTCAAAATTTTATGCCGAACTTGGTGAATCCCCAGTGTCTGATTTTCTGTCTCCGTTCTTCTTTCCTTAATAGCCCTTTCTCATATCCCCAGTGCTAGGGGAAGTGCTCTGCTCTTTCATTTTTTGCATTTTCTGTTCTTGGGGTATGATCTTCACTCTTGACTACCCAGGTACCGATTAGGAGGAGCAAACAGTATCCTCAGGGAGAAGTAGTAGATGAGTTAAAGGGACTCAGAATGAACCAATGAAACCGCACGTATTTTATTGCAACAATCTACTCTAATTCCCAGTTGTATGAATCACCTGTCTTCAAGTAGCATAATCCAGTGGGTAAAATGTCATGCTTACATTTTGATGATGCCTGAGATTTTTAGCATAACAGTGTTTCCATCTCTAAAAAGCACATTTCATGTGCCTGACTCCTCTATCATGGCATTAGAACATAAAAGGTAGACTTTACCAATAAAAATCATGATACAGATTCCACCACCTGTCTTTAAATGTAGTAAGTACATCTTTGTGCGATTCCCCTTAGGCAACATGTGCCATTGGGAGGCCTGAAGCCGTGCATCTCTGCTCATTGATGAACCCCCACCCGATTGCCCTGAGCATCGGGGTCGGACCACCTTGATAAAGACACCCTCGGTTGAGAAGGAAAAACTCTAATAAGAAAGCACATGAAAAAATTAATTATGCAACGCAGAAAGACCCCATGACTTGGAGAGGGAATCCAAGAAGCTGACGTGTAATAGGTGGTCATGCTTGCCTCGGTCATAGTCAGCTCTGACCATCCCGGCGTCCAGAAGCCACTGTGGGAGCAAGGACACCTCTGGTGTACTTTGGCTTCCTTCTCTCAGTCTGGTTTGTGGTTATGGTGGTGGGGGAAGCTGCCCACTCCCCTCCTGGGTAAGAGATGGAGGGCAGGTGGAACTGTCTCTCCCCAGGTAACACAGGGAGCTGTGGAGTCTAGAGGGAAGCCCCAGGGGAGCTGCCACAGTCACTCCACTGCTGCAGCGCTCACACATGCTGTGTCGCTCCGTGTGTGTCCCCAGCTTGTGCAGATGTCTGTCCTGCGTCGTCACCTCAGGCAGAGTTCTCATTTCCACTAAACCCCTTCCTTTATCCCACCAATCAGCTCAGGGGCCCCCCTGTTTTACCTGAGCAGAGTGTATCCATAGAGGAGCTACAGGGTCAGCTCGTGCAGGCGGCCAGACTGCATCAAGAGGAGACAGAGACATTTACAAACAAGATCCATAAGGTAAATATTTAACACGGATTTCAGCACAACCGCTTTGTGAACTGCTCAGCCCCAAAGGAGAAATGCCACGGTGCATTTTCAAAGAAGGCTGTCTGTTGCGTACAGGCTGCTAGACTCCCGGGCACCTATGGAAAGGTCACCCAGTCGAGCTGTCCCCTCTCAGACACCCCTAAAGATAACTCTACCTTTCTGCTCTGGCGCGTGCTTTTCAGCATCTACACTGTGGTCTCAGCAAGGTCTTCCTCATACCTAATCTAAACTTTCCTGCAGCAGTACCAGCCTAACATCAAGTAAGGGCCTAAATGCAACTGGACAGAAAAGTGTGTCTGTCACCTCTGCTGATGTTGGGTGAATTTTCCGATAGAAAAATCAGCAACCTCACCCTAAACCATTGCCTTCAGAAAACTGCCGCAACTTGAGCTGTGGCCTGATTAACCTCTGTTACTCTCGAATAACCTGGTACCGGCTGATTATCTTTTATCTACAAATCCTTCCCCAGAGTTCCGAGTAGAAGGGATTTGCAGATGTGGGCACTCATAGCCCTGGACATCCATGAGAACGGCCCAGTCCCAGCAACCCCAAATCTAATTAAGTTGTGAACAGATACCTAGGTTCAGAATTGCTGAAGCTGCTCTTCCCCCATGTATTTGTTCTTGAAAGATAGCTGTGTCTTTAAAACAGAAGAAAGCAAAGCAGTTGATCTTGAATAGAGCACGTTGGTGTTTTAAAATGCATATCCTATCCAAATAAGGTCCTGGTGTATCTAAGAACTTGCTTTGGCAAGGAATGTGTGCTACACATAAGCCGCCATGTTGACTGAGGCCATGTGATTTAAATGGGTCACAAACTGATTAAGGGAGGGAGCTCTTTCTCTGCACCTTGCAGCTTAGGGAAGGCAGGGCCGAATGCCAAGATCTAAATACTTTCTGCCAACTTCTACCACTACATGTATGACTCTTTTTAAGTGTTTCATTTAGGGGTCAAGTTGCACATCTTACTATCAGAGGAAAATAATTCCATGTTACTTGAAAGATAGATTCCTAAGTAATTGAAAAAATTTTTGCATGGCACCAAAAATTGTTTGAAAAGTGAGTTTATCACTGAAGATGCTGCGAGCACAATGTCCGGGGCCCACGTGTTTCTAGTATGTGGGTTGATGATGAAGGAGTATTGCGGAAGAGGCTTCGCATGGTAGGAGACGTCCTCCAGGCTTGTTCAGAAGGGAAGGGAAAGTGTCCCCCAAGGTACCCAGGGGGCAGAGGACTGAGCTCTGAGAATTAGGAAGTTCATGGAGCCTTGGAACAGAAGGAGCTGGAAAAGGCAGTGGAGACATGAGGGAGAGAAAAGAAGGCTCTCCAGGAGGGCCTAGGCGCGGTGCTGCAGATGCTGCCTCCCGTGGTATGGGTCTGGTGTCTCAGCGCCTCTCCACAGCCAGGCGGGGAAGAGTCTCACATTATCTTCACATTGCCCCTGAGGGCAGTGAAGCTTGCCCAGCATGAGTCAGTTGGCTAAGACATGTAAAAGAAAATAAAACTACAGGATTCTCTAAATTGATTATGTCAAGGGCAAAGTTAAGTCCTGGAGACTGAGTCATGAACATGTTTGCAGTTTTGTTTCTTAGATTATAGATGAACTCTCCTCCTCATTGTTCTTGTTCTGTAAACGACTAAGAGACCAGAGACCAGGCCTCTCTTCTTTTTAATTACTGATCTTTGTTATAGATTAACTGCCTCTTTTATTGTCATGTACCTAACTCAAACCAGATGGTGCAAAAGATCCCATGACCATTACATCTTCAGTGTGAAATGTTAAATACACTTCCCCCACCCAAAAAAGAAAGACCACGTTGATTTATCAATAGGAAATTGTAGATGCTGGGTGTCTGGTATGCTAGGATGCCCTTGTGTCCGCAGGGGAGAATCAGTGGTGGAATGCTGAGGGCTGCTGAGATGATGAATAAAATTGCCTGTTTTCTGTTATTTCAGCCAAAACTACAATAAAGGTCAGGTATTAGGAGAACGGCCACGCAAGTCGTTGTCTAGACCTGTGGACCTTTCTAGAGCTGCCTCTGACCCTTCACTGGCCTTTAGCGCATTGGCCTTGGGCAGCTGTGGTTCTATTCCCATGGCCTCTGAGAATTAATCTAGTACTTTAAGGAGAAAAACAAATCCCTTCCTTGGTTTTTGGCATAAGAGGGAGTGTTAAGAGAGGAGAGTTGATAACCTTAAGGCTGGCATTCGAACCTTTTATTGGTCTATGGAACACAAAGCTTTGATCCCATAGTATCACTTTAGCTACTGTAAATATTATTTATAGATGTTATTCTTGTGCCTTATGTGCAAAGTGATGTTTTATTCACTCTTTCTAGTATTGATACACAATAATTGTTGCTTGAAAAAGTGTCTGTACCGGGGGTGTTTAAAAAAATAGGAATTTAATGTGGAGATGCAAGATATTTCTTTTTCAGTGACACTTTTCTTTTCCTAAGGGATATGCACATCTAATAGGAATGTCAAGTCTTTCAGCATGGAAATAGGCTATCAGACTCACTTTTCTGTTTCCTGGCTGTTGTATGCAGTTGAGGCCTCCATATTCGGAAGAATTCCTTCCACCCAGCCTGCTGTGTTCTCCACCAGCTGGGGTTCTCTTCTATCGGGGCTGTGGGGAGTCAGAGGACTCAGGAAGTAGAGGGGAAGGATTCCCACTTGTTTTCTTCTTTACAATTGTAATGTGCGTTTGAGCGCCTAGCCCATGTACAGAGGGGAAATGGAATCTGCTTACATGGGATTCAAGTCAGTGGTAAGCTGCACTTCCAAGACACGGTTTTCCTGAAGGAGTTTAGAGACATCTAAAAACACCATGAGAGACTTGGCAATGAAAAATGATCATAATACGTTATTTTGAAATAGCACTTGATTCTGAATCACAAGACTCATGGGGTTTTGTAAACCGGAAACGTCTGAAGCCCTTTATCAAACTAAACTTCTGGGGGCTCCTGTGTTTCACATCTCATATGCAGCATGACAGAGACTGAGTGGCAGTTTGCAGGGACTCTTGGTTTGGTTTGGGTGGCGGATTGGATTAGCCGCTTGTCACACTGTCTCTTTGTTCCATTCAAGATGGAGGAGGAGCACCTCTATGCCTTGAGGTGGAAAGAACTGGAAATGCACAGCCTGGCTTTGCAAAACACCCTCCATGAGCGAACCTGGAGTGATGAGAAGAATCTGATGCAGCAGGAGCTCCGGTCCCTGAAGCAAAACATTTTCCTCTTCTACGTCAAACTCAGGTGGCTGCTGAAACACTGGCGGCAAGGGAAGCAGATGGAGGAGGAAGGAGAGGAGTTCACTGAGGTAACTCCACTGTCGAATTCCTTTCATTTGCGTCTGTTTCGTTCTTGACCCCAGTCACTGCTTTCTCCCCACCCACCCTACACACAGTCATGTTCTATTATTTTATTTCTCAATATTTGATTAACATCTAATATTGCTGCAAAAAAGATGTAGAGCAATTCATACAGACACTTAGATAAGAGAAAATTGAACACAGGTGACTGAAACATCAATCATTTTCCTATACACAAGCAAATATAACAGAAGTAACATTACAGTAGCAAGAGCAGGTATGCAGTGCTAGGCATAAACTTACTGAGAATAGTGCAGGAATGACATGAAGAAAACCACAGACTTCCCTATGAAACCTGCATGATGTTCATGAGTGAGGGCCTGGCAGAGGCAGGTGCTGTTGGTTGCCTACTCAGTGTCTACTCTCTCTTTTTTTATTTGTACATATTCATGGGATACAATTGCAGTTTTTCACATGGATATTTTGCATTGTGGTGAAGTCATTATTATTTTAAATTATTTCATCAATTTTGGTCCAAGAAATGGAAATGCGGCAGCTTGTCCAGTTATATATGAAACCAAGAATTCAGTGCTATGCTCTGACCTAGTGTTGAGTGCCCTGGTCCATAACTCCATGCTGTAGCAAAGTTCCACTCCCATCTCCTTTGCTGCTCATTTATAAAATTCACTGATGTTATCACCCTGAGGTCCTGCACCATCTCATTCAACCTTGCTGGTTTGTAAAAGCTGGTTTCTAAAATTTTGCTCTTCCTTCTATTTGAGCTTTGTTCCTAGATGTGAAAGCCTGTCCTGCCCACACAGTTTTAAAAGGATCTTTTCTAAGCTTCAGATGAGTCACTTTGCCACCTCGGGAATTTGTATATGTTCTTCCTGTTATGCCTCAATTCCCAGGTTTATAATAGAAACAGAACAGAGATCTTTGCCTTCTGTTTGCTTTTGTATTGATTAAGTCAGAATGACCATTTGCACTGCAGGCTCCTTCCTAGCCCTGCTTCCTGGTGCACCCGGGGCTAGAGCCACTGGTGTTCTGTGTATTCTGTACATCCCCGACCCTGGCTCCTTGGCCAGCTGCTTCGAGGCATTGTGAATAGTTGGTTTCTTTTTAGCTTCCAAAGACCTTTTGTCTGGTTTTCACTCTAGGGAACAGTGTATGTAATTTTAAGTTCTCATCCTAGGAATGGGAAAATACAGTGATTCTCTTTCCTCAGACTGAAGAAAGTCTTGAAAAATTAATTCCACCAGCTTCCAACTATCCATGACATAGAAAACCATTATTAAGCAAAGCCTAGAAATCGTTTTAAAGTTTCCTGTTGATCAGTACTCTGGAGTTCCTCCTCCTTTAACTTATAAAACGATAGCTATTAGCAATACTAATTTAAAAGTAGTAGAATTAAAATTTCTCCCTAATGTCTTCTAATAAGTTGAGTATCCACCCTGTGCTCTTTAAATGCAGCAAGTGCCAATGAGTGAAATGGCCAAAATGAGCATTTTAGGGGTAAGGACTGAGAAGTATAGGCGTTGATAATCCATAAAGTAGATCGTTATCCTCAAACAATGAAAATCAGGCTGTACAGCAAAAGGATTTGGCTGAAGCTGTGATCGTCACCTCCTGCCTGTTTCAGGGTGAGCATCCAGAGACCCTCTCCGGGCTTGGGGAGCTTGGAGTCCAGGGGGGTCACCAGGCAGATGGCCCAGACCATGACAGTGACCGAGGCTGTGGCTTTCCAGTGGGGGAGCACTCCCCACACTCCCGGGTGCAGATCGGAGACCACAGCTCGCGGCTGCAGACCGCGGACAGGGGACAGCCCCACAAGCAGGTGGGTACCTCGACCCGAGCCCGTCGCCCTGCCCACACCAGGGAGAGGAGACTCCTAAGCTGCATTTGTGTCATTTTGTTTCCAATGTTGGTGTTCAGGTAGCAGAAAATTCCACCGCCTGACTGTGGTCACCTGTTGTCATTTGTGATGCTGGGTTTTTCCTAGAAATCACCTCATCAAGCCTTTTTCATCTTAATGTCAGTCCACTCTTTCATTTGAGTTGCCATATAAATAGGGACTGTAGTAAGGGCAGATCAATGGTGTGTGTCCCTGCTGGGGCCAGTGAATTTACCTCAGAGGGTCTGCCATCGGCAACATCATTCGTTTGGCAACATAACATGCAAGGAGCAAAGGAGAAGTTAAAAAAAAAAGAAGTCCCCGAACATGGACAAAATATTTCAAGTTCTCTTTGGCCCACTTGAAACATAGTGCTCCCAAATAAAAGTATTTGATGACACTTTGAAAAAAATTAATATATAAAGAGAGGTGAGACTTCAGTGTTATTAAGTAGCTGTTATTGTTACCAAAGACCACAGAAATAGACTCTACTTAATAAAGCAAAAGATACTACTGATAACATCCAAACTGCTTGCATTTTTATACCAAAATGGCAGTGACGGAGGATTTGGAGTAAGGAGCTCCTGAGCAGGACCCTGTGTTAATGCTCTCTCGCTCTCAGGCTTCTGAGTCCCCTCTAACCCAACTTTATTATGTATTAATAATAATAAAGCTGCTCAGGAGGCTCCTGGAGTGCAGCTGGATGCCCCTGCCCTAGGAGGCCTGCGTTCTGGGCTGAGGGCACAGGGCCAGGTGGCCACGGGGTGCGGCAGTCATATGGGCGCGGCTCTAGCCTCTCAGCCATAGACACTCTGGGGCACTCCCTCTGCACTGGATGCCACAACTGCTGCTCCTCCCTGGCCCGGGCTCCCAAAGCCCAGAGCCCCTGGGAGCTCTAATGGGAGTGGGCTGTCGCCAGAGCACTGGCTTAGATCCAGATGAGGACAGGCGGCAACCTTCTGAGTGCAGGCTGAGGGGAATTTGGGTTCCCCCTGCTCCCTCTCTATACAATCAGATTTTCACACTAAACAGCTGTTTTCCTATGTACACCCGTCCCCACTTCATTCTCCCTGAGTAACATGACTCAAGGAGGAGATGATACTTTCAAAGGAACTTTTATTCACAGCCATCAGAAAGTATGCCATTATGCCAGTGTCCGTGGGGAGAATTTAGGTCATGGAATGAGTTTTCCAGCCATAATCTAGTTAGAAATAAAAATGCTACTTTGCAAATAATGCTTTACAATCTACTAATTTTACTTTTTTAAAAGAAATGTTGTCATTCAATCCCATAAAGCATCTGTGCTTACCTCCCATAATATTGCCACTGATGGCCACTGTTCCCACCTCGCCACAAACCTGCTGCATCTAAGAAAACGTTGCTTCCCACGCACTCACGCAGATGCTCTGGACAAGGAGAAAACCTCGCACATCTGGTTTTCTAAACAACAGTCATGGAAAATGTTACTCTCAGGGTGGAAAATAATGTGAAGTCACTCAGCTGGAACCTTACATTCAGCATATTTTCATGTCATTTCTCTTTGCCTCCTGCTTCTTCCAACACTAGTTTTTAGCGATTACCCACGAAAGTGGAGATGGACCCGTGAGCTTCCCCTGCGGGCCGTGTGTGATAGAAGCATGCGGCGGGGTGGGGTCCAGACACACAGACCCAGGTCTGCCAAGTGGGCCAGTGTCCACAGTAGTGAGTAAGGAGCTCACTAGTGCATGCACAACACTCTGTCTGTCCAAGGACGGAAGATGGACGAGCTCTACTGTAACGACAGCTGGTTCTCTGGGAGGGAACATTCCCGGTTGGAGGATTTGCCTCTCTGTGACTGGCATGAGTATTAGCCAGGCAGCTGGGATGCAAGAGCCAGGGTATGTGTCTCACAGAGCTGCACAGAGCCCGGCCGTTCCAGAAACGCCGAGCACCTCGGAAGGCGATTAGTAGCATGGGAAACCTAGCCAAGCCATTTTCCCAAGGACAAGTTCTCAGTCACAATATTCCTCAGGCCTTGGTCTTTGCTTTGTGACGTATGGAACGTTCTCACAATTGAACTCAAGTAGATGGCAACATTTATCATGTCCACAGAGGTTTAAAAAAAACTGCATATACTGATCAACCTTGGGATGGCTCATAACAAATCATCAGGTTGGCAAACATTTGGCTCCACAGACGTTCCCTGTTTCCTAGTCTTCAGCCACGTGAGCTCGCGGTCATGACCTGGTGCTCTAGGGCCACAGTGAATGCTTTCAGTTTCCCCAGCCATCCTGAAGAGCAGAGGCTGCGCACACGCAAGAGGGAATTGTATAGTTTTCCTTGAGCTCCAAGACTCGCGCCACTGTGTTAAGCATTTGAGGCCAGCATTCCTAAAGCTGTTTATGCATTTCATGCTGATTAGTAATTCCTGGAATCCAGCTACTTCACACAAGGTGATTAATGGTGTGGGAATGATGGCCCTGGGGTGCCAACAGCTCGTTTTCCCTGCTTGGATTAACTGATTTAAAAAGAAGTTACTTTTTCATTCAGGGATGTGACCTAATTCTCTTTATCGTTTAATAAAACAACTAAGTAAAAAAAAAAAAAAAGTGTGAAGAACCTAATATAAAATTCATAGCAAGAGCTGAAGGAATTGTATTTCATATTTAAGTCTTCACCTGCTACAGGTCACCGAAGAGCCTCATCCAGTCCAGCCTCAGGACTGAGTAGACTCCACTTCCCTGTACCTCTGCTCCTTGTCAGGGCTTCTGTGCTGCGTTAGGGCCTTCAGGGGCTGCCTGAAAAGTCAGCCTTTCTCCTGCAGACAGACAGCCCTTGGCTCCCTGGGCTTCCGGGGCTGTGGCTCTCCCAGGCCCCAGCAATCTTCCTTTCTGGCCATGCAGGCTGCCCACCTTTGCTTGCCCAAGATGAAAAACTTCCAGAAAGAGCACCCTTGCCAGAGGAGGCCTCACATCAGAACTGTGTCTGCCTGACTTTTTTTTTTTTTTTTAATTAGAAAGTTATCTTGCGCCTAGATGGTATTTACATTTCAATTTTGTACGTCATACCGTGATTCATTCTTCAGTTTATCCTGCAACTGGGAGGCCTCCCGTATAAGGCGTGCTACTCTTTCTGTAAAAGGAACCAGACCAGAGCTTAGGATCAGAAGCATTTTATCTTTGCCGTTTACTTGTGGTGGCAGTTGTTCTGTCACTCTTTAAGTAGCCCCTGCGTGAGGTAAAAATTCACATGTGCAGATGGGTGCTTGGTGAAAGGACTCTCCTTGCTCCATCCTACCTCCCAGAGTTAACCGTGGCCAGCAGTTTGCCGCAGGCCTTCTAAAGTGTGTAACTAAGCCTGGGACCTCACAAATAAGTTTCTTCACTAATGGCCACCTGATTTTCATCAGACTTGCCCTGGTTTCCTAAGCCTTTGGGCTGATAACTATGTTTACAGCTTATTAAATATGTGCCTCATTTATTCTTTCCCGGATCCACATTCATTGTTGGGAAGCTCTCAGTGACTTTTGTAGAGACCACAGCCCAGAGCCCTCCTGGACAGGATCACCGGGCAGACTCTTGGCCAGAGGGCAGAGGACTTCTGTGTGTAAATGACTCTAATTCCCATGATTTTAATAGATTATATTTTCAGGGTCTGTCTTCAGTGGCCCATTCTCTGTAGGGGATAATGGTTTTTAGAAAAGAACTTTTCTGGATGTAACAATGAAGGTTACATTGAGGAGAACGACAAATGGCTCATTTATAAAAATGTTGCTGGCTGTGTGAATGTATCAATTCTAGCTAATCTCACAGTAAAGAATTTGTCCAGGGACTCCTGCTGGTGGAGGAGTTGCCTGTGTTGAATGCTAAGTGAGGTCTCAAAAAGGAGCTGTGCGTGCCTTGTGGGGTCTGGGCAGCTACCACATCGTTCTGGAATTCCCCTGCCTCTGTCAAGGAGCCTAAATAAACGTGGATACTGTCACCTCTATTTTGTGACTGGCGTTTTGTGGGTTAACCCATAGCAGTAGGTCAATATGTCTGTTCCAGCTTTAGATTAATCCTATCTCCAAAGTTAGTGGCTGTGATGCAGGCAAAGTAGACAGTGGTTGTTTAGCTCTTTTGTGGAGCTGTGATTTCACCTGATGAAATCTTAGAAATCTTAGGCAAGAACAATTTTGAAAATTAGCCAGCATTGCATCACAGATACCTTGATACGTTACCTTGTCTACAAACTTCCATTTCACTTTCTATTAGTAATACTTATAAATAGACTTGGATAGATAGACTTGGATAGCAGTCTGATGGACCAAAGACCAGTTCTGAACCTCTTAAAAAGTTTGACATATTATAGCACATTGTAAGTCTCACTCAAGAGAGCTGAGCTAGGTGAGGCTGTATTGCCCTTAGGCGGAGGAGAGGGAAATAGGTGGAAGCTTTTTATCCTGCTGCTTTGCTAGAAAATCAGCCAGCTGATCTCTGAATGAAAAGCCAGATTTTTGATTTGAAATTGACCTACACTCAACAAATGTACAAGCTAAAAGGTTGCGTGGCTAGACCCCGGCACAAAAGGTTCAGAAAGCCGCTTGTCCAAGAAGACTTGCATCATAAAGACATCTCAATGGACCCGAGTCTTAATTTGATTCTTGACTTGATTTGGGTCATCTTTTTACCCAAAAGGTAACCCAGCAAGGGGTACCACCAGGGGAAAAAAAATAAGAGAAGTTAACTTTTAGGTATTCTCTCAGGATGACTCACTATCATTAATTTCCCTTGATAAGGGAAATGGAATTAGCTTCATGGGGATTAGATGGCTTCTGCAAGGTAAAGTTTAAAAAAAAAAGAAGAAAAAGAAAAAGCCTTGGCAGGGTATAACGTCAGAATTGAATATTCCTGGCTCAGTTTGTTGGCCTTGGAATGGGACAACCTGGACTGCAGTCCAGGATCTCACTTCCTTGACAGCGGGACCTTGGCCCTCAGCCACTCCAAGCCATAGTTCCTCCTCTGTAAAATGGGGAACATAGCATATGCACTCAAATTGATGTGACATATAAATAAGGTCATGTTGGTGAATAATTTAGTACACCCCCTGGCCACAGGAAACACCTATAATATTAGTAATTATTGTTACCATTTTTTTTTTTTTGCCTGTGTGTGAAAGTCATTAGGAAAATCATGCCCATCTACGGCTCATTCTGGGTCTTCAGAAATGTTGACATGGACATCCACTTTTGCTCTTGTGTGCTAATGGCAGGAGCTGGCCTGGCTTCCTGCTGTGCCACATGCTGCTCTTGGGGAATGATGATAACAGGTACCAATAGCATTGAGCTGGGCTCTCTTGCTCCCTTTGGCCACCTTCACCCCAAAGCAATTCTGGAGCTCCTTCCGCAATGATTAATATTATCCTGGTTGAATAGATCACTGTTTTGATTACTCTGATGCAAATGTGCATAAATCATTAAGGCATAAATTTTATTGAATTCAGTATCTGTTAAAGCCAAAAAGTACTTGCTTCCAGAGAAACCAAGTTTCCAATCTGCAAGAGAACTGTACAGTTCTGATTCTAATGTCATGTGGTGTATGGGCCAAGAACAGCATAGGCTAATACCCTATGTAACTTGGCATTCATAGAAAACTATCGATTACATATAAGAATGTATTACATGGTTTTCTGCTTTCTCTTCAGTGAAAATTGACTACTCCAAAAACTGGATCAAAATTATTACCATTATTTTCTGCTTGAAATACTCTTGACTCAAAAAGCAGTGATTTTTAATTTAAAATCCAAAGATGAAACTCCCAAACAAATCTACCACAAAATGTATGTGATTATTCAGCAAATTCTATATGAAGATGTATATTTCTGAAAAGATTGTTGTGACACCTCTTGTCACTCAACTGTACTTATATAATTTTTAGATTTTTTTTTTTTTTGAAACAGGGTCTTGCTCTGTCACCTAGACCGGAGGGCAGTGGTGTGATCATAGCTCACTGTAACCTTGAACTCCTGGGCTCAAGTGATCCTCCCATCTCAGCCTCCTGAGTAGTTGGGACTACAGGCAAGAGCCACAACGCTAATTTTTAGGTACTTTTTCACGTGGAGTTTTAAAAACTGTTCTATGTTTGTTACAGCTTCACATATTTGGTGAGCATGTCTTTGACTATAGTGGTAATTTATTTCTATTCAGATGGTTGGTAAGAATGTATAAGACTCATAGATCGTTCCCTGTCTGCCGAGTTCTTCAAATGTTAACTGACTTTTACTCTTAATGCCTTTTGTCCCAGAGTTATTAAAGTAAAAATTGTTCCCTGTGAGAAAAAGAGCAATAAATATGAACAAACTGGCCTTTCTACTCCATCAAAAGTCCATTGTAGCTGGGCATGGTGGCTCATGCCTACAATCCCATTTTCTGAGGCTGAGGCAGGTGGATCAGTTGAGGCCAGAGTTTGAGACCAGCCTGAGCAACATGATGAAACCTTGTTTCTACCAAAAACACAAAAATTAGCTGGGCATGGCGGCACACGCCTATAGTCCCAGCTACTTGGGAGGCTGAGGTGGGAGGACTGCTTGAGCCCAGGAGGTTGAGGCTGCAGTGAGCCGTGATCCACTGCATTCTAGCCAGGGTGACAGAGCGAGACCTTGTCTCAGAAAAAAAAAATCCACTTGATTAAATGCTGAGGATGACTATGGAGATCTCTATAATAAATCTGCTCATATTAAAGAATTTCTCTTTTTAATACAACTTTATTTTTGAATATATGTATATATATATAATTTTAGGTTCAGGGGATACATGTGCAGGTTTATTATATGGTATATTGCATGATGCTGAGGTGTGGGCTTCTAATGACCCCATCACCTAAGTAGTGAACATAGTACCCAATAGGTAGTTTTTCAACCCTTGCCCCTCTCCTTGCAACCCCTTTTGGAATCCCCAGTGTCTGTTGTTCCCATCTCTGTCTGAGTATACCCACTGTTTGGCTCCCACATATAAGTGAGAACATGCGGTATTTGGTTTTCTGTTCCTGCATTAACTTGCTGAGGATAATGGCCTCCAGCTGCATCCATGTTGCTGCAAAAGCCATGATTTCATTCTTTTTTGTGGCTGCACAATTTTATGTAAATACAAACATCCATCCAAAGTATCTTAAATTCCTCCCATATATATTTAACCATTTTTGTGTATGTTTAGTGGATCAACTAGATGGATTTAGAAGCATGACTGCTGAGTGAAGGCCAGTGTGTGTGCAGAACCTGAAGGAGGGGTCCCAGTGTACTTGCTGAACCAGGGAGGAGAGGTTTATCAAGTTTGGGGGATGAGGAATTCTGAGAGGGTGGGGCTCTGTTTTTTCATAGTAGAGCTTATCTATATCCAGTGGGACTTAGAGAGCTTTTATAACTCCTGCTTCATAAATGCACCAGAAAAGAATGCTCTGAGACCGCCCTGAGAGCTTGCGATGTGCTTTCAGTGCTGGTTGGAAGAGATGGGCTCACGAGGCTTTTATTATCAAGGTACCATAATTGATTCAGCATGTTTCATTCATTTGGCCAAACCTTTCTGATATAATGCCCTTGCTGAAATGTACTAAGACAGAAATCATGCCTTTGAAATTTGACTTCAAAGGGCTGGGCAGGTTTCAGAACATATAAACCATTTTAAGTTAGATATAAGCAGATTAGTAATAAAAATCCACTCTTCATTTACCAGACACATTTGCATGCTTAACATGAGCCAAGGGTTGTGCCAAATACTGGAAATGTGAGGGTGCGTCTGGCTTGTCTCTTTCCGAGAGGCAGAAAAGTGGGGGCTGGTAGTTCCATCTCAAGGGACCACAATAAAGCCTTCATGAACAGGTTACGCATTTCACCTTTGGCTTTAATTATTCAACATCAAAATGTTGAATAATTAAACCCACCCACCCACAGTGGCCACGTGTGTCATATCTTTGACCTTTTAGTAACCACCAATCAGAGTCTGATCACTGTGTGTGCATAGGAGTTCTCGGTCTTTATTAATTCTCCTCTAGTGCAACATGTGGCACTAGAATGGCAGCATATATGTAGGTGAGTGTGTAGGTCTTGTCATATCTGCACCCTCGTGACAGTCTTGTCAGCCCAACTCAGTGTTCTGGACATCTAAAGTCACACAGTGACTGGCAGCCCTGGCTTTGGGGTTCCCCGTGGCCTCCTGCAGTTTCCTTGCTCCTGCTCCTCAGGGCCCACAGCACCTCTGTGGCAGGTTCCCACAGTGCCAGCCCAGGTTCCAGCGTCTGAACACAGCTGCCAGGTCACCAGGGCAGCCTTCCTTCTACGTTCCTCCTGATCAAACAGGCCCTCAGTCTCAGGCCCAGGAGACTGATGGCCAGCAACGGGGACCCTTTGCTCCCTGGCTAACTGCAGACTCCCCACCCACCCTGCACCCACTGCCAGCAGCACCTGGGAAACAGCCCCCACACCACCTTGGTGGCCAGATCCTCTCCTCTTCTGACCTGAAAAATACACTTAAAGGAGGTGGTGGAGCCTGACTCAGTGTTCCCACAGGTGGTGGAAAACCAGCAGCTGTTCAGCGCCTTCAAGGCCTTGCTGGAGGACTTCCGTGCGGAGCTGCGGGAGGACGAGCGTGCCCGACTACGGCTGCAGCAGCAATATGCCAGTGACAAGGCGGCCTGGGACGTGGAGTGGGCCGTGCTCAAGTGCCGTCTGGAACAGGTACCACCCTCCCAGGTCTCCCTCGATCCTGACTGTGTGTCTCTGCTGTGCAGGATATGTGGTGGGGAGTGGGCACAGAGAGATTCAGAACCATGGGCTTCTTGTCCAGGAAAAAAGAGAGGAGTGGCTGCTTGTGTCTCTTCTTAAAGTGCAGAGGCCCCATTTTCCCTGATGTCTCCTCTCCCAAGTATGCAGTATGGCCTCCACCAAGCAGCATTTTCAGAGCAGCATGTATTCTCCCATTCCGCATTAAACAAGCTTGTAGTTGGCTCCATCAGAGGATGGCCAAGCTGAAGCTGTCATCACACTGAGCTGACATAACTCTAGACAGGAGCAAAGCAAAAGCAGACTGTGGATTAGTTGTCTTTGAAAAAGGTAAATGCATGCTTTCATTGAGATTTTTCGAAATATCAAAAGAACTTGGAGACTTCCCACTGCATGCCCAAGAATTCTAATACATTTCAGTCTCCTTATTTATATCAAAGGAAACTGAGGCCCAGAAGAAACAGCTCAGCTCAGATCACAGAGCCATGTAGTGCTAGGGCAGGAAGAGAGCCCAGGTTTCCTGCCTCCACCGCACACCACAGAGGGAAGCCCCCTCTGAAGTCTTACACCACAGCCATAGGAGTTAAGATCAGACGTAACAAGAAACATCCTTTCCTAAGTGTTTCTTCCTTGGAAACCATTGAATGTCATGTGACTCCCTGCATGGTATCTGCTGCTGAGAGCGTCTCTCGAGGTTTCTTCCAGCCCCTTGATCATGAGGAGGGAGGGAAGGTCTGTGTATCCTTGGTAATCTATTTGCTAGACTCTATTTTGAGGCAAACCATAAAGTAAGTAAAATTTTATAGGAATTGGCCTGGTCATGAAGGGAATAGAATTGCCTGGAAAGGAGACCCCTGTCACATGGTCTTGATGAAAGATGAAAAAGGCTTGATGTGTAAAAAAAAAAAAAAAAAAAAAAAAAAAACTCCAACTCTCCTGGTACCCACAAGTTCCCCTGCATTTCCACCTGGCCGCAGCAAGCAGTGATGCTGAGCTGATAGCCCTGGGTGGGGCAGGGACACAGCCTTGCAGGCCTGGGCATCAAGTGAGAGAGCAGCTGGCCTGATTGTGGCTCCTGCCTGCCGCCTGTGGGGGATTTGACCTAGACGTTCTGTTTATCTTAGTCCCCAGTCTGCAGCATCAGCAGTGGAGGAGAAATGACTAAGCACAGTCTCTGATGAGCTGCCTTTAACCCTATTTAAAAAATATGTTTATAGGGGGAGCTAAATGTTTTCAAAGCCCGAACTGTAGCTAAAGAAGGGAGGTGTAATCTTCGATGCAAGCCAGTTTCAAAACATTTCATCTTTGTTTTATAGGAACGTAGTATCCACCCACAGGTTTGCTACAAATAAACCCTCAGGGAGAGTCCCTAAATACCAAAAAATAAAGCTAGAACTTCAAGCCCAGAAGCCAGGTGGTAATAGGTAGAGAGTTTATCTTCTGCCCAAATGATTTAGGAAGTTTCTTAAGCATTTGCAACCCAGGAAGCAATGAATATGGGATGATGCTAGCCCATTTGTAATAATCCCATATTTACCCTCTTCTACTTAAATGCAAAACAGTTTAATTCTGCTACAAGTTACCTTCTTTCAGTGGAGCCCACGTTGATAACACTTCCCAAGTCCACGATTCCTTTAGCAGACTCCTAAGTCAGACCTTGCTCTAAATGTTGAAGATACAGCAACAAATCAGATGTTCCTTGAAGGGGTTCTCAGTGCAGTGGGGGACCTAGACAAGTGCTGTCCTTTATAACAGCGTGGAAAGTGCCCACCAGGCTTTCGCATATAGGCTGTCAGGGAACAGGAACGTGCAAGGCACATGCCTTGGCTTGAGAATTCAGGGAAGGCTGTGAAAGTCCTGCTGAGAAAAATCTCAAAGGATGGACAAGAACTGGAACATGGAAAAGGAGAGAAAGGAAGTTTCAGGCAAAAGAAAAAAAAGAGTATCGTGAAGAAAGGAGCATGGTTCATTTGAGAAGCTTAGGTATGAGGGGAAAGAATAATATTTAAGGAATTGATACTTTAATCCTAATTTTATCATGAAAGTTTAGATTCCCTTTTTCAAAAGATTATTCTGGCTTCAAAATAGAGAATGGATTAGGAGCCATTAGAATTGAATGGATTAACCTGGGGCTAATGGTCTATAGACTGAAATCAGGGAATTGCCGAACTAGAATAGGAAGGAGATGCACTAACTTTCCACTAAAATTTAGCATGTCCTCCGGTTATAAACATAGGCAACAAGCCCAACAGAAATCAGGGATCTTTTTGAAAGGAAGTATGGAATGAAAGAATAAAAAGTAATCACACATCTCTCTATTTCCTGTTACAATTGTTGTGGATATCCCAGAATTAACATTGAGGAGGAGACTTTTGGCTTCACCAGGCTGCCACCTGGGTCCACAGTAAAAACGTTGAGGAGCCCTGGGTTGCAGAGACTGGAGGTGAGAGGGGTGACTCTGAAGTAAAGCAGCAGCAGTGGAGAAGGAGTGGAGGGCACACATCTGAAAAAAAACAGAGCGAGTAGGGAGTGGCCGGGCCTGGTGGCCGGTTCATGAGACGCCGTGGAGCAACAGGCACCTCGCACGGCTCTCAGGTTTCTAGTACGGGTGCCTGGGCGATAGGCCATCACTGAGACAGGAACACAGAGAGAGAACCAGTTGGGATGGAAAGGAGACAGGTTGGATTTGAGGTGTGTGTCATCACAGGCACTGGGACTTGAAAAGGGCTGGGCTGAAGACATATCCCTGGGTGTGAATGAGGAGGTGGGAGGCAGGGCCATGGAGGACTCTCCAGGACTGTGCACAGAATGAGAGGAACTCAGAAGGAACCAAAATATTCATTTTCCAGAAATTAGTGGAGGGAGAAGAGATTGGAAAGAAGCAGCCAGAGAAATTTATGAAAATCCAAAGCAAATGCTGTCCCAGAAGCCAAAAGGAGAGACACCATGGCGTTCCAAGTGGAGTTCAGCAATATCAGATGCTTTGAAGAGGACAGGACAGATGAAGGATAAAAAGTTTTGTTGAACTTGGCAGTGAGAAGGTCACTGGAAAACTTGACAAGAACAGTTGCCGTCAGGTGTGGGGCTGAAGCACTGTGCGCTGTGCCGAGGGACAGAAGTTGAGTTTGGCAGCGAAGGGGAAAGAAGGAGCACAGACAGTGCAGTAACAGGAGCCGCGGGGTCACGGGGATGCCTGTCCAGTGAGACCTGACAGTGTAGGGCCACTGATGACACAAGGTCCCTCAGTAGGCAGGGGATGGGGCTCTAAGCATTGAGGGGAGGGGGTGACCCTGACTATGAGAGACCTGAGAGGTGTGGACACAGAGGAGTTTGTGGGCAGAAGAAATGCCCCTTCACTGTCTTCACAAAGCAGCTGAGCAGAGGTGATGTGGGGCCCAGAAAGTGTACGCTGCATGAGGAGATTCTAAAGAGAGGACCTGTTAGTGGCTGGAAGCATCTACAAGTGAACAGACACGTACCTGCGAGGGGCTTAGCGGCCTGTCTTTCATTCTGGGTTACGTGGACTTCCAGCAGCTCTTTTAAACTGGGATTTTGTGGTGCTTGGTGCTTTTCTGATAGTCTTCTGGTTAACTAACACTGGAGGTTTCTCCCCTCTTTTGTTTCTGCATTCTTTCTACTTAAAAAAAGTTTTATTTTCCCCAGATTTACATTTTATAAATAATTGATCAAGAAGCATCACCACTGACCCGCGCCTGTGGCTGTCATCTGCTTCCTCAAGCCTTTCCCTGCTTTCTCTCCAAGAAGGCCTGAGTTCCACTCAGATTCAGGGACAAAACAGTGTGCTCTCCCCGCTTAATGAAGGGTTTGCCTTTATTACAGAGGCGAGATTCGATGTTGGCTCTCTCCCAGTGAGTCCCTTGTGGGCAAAAACTTTCAGTTTAACTAAGCACACCACTCAGCAGCCTGTCTTAGTCCGTTTACTGTTGCTATAAAGGAATACCTGAGGCTGGGTAATTTATTTAACAACAAGGTTTATTTAGCTTACAGTTCTGCAAGCTGCACAAGAAGCATGGTGCCAGCATCTGCTACTGGAGAGGGCCAGGCTGCTTCCACTCAGCAAAAGGCAAAGGGGAGCCGATGTGTGCAGATCACATGGCAAGAAAGAAAGTACAGGTGAACGGAGGTGCCAGGCTCTTTTAAACAACCAGCTCTTAAAGAAATAATAGAGGGAGAAGTTACTCACTCCCTGCCCCAGGGCATGAATCTATTCATGAACAGTCCACCCCCATGACCCGGACACCTCCCACTAGGCCCCATCTCCAACACTGGGGATCAGATTTCAACATGAAGTTTGGGGGACAAACATCCAAACTACAGCACTGATACAGACATCTTTCTAAATATAATAATACTGGGTAGTTTAAGTCATTAATCTTTATATATATATATAAAGTCTCAAAAAAGTTAAAAGAATCTGTTCAGACATGGATAATCAGCTATGAATTATTTTAGTGGGTCTTGAAGTAACTCATTTTAAGAAAGTTAATTGAACTCTACATATGAATAATGGTTACTGACTTACCATGTCCCTTAGGCAAGTCCCTAAAGCACTGAGCTGCCATTTCTTCACAAATAAACTGGGAATAAGGATACCTATACGTATTTACAGGATTGCAGTAGACACCAAATGAGGCAATCTATGTGAAAGGCCTTCCTTTGAAAAGTATACAATTTGTTAAAATTGTGCACTTAATAAAATATAAGAGATTGCTTATGAGGATAAAAACAAGACACTGAACAGCAAGCTGTTGTGCAGTTTTAGTGTTTGCCCTAGGGTTTATAATATACATATTTAATTAATCAGAGTCTACCTCGAAATCCTATTAGGCTACTTTTCGTGCTGCCTGAGGAAATTGCAACAGTATATTCCCAGTTCCTTCCCATCCTTTGTGCTATTGCTGTCATAGTTTACCTCTACATATTCTGTAAACACACAACACATTGTAACAATTTTTGCTTTAGATAATCAAATATTAAAACAGAAATAATGAGTTTTATGTTTACATAGATGTCATTTCCAGTGTTTATTTTCTGTATAGATCGAAGTACCTGTTGGTATATTCCTTCTGCCTAAAGAACTTCCTTTTTCATTTCCTGAAGTGCAGGTCTGTTGGCAATGGGTTTTTTTTGTTTTGTTTTGTTTTTTCAGTTTTCATTTGTTGAAAAGTGTTTTCCTTCTTCTTTGAGAGATACTGTTTCTGCGTACAGAATTGTGTCTAGGTTGAGATCTTTTTTCTTGCAGCACTTTAGATGCCACTCCATCATCTTTTGACTTGCAAAGTTTCTGATGAGAAGTCTCCTGGAATTCTCGTCTTTGTGCCTCTATGACATGTGTCATTTTTCCCTGTCTTTTAAGGTCTTCTCTTTGGTTTTCACAAGTTTGAGTACATAAGATGGAGAATCTTGTTTGGTTTTGATATTTAACCTCCTGGGTATTTGACAAATATTTATTGAAAACTATTAGGTTCTGTCACTGTCCCATCACTAGGTTCCATATAGGAGCTAAGGATGTAGGGACGGACATGGGACCTGCCCACAAGGAGTCACACAGAAGTACAGGCAAGAGATAGTGGTGACTTAGACTAGGAAAGTGGAGCGGGGAAGCTGGCCATGGGAAGCTCAGTTTACTCACCGCTTAACATTCTTTGTGACTGTCTGTGTCAAGCGCTCTTAATTAGGACTTTAAAAATAAAATTTGTTTATACTATGGGATTGGTCAAATCTTGGTTTAAACATGTTTCCAGGGATCACATGTAAATGTGCTGAGACTTCATCCTTGAATGCAAGACTTGTCAGAGAGGGAATTCCTAAGTCTGTTCTCCTTGACAGCTGGAAGAGAAGACTGAGAACAAGTTGGGAGAACTAGGCTCCTCCGCAGAGAGCAAGGGGGCCTTGAAGGAGAGAGAGGTGCACCAGAAGCTCCTGGCTGACAGTCACAGCCTGGTCATGGACCTGCGCTGGCAGATCCATCACAGCGAGAAGAACTGGAACCGGGAGAAGGTGGAACTTCTCGACCGCCTGGACAGAGATCGGCAGGAGTGGGAGCGGCAGAAGAAGGAACTCTTGTGGAGGATAGAACAGGTAAGGAGGCACCCCGGGGCCCTGGAGCATAGGCACAGAGTGTAGACTACTCACTGGACCCAGAAAGCAAAAACACTAGGCTGCTTCGTGGTCCTTGCAGCATCAGGATGCATGGGCTTCCAAAGGAAGAGCGAGAAATACTAGAATTGCTTGTGTTGGAGACCTAGGCGCATGCCTCTCCGTGACACAGATCTTTTCATTGCAAAGTTCATAGGTAACTCTCCTATGTGTACATGTGGTAGTGGCAGAGCCGGGTGGGTGGGGGTTGGGGGGGGGATAACTTTTTAAAGGAATTTAAAGACTAAACTGGAAAGAAGAGGTTATTTCAGGTCTTATTCAGTTGAAAACAAACTATAACTTTTAAGTTTGTCACTAAAGATGTGGTCACAGTGACTGCTCCAACTTGAATGGAATTGTTGTCATTAGAAAAGAAATTGGTGAATTCAGGTGGAAGTCAGGCTGTTTGCTGGTGAGTGTTCCTGCTGTGGATATTGCTGAGCTGTGATTAGATGGACCATAGTCAAGAGAGGTAGCTGGTAGCTCATCATCTTCAGTTAAACAAACAATTCAGAAACTCAGATGAATTTGGGGAGGAGGGGGGTAGTCATTTTTCTGCCAATATAACCATTCTCTGCATTGCATCAGACTTAAAACAGTTTGCATAGTTGCAGTAGTTCCTGAGGGATACACAAATTAAATTGATGAAGATTTGGAATTCTTCCCTGGCTGGATTTTTACATAGTATACATTTTGTTTATTTCAGCCAGTCACACACTTATAAATTTATGAGGTCTCAAGGAAATGTATTAATCAGTAAGAAATTGAGCTCAAGAAAAATAACCTCATTACTCTATTTTAAATACCCATAGAGCCTTTTGAAAAATGTGCTCTATTATCCATAGACATGGTGCCTGTGTTATGCAGGTACAATGACAAAGGTGAGTGTATGCATATGTTGGATAGGGAGGGAGGCAGAATGAACTAAATGGTAAAAAAGACCAAGAGCCTTTGGCTTGGAAACCACTAAGAAGAATAAAATACAGTGCAGGTGAGCTATGATCCCCACTGCATTCCAGCCTGGGTGACAGACCGAGACCCCGTCTCCAAAAAACCAAAGAAGGAAAGTACACTGCAGATAGAAAAGCTGAAACGCTTCATAGGTTTGACCACTTACACAAATGAGTCACCTTACTAATCTTTGATATTCCCCAAATCCTATCGAGAGGAATGCTGGCCATTTCCTTTCTGGCTTGGAAATGCAGCACTTGTGAAGAGTCTCCTGTATTAAATCTCCTGTGTGTCTGTGCTCTATGGTTAGGTGGAAATTTTAGGGATAGAAGTGGCATATATTCTTTAAAAATGGCCACTAATTTATTATATCCAACTTAGTTGACCGGTGTCACAGTAACTCCAGGCAACTTGTCGCCAGGGAGCTTCATTCTTGGCCCGTGCTCTAGGGCCACTCACTTTTTACATCCCTCCTGTACCCCAGTGAGGCCATCATGATCCCTGCCATGCCCGCTTTAGGGTGCCCTTCACCTGTTAGCCATCGTGGCTTGTTGGACTTGTCACAGGCTTCATTTCTTTGGGAAGTCACACCTTGGATATAAATTAAGCAAGTCTTTTAGGTTTTTATTTTTACTTTTGGGAATGAAGAATTTCTAGTAAAGGAAAAATTAGATACATGTGGTGATACTCAACTTTTGAAAAGTCAGTGACTTAAAGATGAGCCACAGCCTCATTTTGATACTATATTTTGGAAAGGTAGTAGTGGTCAAGAGCTGACCTCCAATTCCAAGTTATCAGTATTGAAACAGTTTGGCCAAACTGACAGCCTCAGAACCCAGTCCTCAAGGTGGACATCTTTGAGCATCATAGATCGAAACACGTGAGTTTTGGGCATGCATCTGTTCTTGAAATCTGTGTGATGGATCCCACCATTTTCGTACAATGATGTCATTGCTGTTTTTAGAAGAGGATTGGTGACAAATGAACTGATGCTTCAGACATGCAATTGTGGCTTTTAAATCTGGCCTTTTCCCCAAAATATTAAACATTTTTAAAGAAGATTTCTTAAATCTTAATGCCCCATTCCTGAAAATGAGGTAAAGCAATTATAGGCATTAACCAGACTTCCTGAAAAGAGGATATTGGTTCAAGTGTGTATGGGTGTATATAGATTTTGTTCATTTGTCAGTTATTGGGTTGCTTGTTCATTTAGCTTTTAGCTACATACTCCGTAGATAAATGAGAGATGTAACTGAACATTCTTCACAGTGTATACTCTCAATATTTCACTACTTGGTAAGCCATATAATATAACCTTGACTGTGATAACCTAATACAGATGGTGAAAGCAGTAACACTAAATCCATTTTCCACTTTCAGAACACATGCTTCATACTTGTCTGGTGTCATTAAATTCCTACATAATTTCTGCACCACAGGAGGCATGTTATGTGATGTATGACTGTGGGAATGTGGCTAAGGTCATATAACGCATTTTATCTCTCTTATCAGCGTCTCTTGTCTCAATCCAAGTTTGATTGCGGGGTGGGGTTAGGAGACTTTCATGGAATCACAGTACATTTCTCCTTAGAATTGTTGAGTTCCCAGTTAACATGCAGATGATGTAAAGCTTGCTGTTATATTTGCTGTACTTATCAAGCTAAAAAGTGTCATCCATTCATTCTCCTTCCAGTAACTTTCTTAAATCAGCTGCCATTCTTTTAAAAAATCCATTCTTTTAAAACCTGTTTACAAAGTGGCCTTTTTTCTTTCTACCAGTCTGGAGAAGGTGACACTCTCGAGGGTTTATTGTTTCCTGTATTAAAATACAAATCTTTAAAATGTTCGACTTGCATTAAAAGTTGTTTTACTGCAAGATTGCAAGTAGGTGCTGATGCTGGCTGAAATGACTCCTATAGGAAACCCTCCCCCTCTGAGGACTCGTTCCTATAGGAAACCCTCCCCCTCTGAGGACTCGTTCTATTACAGCACCCCAGAGGCATCTTAGCAGCAGATATCTCCACCACAACCACTCCAGTTCATTTTTAGGAAACCTAACACTTAGCAGCTTGAGTACAAGTTGCTCCTGGCTGCCTGGGTTTATTTTTGAAATCCTACTTTACTGAGTTAGAAGGTACTTGTTCATAGCTCTCCTCTTTAGTCATTCTTTTCCCCCTTCACTCACACCCTCAGTGCACATTTGCAGCTTCAGATGGGATTCTTGCATTTTAATTTCTTGCCCAAAATAGCTTAGAGATGATCATGTGTTGAAACTAAATTGTGCCGACATGCATTAAATGAACATATAAAAAGCCTTCCTTTTTTTTTTTTTTGAAGAAAGCAGTTAGCATCTTTAAGAAAACTGCAAAGAACTGTGTCATCATCAGGGAGGAGGAGGAGAGAGCAGAGGGGCAGAGCTAAAACGTAGAGTTTTTAGGTTTTGCTGGGTCCCTAATTTGACTGTGAACTGCCTCAGATGCTAACATGTAAGCTTTGGCTGCATCAGACTCCATCTTTCTCAAAGGTAAAGATAAATCTCTGTTCTGCCACCTTAGAAATTACTAACAATGAGCAAACGTCCTTTTGTCTTTACTGTCTCATATGGCTTTCTTCCTGACTATACAGAAACCATATTTACGTCCAACTTGTGGATGAATGCTCAAATTAGGACACAGAGATGCAGTTTGTAGTGATGCTTAAAAAAAAAAAAAAAGAATTGATCTGCATTCAAGGAGGTTTTAGAATTTCCTGGAACAGTCTCAGCGCTTGAGGACTTCAAATCATTATTTGGCCACTCCTTCAGGTCAAATCCAAATGTCACTTTCATCGTTCAGATACTTGACTTATTCAAAAGAGCAGTCAATCCAGTAGTGTGAGCTTGTCATCCAATAAAGGCCCCATTAAAGATTCATAGGCGGAAATAGCTTCAGGTCTCACTTGTGCTTTCTGTGGCTGTTTTAGAAAAGGAGGCAATGAGGAGGGATCAGGAGAATGGAGTGGAAGCTGGTGAAGGCTCCTCTGGGGAGGGAGGCCGTGTGGCCTGCAAGCCGTTTGCCTGCCTGCCTGCCTCAGCAGTTCCTTGTGATTTCATATGGGCTCCCTTCCTGAGCCACCTCCACGAAATCTCCATCTAGTGCCGCAAAATGGCCCAGAAAGGCATAATGCCTTTATGTGGGCTGGGCTCCCACTAGACAGCATGACTCCAGTGAGCCCACGTGCACAACCTGTCTTACGGATAAGGAAACTGAGCTCAGGAGAGTCGGGAAGTTGCACCTGCCTGCAAACCAGCAAGCCACACATTTGTGGTTCCACCTCAGGTCTTCTAATTCCAGGTGGCCCTGTGCTTGCCCACTACCGCTTCTTGAGTTCAACCAAGTCAGGGAAAAAAGTATGACTCTAATGTAATGTGGCTTTTTTTTTTTCTTCACTCAGTCATACCAGATCTTTACTTGCCTTTATAGCTAAGTTTTTATCCTCTCAAATAAAGTGTAAGTTATGTTTAACACCAAATGGTTACAAACTCAAGTTTGCTCACATGAATTACTGATAGGACCTGTTCCACATGCCCTGGGGCTAGTTAGGAAAATCAGATTCACACTCAGAAGTTTGCTATCACTGATAGTATTCCACTGAGTATGTCTTTACTTCTGAAGGAAGTTCCAAAGAGAGTTTTAAACATGTTCTTTAACAGTATTAGATTAAAAAATAGTAATAAATGTAGAATTTCCCATGAGCACAACACTCAGAGTTATGTACAATAACACATATATTGGTGTCAGAAAGAGTTCACCATGCTTGTGTGTGGTTAATGCAGATTTTCTGGGCCAGATAAAATTGTGGGTTTTGTAAGGCATCTGTAATGTTGTGTTACATTTTGAAATTAAGATCAGAACTTTAAGAACATTTGCTTCTCACAATATTTTTCAAACTGACCTTTGTGTAATTGCAAACTGTGGAG
Organism: Nomascus leucogenys; assembly: GCF_006542625.1. Lineage (NCBI taxonomy): Eukaryota > Metazoa > Chordata > Mammalia > Primates > Hylobatidae > Nomascus > Nomascus leucogenys. The sequence goes on from NC_044384.1 coordinate 67,821,256, forward strand.
AAACGATGTTCTTAGGGAGACCATCAGACAGAAACGTCAGGCTAATTATTTTCATTTTTAAAATTGTCAAGTTGCAGAAAGAGAACAGTCCCCGGAAAGGTGGCAGTTTCCTCTGTGATCAAAAAGACGGCAGCGTTCGCCCCTTTCCCCACCAGGGAAGCCTCCGCATGCCCCGTCCTGTGGCCATGTGGCCTTGTGCAGATGCCGACTCCATCCCCTTTGAAGACCGGCCGCTGTCCAAGCTGAAGGAGTCGGACAGGTGCTCGGCCAGTGAGAATCTCTACCTGGATGCCTTGTCCCTGGATGACGAGCCAGAAGAGCCACCAGCCCACAGGCCCGAGAGGGAGTTCAGGAACCGCCTCCCTGAGGTCAGCCAGGTTTTGTCCATCCTAGTTAACTACTGTGGAATGAGGGAGCCGTCATGAAACCTAAGGCATCTGCCAGATTCCTCTCCTGGCAGGCTCCAGCACTTTTGCGTACAGCAACCTCCGAATTGAGTAAAAATGAAATCTTCACAACACCAAGGGTTTTGCTTCACCCTTAATTAGCATGCTCTGCTGTCAAGTTTAACTTTTCCCCCTTGTTTCAGGTTTAGAAATACTGGACTAGAGTCCTATACAAAAGGAAGGTCTCACAAATAAGTGTGTCCCATAACACACACAAGAGGAAGTAAATAATTCTGGGAAGTGTACATGCTCAACTTTTTCTTTTTCCTTTTTTTTTTATTTTTTTTTTATTTTTTTGGAGATGGAGGTCTCACTGTCTTGCCCAGGGTGGAGTGTAGTGTCCAAAAACGGCTCACCACAGCCTTGACCTCCCAGGCTCAATTGAGCCTTCCCCCTCAGCCTCCTGAGTAGCTGGGACCACAGGCACATGCTACCGTTCCTGGCTAATTTATTTTATTTTATTTTTTAAGTAGAGACAGGGTCTCCCTATGTTGCCCAAGCTGGTCTCAAACTCCTGGGCTCAAGTGATCTGTCTGCCTTGGCTTCCCAAAGTGCTGAGATTACCGGTATGAGCTACCACACCCAGCCTCAACTTTTCTTGAAATAATAGTACAGTCTTCTGATTCTAGAAAACTAATAACCAAAAACATTCTGGGCAAAGGGAAAAAAATCCAACACTTAGAAACCTTACATAAATTAGACCACCAAATGGGTGAGCTAAGCTGTAGACATTTCCATGGCACAGCATTAGTTATGTTTTTCTGGTTTTCATATTTTTAAAACCTTGTTTTAAAAGTTGTTCTAGGGCTGGACGTGGTGGCTCATGCCTGTAATCCCAGCACTTTGGGAGGCCAAGGCGGGCGGATCATGAGGTCAGGAGATCAAGACCATCCTGGCTAACATGGTGAAACCCCGTCTCTACTAAAAATACAAAAAAATTAGTCGGGCATGGTGGCGGGCGCCTGTAGTCCCAGCTACTTGGGACGCTGAGGCAGGAGAATGGCGTGAACCCAGGAGGCGGAGCTCGTAGTGAGCCAAGATCGCGCCACTGCACTCCAGCCTGGGCAACAGAGCGAGACTCCATCCAAAAAAAAAGTTGATTCTAGGACTCATTACCTGTGAAGCAGTTCAACAGTTGCTGCAGCTATCATTTGGTCTCCTAAACACTTAAGACTTAGAAGAGTCCATATCAAATAGTGTTGTTGAAATATGCAGAAATTATATTTCACTCACATCAGTAAGGTCAAATGCCTTATCCTCAGCAATGTGTATCAGGTTGATAGGACATCGCCACAGTCCCACCCTGTCTGATCTATTGGCAATCTTGTACAGTCCAATTACATAGTAGAGGTAACGTGGGGTGGGGTCAGGAGCCTGTGCGTGGGTTCCAGCCCACTGGAACCTGCATGGCAGAGACAAGGGGCATGCTCACTAAGGGGAAGGGTACCCCTTGCTATTTACTGTCTTGAAAAATATGCTTCCATTACTGTTAGTCAGAGGCTTGCTGCTTCAAAACCACATCAGCACAAGAGTGTTTTCTCAGTAGACAACCTTGTGTTTATGTTGTTCTCTACAAACACAGCTATCATTCTTCTTAAAGGGGAAGGCACTGTAGCTTTGCCTCTGATTCTAAATGGCAATGTTTAAAACCAACCAAGTGCCCAAGTCTAAGGATGTCATGCCAACTTCTACAGCAAGATTGGGACCACTAATGTTACTCTATCACCTTCCATCTTCCTCTCTAACATAACACACTCTCTCTCTCTCTCTCAGTCTCACTCTCACACTTAGGTTGTTACAAATCCCGCTTTGAAATTTGTGTAGTCGGTGAGGTCCTTTGAGGAAGCACAGAAGAGCCACCTGCTCCATGACAAAGTTTATAGCCAGTTGTTCTCACTCATGTGGGCTTCTCCCTGGACTGCAGAAGCTCCAGCCCCTCATCATGCTGTGGACTCGCTTTGATGATTGTACTTCAAAGGCCTCAGAGCAGTAGCACTCCTAACCAGAGCTTGGCCTCAGTGCACATTTTAAATGGTGTTTTCCTGGGGGTGCAGAGCAAACAAATCACTTAAGTACATTCAGGGCTTCTAGGCAACCAAAATTAACTGATTCAGATGAAGTTATTTCTTCTTTATAGGAAGAAGAAAATCACAAAGGAAATCTTCAAAGGTAAGTAAGATTGATGAAAATAATAGATTACTAGAATAAAAATGTCTTGGTCTTAAAATTTTGTTTTGTCAGTGCAGTCTATTTTACCACTCTCTTCAAAATGACTTAAAATTATGCCATTTCTAAAGAAGTGGCTGCTTTATTATTCATTTCATAAACATGGTATTTTTGATTATTAACAAAGAAGTTAGACGTGCTGTGTCACACATGTATGAGTTTTATGGTAAGGACTTTCCAGTTGTCGTTGTGTTATGTATACAAAGGAATGTTTGTGTTTAGTGGTTTTTGAAAGGTCCATGGAAACCTCTTTTTTCTCATTTGAAGTCTGGGAAAACTCTCTTTTGTATGCTGTGAGACGCTTTATACACTATTTAAAAGCTCCACTAAGAGAATTTATTAAAATATTTTCTGGCAGTAGTCCTTGAAGAAGATATATAGTGGTTGATGTGGTTGTTAGTTACACACCAGTTTTTTCCTCCCCAGTTTAATTTCCTCCAGTTTAATTTCCTCCAGTTTTACTTTTTCTTCATTCTCCAAATGAATACATACCATTTCTACTACATGAAATTTCTTCTCAGGCAATTCAGCATTTCCAGATCGCCTCATCCTTGATTTTCCTCTGAACTTCGAGTCTGTGAATGACTGTCCCCTTCCCATTTGCTCTCTGCCAGATCTCTGCAGCACCTAGCCGGGCCTGTGGCACACTTCTGTCCTTCACGCTGTCTTCTCTGGTCTTTCTTGGGTGGTACAGGCCAGTACTTGAGAGCTCAGGCTCTAGAGCCAAACTGCCTGGGTTGGTTGGTTGGTTGGTCGGTTGGTTTGTTTATTTATTTTTGAAATGGAGTCTTGCTCTGTCTCCCAGGCTGGAGTGCAATGGCACAGGCTTGGCTCACTGCAACCTCTGCCCCCTGGGTTCAAGCAATTCTGCATCAGCCTCCCGAATAGCTGGGATTACAGGCAAACTCCACCACACCCGGTTAATTTTTGTATTTTAATAGAGACAGAGTTTCGCCATGTTGGCCAGGCTGGTCTCGAATTCCTGACCTCAGGTGATCCACCCGCCTCAGCCTCCCAAAGTGCTGGGATTACAGGCATGAGCCACCGTGCCCAGCCCAAACTGCCTGGATTTAAGTCGCTTCTGCCTCCGTGGGTAGGTTACTCAACTGCTTTCTGCCTCAGTTTCCTCATCTGTATACAGGAGGTATTTTGATTATCTTTTTTTTTTTTTTTTTTTTTTTTTTTTTTTGCAGCTTACATATGTTAATACACAGAATGAAAGCAGCACATGGCACAAAACAAACAGTAAACAGTTTAGTCATTACACCCTCCTACCTTCCCCATTCACAGCAGCGCCACGTCAGTGTTTCCAGTTAGGCTTTGGAGCAACTGTACTTCAGCACTCAAGCCATCAAGCTTTATGCTTTCAAAAGTAATACGTGCTTGTTGTAAAATGTAAATATTGGCTGAAGCAAGAAAATTGCTTGAACCCGGGAGGCAGAGGTTGCAGTGAACAGAGATTGTGCCACTGCACTCCAGCCTGGGTGACAGAGTCAGACTCCGTCTCAAAAAAAAAAAGAAAAGAAAAAAGAAAAAAAAATATATATATATCTCGAAATGTCCAAACTGAAAACTGGATGTGCCCTCCCCACCATCCCCTTTTCCTCTGATTCCGACTGCCCGGTGTGTTTCCACCATACTCTCTTCGATGCACCTGCAAGCGCCTACACACACTCCAGATGGGTCCTGGGTTTTCTCATCATGGTTTTGTTTGCTTTGGCCACTGCTGAGGTTAATGCCTCTGCTTTCTGTGTCTTTATCATCTCTGTTCCACCATATCCATCCATATGCCCCAGAGGCACTGAGTTCCCACCAGGTAGGTGCCACTGATCTAACTCTGAGACAGTTCCTCTGTGGGCAAAAGTGGGAGTTAGATGAGCTATGTCCACAGAAATGTGAAAAGGACCAGGGTGTTGGCATGTGTTTGGCACTTACAGTCCCCAGCAAACAGTGTTCTGAAACTCATTATTAACTCAGCAACTCCTTGAATTGAGAAGAAGGAAATTCATACTTGCTGGAAAGCTCATGACCTTGGGACAAATCAACCCATCCCTACCATTCCCCTTCCTTTCTGGCACTGGATATAGCCAGCTTGCAGTTATTCAAAGCACCACTGGACAGTTTGTAGATTATTTCTAACAACAAAAAGATAACAAGATGGAATGCCTAACAATGTCACTTTTAGCCTGCTGTTTTACCCCATGGTGCTGACCACACGGATGGGTGCCTTGCCCCCAGGGTGAAGCCAGCTGTCAGCAAAGCTGCCCAGAGCTTTGCTGGTTCTGTGTACCAGTGCACACGGTACAGGGACTTGCTCAGAGCAGACCCCAATTCTGGCCTCATCATCATTAATAGGTCCTATGGAGGAGTGGTCCATACACTCAATCTGGGACCCCTTCCACAGGGCCTGCACTAGTTTCGATCCCTAGGTTTAAGCCTGTGCTTTGTGGGGTGAAAGGAATATCAGTATGTCCTATAAGAATCTGGACAGTGAGTCTACAGACACCGCATCTCCCTATCCCACCCTAGCTGGAGGGATTCCAGGCCAAAGAGGTTCTGTTGCCAGAGCCAGCAGGCACAGCCAGCCCTAGCCCTGTTCCTGACCACCACTTCTTTGCCCTGGTGGTAGTCATGCCCAAGCACTCCAGCCACTTTCTGTCTTAGCCTGGAAGCATTGCTGGCACCCCTGCAGCACCTGCCGGGCATGTGAGAGGCATTCAGCGAACTCATTGCAAATTGAAAGTGCTAACACCTGGAAGAATCCACACCAAATCTGTATCCGTTGGGTGGCAGCTTGCCAAAACCTGGCCATCGCCATGGCTCACCGTCTTCACCCTTCGGTTGTGGTCTGAGTGAGTCTCCTGAGAATTCTCACTGAGGCACTGAGGCCTCAAGTGATTCTCCTGTCATGGCCTCCCAAAGTGTTGGGATTACAGGTGTGAGCCAGAGTTGGTTATATTAAATTCTAACCAATGCAAGGCTTCAGGAACAATTCCAGAGCCACACAGAGTCCAATAAATGCCCACAGGGTAAGTCTGTGAGTGCAGCACATGAGCAGCTGAAAGTGTTCTCCTGGTGTGGGTGGAAGCGGGTGCCTTCACTGACACTTCTCATGCAGGGCAGGACATGGGTGCTGTGGTGTGTCAGAGGCTCCCTGGCAGGTACTGACACCCTCTTTTCTGCTTTTCCCAGGGCGGTGTCCGTGTCCTCCATGTCTGAGTTCCAGCGTCTAATGGACATCTCCCCCTTCCTGCCTGAGAAGGGCCTGCCGTCCACCAGCAGCAAGGAGGACATCACCCCACCCCTGTCTCCAGACGACCTCAAGTACATTGAGGAGTTCAACAAGAGCTGGGACTACACACCCAACAGGGGCCACAATGGTGGGGGGCCGGACCTTTGGGCCGACAGGACCGAGGTGGGGTGCGCAGGGCACGAGGACAGCACAGAGCCTTTCCCCGACTCCTCCTGGTACCTGACCACAAGTGTCACCATGACCACGGACACCATGACCAGCCCAGAGCACTGCCAGAAGCAGCCGCTGCGGAGCCATGTCCTCACCGAGCAGTCGGGGGTGCGCGTGTTACACAGCCCACCTGCCGTGCGCAGGGTCGACAGCATCACGGCGGCGGGTGGCGAGGGTCCCTTTCCCACAAGCAGAGCCAGAGGGAGCCTGGGAGACACCAAGGGTGGCCCTCCAGAACCCATGCTCAGCAGGTGGCCTTGCACCTCCCCCAGGCACTCCCGGGACTATATGGAGGGGGCACGGCGCCCCCTTGATAGTCCCCTCTGTACCTCCCTGGGGTTTGCCTCCCCACTGCACAGCCTGGAGATGTCCAAGAACTTGAGTGATGACATGAAGGAGGTGGCCTTCTCTGTCAGGAATGCCATCTGCTCTGGCCCTGGCGAGCTGCAAGTCAAGGACATGGCCTGCCAGACCAATGGGTCCCGGACAATGGGGACCCAGACTGTTCAGACCATCAGTGTGGGCTTGCAGACTGAAGCCCTGCGTGGCAGCGGTGTCACCAGCAGCCCCCACAAGTGTCTCACGCCAAAGGCTGGGGGCGGTGCTACACCCGTGTCGTCTCCTTCCCGGAGCCTTAGGAGCAGACAGGTGGCCCCTGCCATCGAGAAGGTGCAGGCCAAGTTTGAACGCACATGCTGCTCCCCCAAGTATGGTTCTCCCAAGCTGCAGAGGAAGCCCCTCCCCAAAGCTGACCAGCCAAATAACAGGACTTCAACAGGGATGGCCCAGAAAGGGTACAGTGAGTCAGCCTGGGCCCGCTCCACCACCACAAGGGAGAGCCCCGTGCACACCACCATTAACGATGGCCTCTCCAGCCTCTTCAACATCATTGACCACAGCCCCGTGGTGCAGGACCCCTTCCAGAAGGGGCTGCGGGCCGGCAGTCGGTCTCGCTCAGCAGAGCCGCCACCAGAGCTGGTCCCAGGCCAGGAAACAGGCACCAATTCCCGAGGAAGGTCGCCTAGCCCCATTGGGGTGGGCTCAGAGATGTGCAGGGAGGAAGGGGGAGAGGGCACCCCAGTGAGGCAGGACTTATCTGCTCCCCCTGGCTACACCCTCACTGAGAACGTGGCCCGGATCCTCAACAAGAAGCTGCTGGAACATGCCTTAAAGGAGGAGAGGAGGCAGGCTGCCCATGGGCCCCCGGGTCTCCACAGCGACAGCCACTCGCTGGGGGACACAGCCGAGCCAGGGCCCATGGAGGTAATGAATGCTGAGTGCCCCACACCCTTCTCCACCAGCTCTTCCCTTTAGCTGTGGGGCAGGTTGGGACTTGGGATTGTGCTCTGTCATTTGATCTCAGGAATCGTCCATGATTGGTTGTCAGGAGCTGGGGAGGTATTAGGTTTATGGGAGAATAGAATAGGCACAAAAAACCCTGAGCAACTTTTTTAAAGAAAATGTTATTTGATTGTCCTTGGGAAATCATATAGTCCATGGTTTGATTTGGGTTCTGTCACCAGTCTAAGTGATTGATCCTTATTTATCAGGCCGTTTCATTTGGGGTTAGTTTGCCTTCTTTCTGTGTGAATTTGTGCACATGTACAAACTATGGCATAGTTGTGTCAGGCTTTCTGCATACCGCAGACCTTCATATGTGACAGCATGAGGTGAGCTGGAGAGGGTCTGGACCACGTGAGCACGAGCACATCTCATCAGGAGCCACAAGATCTTGATTCCTGGGCTGGCTTCCTTACAAAACAGCCATCTGGCAGCTCACAAATCACTTACCCTCTTTGTGGCCATGAGCCCCCCTAGCAGTAAAACCAAGTGAAACAAATAGACAAAATCAAAATCCTGCCCTAATATGATTATCATTATTGCCCTTGATATTACAAATCAATCCACTATGAATTGGGTTCTGATGCATATCCACATGTGGTGTTTTTGTACACCACTTTACAAAACGCTTCCCATTTCCACTTCAACAGTGAGCAAAATGAAAGCCTGATGATGATGCTAGTGGTGATGGCTATGGTGATGCCACTTTGTGGTTTGTGCAGCACAGAGATGACGTGTCTGTCCAGCGAGTGATTCCAACTCGCCAGGCGTCCGGATGGACAGGCTCCACACTGGGAACACCTGGCCCCATGAGCACTCTCTGAGCCAGGCTGCTCCTGCAGATGGCAGGGGTCAGAGGAGGAGGAGGACGGCAGCTTGCTCCTGGTCTGCCCACTGCTTTCTCGCCAGGACCCGAGCAGCCCTGGCTTCATGGGCAGGGAGAGGAGGAAGGTGTTATTGCCTGTTTCACCTGGCCCATGTTTCCCACAAGAGGGTAAATGATGGCTAGCTTCCCAGTCTGGCCCACCAGTGAATGTTTAACTCAGAATGCAGGCTTGAAATCTGAATAGGTCAGACCTGTGGAACTGCCAATGGCTTACAGAAATGGCAATTCCATATGGTTCACACCTAATACAAATATTGAGAATACATGGCCTACATGTTCCAAGATCTGAGTCTTCGTGATAAAGTTGTTTGCATGCTCTGAGGACAAACTGCTGGTTGAATGTTCTCAGGTGACAAATGGTGTCTTCTTTGGGCTACTGTTACCCCATCCTTCTGGGGTCCTCAGGTAAGTCCTCCTGTCGTGGAAGGGTCTGTTTATATGTGAGTGGCCTGCCTTCTTAGGGCTCTGAATCTCAGTTGAAATTGGGGCTATGTCACAAAGCATTAACTGGCTGTGTCTGTATTGTCTATTTATATTACACACCAAATAGAAATTATTTTTTAGGAACCAAAACAAAATGCTTTGAATTACGAATAGTGAATCCTGCAAGCAAAAATAGGTTCTTGATGGAATCCCAGCATTATGGCATGAAAACGGTTTTATCAGTACAAAGTGGCGCCCAACCCCTTTTGTCCTCTGTAAAGTATTCATTTAGATTTTCTCTTCACTTGGTGTGTTTGCCACCAAAAGAGATGATGTGAAGGAAGCACAGTTGCAGGGACTCAGAGCAGGCATGGAGCACTCATCGGCAGCATCTAAATGCCACGGGCTATTTTTTCCATTTCTGTTGGAATTTTGCTTGTTCTAGATTCCAGTGGGATTGTTCCTGAATTAATGTAATATATTCAGGCCATTGCAACCCCTTCCCATTGCTCCATAAATTATGCAGTAGTTCTAGGTATGCATTCCCAAATCCCCAAGACTACTTCTGATTCCAAGCCCACCCAGTGCCCTGTTGCGGAATCTTTCCCTGAATGTTCACTCAGGCATCCACACCCAGAAGTGATGCAGGTGACAAGAAATCTGCCTTTCTCACTGCACTGTCATCCCGTAAGCCACTCAGGCCTCTTTTTCTCTCGACGCCATGGCATTAGTTCAGCAGTGCGGAGAGAAGCCATGAGGAGTTCCGGTGTGAAGAGAAAGAATCTGAAAATGGAATGCTATTCCTCCCTCCCCTAAGTGGAAAATGTGAGGGGAACTTTTTAGAGTAAGTGGCAGTAGCTTGGCTGTTGTGACCAAAACAAACGTAGCCATATAATAGTCTCTGTTTTAGATACCAGTCATGCAATTTCCATATCTCTGTTTGCCAAAATGCTGTTTGAAATGTTAAATGCTAAAGGGTGACTCGGAAGCATAGAAACTAGAGGGAGGTCTGTGGCTCCTCCATGGAGTTGCCTTCTCCTCTCTGGGCAGATGGCAGAGGGCAGGCCTGTGTGCCCAGCGCCTGGCCATTTCCCCACACCAGCCTTGGAGTGAATGTGCTAGATCTGAGAGCCCGCAAGTCTCTCCTGGTGGCTATCCCTGAGTGAGAGGGACGGTCCTCTACCTCCGGGCTTGCTCACTTTAAACCTTTATTGTTCTCCTGTTTAAAAAAACACTTTCCAACCTTCTTGCTTTTCTTTTCTTTCTCTGTCTGTTCTGTCCAGAACCAAACTGTCTTACTAACTGCCCCCTGGGGACTCTAGCCCTGCCTGCCTCACGCTGTAAGTGCTTTCTTCCTTGTTTCCCAACTGTCTGGAGAGGTCGTGTTGTGTAACTCGCAGTTGGCACCTGACACTCATCACCCGAGGGAGTTCTGCCCGGTGGCAGCACCCTCGCTCACCCCAAGTTCCAGGAGGTTTGCCTAAACCCAGGAACAGATTGACAAGGCCAGAGACTCATCTGCCCTGCTAGAGGGTTGACCACTCAATGCAAAGAAGGGTTTTTAGGTTATAGAGATTCTGCTGAGATATCTCTGCTTTTGTACATTTGCAGCCAATATGCTTTCAGAGAATTGAGTAGATACTGGCCAGGAGGGGACATCCTAGGCACAGGGGTCTTGCCTGGGGGGGTCTTTGGGCCCAGCCACCCAGGACTGGTCAACATTTTGGTTACATACGTGTACTGACATGTGCTGAAATGAGGTGTGACCCTAATGTGTTAAGGCTTTTTTTTTCATTTTTCAACAACCATACCACAAGGAATGAACCCAAGTATACCTTGTCCTTCCAAGTGAGCACCGTAGGTGACAGAGTAAATGCTCAATAAATATTTGTTGAATGAATAAACAACAAAATCATCCCCACTCCAAATATCTTGAGAACTTCTCTCAGAATTGCTTTCAGAGTCTGAGTCAAAGCACATGAGAAAAGATACACTTTTTGATCAAGGATATAGTCATCCACCCACCTCATCCACTGGCCTTAACTCGAAGTGTTAAGTACAATAGTATCTGTTGTCAAATACAACAGATGTATCCCCATGAAAAGATGACAGGGAACATGGGGAGAGCCATTTCCCAGAAACGTGCTACAGGGGCAGCATCCCAGGACACCATGCCATGCAGCGACCACAGTGGCTTCTCGGGAAAGCACGGCATCATTTGCTTGAACATGCTGGTGTGTTACTAAGGAAAAGGTTCATTTACTTGAATGCAGACTCACAACGTTTCTTCCTTCACAAGCAGAGGCTGGCAAAGAGGGGGTACTAAATGGTCTCATAAAAAGCCTGCCCTTCAGCACCAGCCAGGGGAAATGGGATACAGTGGTGTCAGATAAACCTATGACAGCAGCTTCACCAACACACAACACACACAGAACAGATACACAATACACAACACACACACTACTCTTACAACAAGGGGAGCACAGACACAAAACACACAGATTTCCCGAACTGTGTGTCCCAGTCAAGCACTGTGGGCTGCAGTGAGATGAGGACACAGGAGCACCTTGGGTTAGTCTGCATCTTGGTGGCTGGTGGCACTGGTGGGGTTTTAACTGGAGAGGTATTTCTGGTTGTCACGGTACTGTTAGCATAATGCTTTGGGAACAGAAGCTTCTCCCTGTGGCCATATGAAGTTCCAGCCACAAAAGCAGCAGGGAGCATGAAGCATAGTCTCCAGGGCCACTGTTACTTTTCTGCTTACCCCAGAGGGAGGCAGGGAAACCACTCGCCCCATTGCTCTTCTGGAAGCCTGTGGCTCCCACACTGTCCTCGGGCCATGCTGTCTCTGCCGTGTTCCATCTTCTCCCGAGTGACACTGTCCATTCCGTGCAGCCGTCTGTCCTTCCCCCGCTGCTGCTCCCCTGCACCACTGGCTGGGCTGTCCTCATCCAGGTCTTTTCAGTTGCTTGTCACATCTTTTTAAATCCTCCAACTCACTTCCTTTCTTTGAGGGTCCTTGTTCTCTGTCATCCTTCCTGTGCCTTCCATTCAGTTCACCTTGGCTTCCAGTGTCTGAGTGTCATTCCAGCCAGTGGGCTCCATGCTGGGCAACTCAGTTTCCTCATGCCACAGCTTTTTACACTTCTGTGTATCAGCAAATTCCAAATTTGGGTGTCCTGGTTTTGTAACATGTAAAGTAAGGACAAGGAGCTCAACATTCTTTAAAAACAAAGTAGCTTGAGAATAAGGATTCTAGGTGGTTTGCACATGGTTCAGTGTGTCTTGCATCACCTGTTCTCAGAACGTCAGGATGCCTGAAACACAAAACCACCAGTACATTCTGATTCTACTTTTTTTAAATGCTGCTGCAATTGAACAGTCATTAAAGAAAATTAGACCCAAATTAAAATTTCTGCCTGCAGCATTTTTTGCCATGTTGTGGGAGTTTGTTTAATCTACTCCCAGTCAATTTCAAATAAACAGTAGCGGAGTTCGTTTAAGATGACTACCATTGCTAACACAGCTGAATGAAATCAGAGGTCTCTTTGTGGGCTCCCAGTAGATCCAGGCCCTATAGGACCGGTTCACTTGTCCACTGTAGCTAAATAGATCATACAAAAGGGCCAAATGAAGAGATCTACCAGATAGGAATATGATGAAGTGGCCTGTGGAGACCGCTGCCACAGTCACTCTGTCATGTCTTCTGTATACCCCCGCCCAATTCTAAAGGAGCTTTGCAAGCTGACTCATCTCACAGTATTGCTGTGTTTAATCATAATTGGTCTCTTCCCATTCATGTCACTGATCATTTGTGTTGAATTCTTTATTATTTTAAGTTATTCTGCATGAGCATAGAAAGTAGTTAATATTCACGAGTTGCCTGTGGTTTATACTTCATCTCACTTGAGTCTGTTGAGAAGTGTGCTTGGGGGAATCATCCACTGGTGACACTGCCGGTCTAAGTAACCCTGTCTCCCTTTCTCGGCTCTGAAGGAACTACCTTGTTCTGCACTAGCTCCATCCCTAGAGCCCTGCTTCTCCAGACCCGAGAGACCAGCAAACCGTCGCCCTCCGTCGCGTTGGGCCCCACATTCCCCCACTGCCTCACAGCCTCAGTCACCCGGAGACCCGACGTCCTTGGAGGAGCATGGTGGCGAGGAGCCGCCCGAGGAGCCGCCACACCGAGATGCAAGCTTGCATGGATTATCACAGTATAATTCACTGTAATTTGCATAACCACACCATCACCATGAACAAAACTCTGCCCAAAAGGAGAGATCTAGTTTTCTCAAGGTCAAAGAATGTTTTTTAAAAACACACAGCTGCTGAATGTTCAACCTGTGAAACTGAGATGTTTCTAGAATGAAACAGTAAATGTGCCTGTAATAACTTAATTTTTTTCATAGCTCAGAAAACTATTTTTGTCTCCATCTTTTTTACACACAGTATATTAAACGAAAAGGTAAATAAGGTATAAATAGATTTAAAAAATAAAAGTTTTAAAAAATGTACATTTTAAGAGATTCTGAACACCCTCGCTGTCAATACCTGACTGCCTCTCTGTTAAATTTGCACTGTTACATTTTGGTTTGGTTTATTTCCATGTTGAATTAGAGTGGATTAAGTTAATTTTATTTTGTCAGTGTTACTGTTTTTTAAGAATTTTTTAATGCTTCAGACTGTCCGATTCAGTGAACTTTTTGTAGTGAAGAAGCCATGAAGCCAGTAGACAAGACAGATATTCTGTATACTGGAGGGGATACAGGATGATTTTGAAAAGGTACAAAATCCTCAGTGGGCTTAGAAAATTCACTGTATGATCCTTCTATTATCCTACTTGGCTTGCACGTCTTCGGGTGCATGTATATACTGCTACTGTGTCCTCGCCATCACCTAAATGTGACTCAGTCTGTTCCACTGTAATATGTTGTGAATTTCCTTGTACTGTACTTTTATTGTTGGTCTTCTTGCATCGATGATCCAACAGCAACAACATTTTTAAATTATTGTGAAAAGATTAACTGGCAATGTACAGAGTTTACTCAAAGTTTTCTTAAGAGAAAACACTACAAAAAGTCACGAGGATACCAAATGGAAACACATGATGGTGCCTCTGAGTCTGTATGAGACCGTGATGAAGTAGAAATAAAGCCCTTCTGAGATGGCAGCATGTCTCGGTCTCTCATTTCACACACCCTCCATCTTTTCCTAAGGACTCAGATGGAAAGTTTTCCGTAGCTAGGGGAATGAGGGAGAGAAGAGATCATGTAAAGAGGCAACAGCTGCTAATGTATCTTGCTGGGAATGCACTCTTTGGGTACGTGATCATGTTGCAGTTTTACTGTTCCCCGTAAGAGAGTCCTAGGATAGAGAGACAGCTTTATTGTTGAAAAGCCAAAACTGTGGTGTGGGCGGGGATGTGAGGAAACTGGTTACCTAGAAGTCAGTGTGCCCGGCCTCTCTTCCCGCTCTGCTCATTAGGAGAGAGGGAGTGGCCCATAACTCTAGAAGAGGCCTTTCCATCTCTGATCCTGAGAGGAGCCCGCCTCTCAGTGTTTGGTGGAGTAGAAAGAAGTGATGCTACTGAAGAGCCCAAAAAGAATGACTTCAGGCTGAAGCTTCTGGCTTTAATATTTCATTTAATGCTTCATTAACCCAACAATTTTCTTCTTATCTAGATGAGCTGCTAATGTAATAGGCTATCCTAGCATTACCACAGCTTCATCCTTAAACTGAAATATTTTCAAAAAATAAAAACCAACAAGTGTTGGCAAGGATGTGGAGAAATTGGAACCCTTGAGCACTGTTGGTGGGAAAGTAAAATGGCCCAACTGTTGTGGAAGACAGTACGGCTTCCTCAAAAAGTTAAACATAAAATTACCATAGGATCCAGGGATTCCACTTCTGGATATACACCCAAAAGGACCAAAAGTAGGGACTCAAACAGGTGTTTGCACACCCATGTTCATAGCAGCATTATTCATAATAGCCAAAAGGTGGAAACACTTCAGTTGTCCATTGACAGATGAATGGATCAACAAAATGTGGTATATACATATAAAGGATACTATTCCGCCCTAAAAAAGGTAAATTCTGACATACTACAACATGGATGGACCTTGAGGGCATTATTCTAAGTGAAATAAGCCAATCACAAAATGGCAATTATTTGGTTCCATGTATCTCGTTTATGTATCAAGAGTAGTCAGAGTCAAAGAAAGTAAAACAGTGGTTATCAAGGGTTGAGGAGGGAATGGGGAATTTGTGTGTAATGGGTACACAGTGTCAGTTCAGGATGATGAAAAAGTCCTGGAAATGGGCAGTGGTGATGGTGCACAGTGAATATACTTGATACCACTGAGTTGTACACTTAAAAATGGTTAAAATGATAAATGGCATGTAGATTTTACCACAATAAAAACTTTTTTTTTTGAGGTGGAGTCTCACTCTGTTGCCCAGGCTGGAGTGCAGTGGCGCCATCTCGGCTCACTGCAAGCTCCGCCTCCCGGGTTCACGCCATTCTCCTGCCTCAGCCTCCTGAGTAGCTGGGACTACAGGCGCCAGCCACCATGCCTAGCTAATTTTTTGTATTTTTTTTAGTAGAGACGGGGTTTCACTCTGTTAGCCAGGATAGTCTTGATCTCCTGACCTCGTGATCCACCTGCCTCTGCCTCTCAAAGTACTGGGATTACAGGCATGAGCCACCGCACCCAGCCTAAAAACTTTTTTTGAGATGGAGTTTCGCTCTTGTTGCCCCAACTGGAATGCAATGGCATGATCTCAGTTCACCACAACCTCCGCCTTCTGGGTTCAAGAGATTCTCCTGCCTCAGTCTCCCAAGTAGCTGGGATTACAGGCATGTGCCACCACGCCCAGCTAATTTTGTATTTTTAGTTGAGATGGGGTTTCTCCATGTTGGTCAGGCTGGTCTCGAACCCCCGACCTCAGAGGATCTGTCCGCCTCAGCCTCCCAAAGTGCGGGGATTACAGGCATGAGCCACTGTGCCTGGCCAATAAAAACTTCCAATAAATGCAAAATATAAATATTTCACTTTACCACTCTAGATATACCTGCAAACAAACAATCAGCAGGTCAGTAAATATTCTTTGCCTATTCTGTGCAGATTGCAAATGCTGAGAGGTACATTGGTATTCCTTCAATTGGAAGCAACCAGCCACCAACAAGAAGGGAAGTTGTGGCTCTCACGACTGACAGCCTCAAACCATGCCATCAGGACTTTGCTCAGTCTCCTAACTCTGTCTACTCTGTGTGGCTTTATTCTCAGACAAGCATCACAAAAATTGGCAACGATGGTCCTCAGCTGCTCCTATTAGTTTAGCAACTCCTAGAGAAAGGGGATCTCTTACCAGGAGCTCCAGTGAAAGCCCAGGGCCGATGATTCTCATTTGGTAGGGATTAAGTCTCATGTCTGGCTCTGAGCCCATCATGGTGACAGGAAGACCCAGCAAAGGAAAATCAGGGTGCAATTAGAATAGAGGGTGTCAGGCAGTAAAGGCGTATACCACTGTGGGACACCCCAAAATTGCAAGGAAAAAGCTCTGACCACCACAGAACTTTCCAACTGGTTGGAAGAGATAAAATTCCCAGGCACAAAAGCAATAAAATGCAAAAACGGTGTGGTAGAAATTCTAAGTACAGTAGGGCTTGAGTTGGGCTTGGCAGTACGGGAAGCATTTCAATGTGCAGGAGGAGAAACAAGTGGGAGACGGGAGGAGCAGAGGTGTGAGGGGCAGGAATAGACACAGGTCGCATTGGGCAGTGATGCAGAAACCAGGCTGGGAGCAGAACTTTCATCAAAAAAGCCACATCTGGCAGCACCAGTGCCTTGAAAAGCCGTCTGGGAACTTCTCCTCACATCTTATTTTCTAAAAGTTGGGCATATGTATTCTTAAGTCTAGGGTGGAAGCACTCCAACTGTTAAAGGCCAGGCAAGACAGTAGGATGAAATCATTTTCCACACCACTGTCCAGATGAATGCCAAGGCTGCTATGTGGGTCACATATGGCTGTGAAAGGGGAGCAGCTGCCTGAAGGGAATGGCTCCATGAGCTGCCATGAATGTGCCAGTTGTGCCCTAAAGAAAGCAGCAGAAGATTCCTCAGACATAGCCACAGACCACACGCCAGGCGTGCCCTGCCCCCTGGGTAACAGCCAGCACCAGCAGCCCAGAGATATTGCTTGTCCAACTGCAGCCAAATTGGGCAATAGTGGCCACATTTCACCCTCTCTTCTTATCAGGAGGTAACGTTAGCGTTTTCAGTGTTATGCATCTATTTTTTATATCTGTGTACATCATAATTCTATTTCTTAAACACATTTGCTTCAACCTTTTTTCCTGTAGAATGGCCTGTAATTCTTAGGTAATACGTTTGTTTCACCCTTTTTGTTCCTGTACAATGAATGTAACGTTTACAAACTCCTTATTTTTAAAATTTAATTTGTTTTTAATTGTATATATTTAAGGTGTACGTGATGTTTTGATATGCATATACAAAGTAAAATGACTACTATAGTCAAGGCAATTAACATATTAACATCTCACATAGTTATGGCAAGAGCACCTAAAATTTAC
Source organism: Nomascus leucogenys (assembly GCF_006542625.1). Classification (NCBI taxonomy): domain Eukaryota; kingdom Metazoa; phylum Chordata; class Mammalia; order Primates; family Hylobatidae; genus Nomascus; species Nomascus leucogenys. The sequence continues at coordinate 67,838,637 of NC_044384.1, forward strand.
TCTTTTAGCAAAAATCCCAAATACAATATTATTAGCTATAGTCCTTATGTTGTACATTAGATCTCTGCACTTTATTAAGCATGATAGAGTTATGCTTATTTATTTTGTTTAAAAAGGAACTAAGAAGTACAACTGCCGTTTTCTATTTTCCAGTTCACTGTTTTAAACTGTGGTAAAATACCCATAACATTTGTCATTCTTGCATTTCAAAGTGTACAATTCAGTGGCATTTAGTATATTCACAATGTTGTGCAGTCACTACCACTATCTACTTACAGAATATTGTCATCGCCTGAAAGGAAACCCCATATGCATTAAGCAGTCACTGTACTCAGCCCCTGGCACCCACTCCTCTAATTCTGTCTCCATGGATTTGCCTATTCAGAATCGTTCACGTAAGTGGAATCATGTATCATGCGGCCTTTTGTGTCTGGCTTCTTTCAATTAGCATAAAGTTTTGTTTTTTGTTTTTTGTTTTTGAGATGGAGTCTCACTCTGTTGCCCAGGCTGGAGTGCAGTGGTGCGATCTTGGCTCACTGCAACCTCTGCCCTCTGAGTTCAAGCAGTTCTCCTGCCTCAGCCTCCCGAGTAGCTGGGATTACAGGCGCCTGCCACCGCGCCCAGCTAATTTTTTGTATTTTTAGTAGAGACGGGGTTTCACCATCTTGGCCAGGCTAGTCTTGAACTCCTGACCTCGTGATCCACCCACCTCGGCCTCCGAAAGTGCTGGGATTACAGGCGTGAGCCACCGCTCCCAGCCTCAGGAAAAGTTACCAAGGTTCATCTGACACAGAATTTTTCTCAGCCACTTTGCCAACCGGGGACCTCCATGGCCAGAGATGCCCCCCTGCTGCCCGGGCCTCATTCAGCCCCGGGCCTGCCACTGGAGGTACCCCACCCACTAAGCCCACCTGTGTTATAGCTTATACCCATGTTTGGCAGTTCCTGAACTCTTGTCCCACATCCAAGAAGAATAAAGATACACTGACAATTTGAAGGGTAAGGAGGGTGGAGAATAATTTTATTGAGTGATGGAACAGCTCTCAGCAGAGAGGAGACATGGGGGTGGTCCTCCACCTCCATGGTTAGGTGGTTTCTCTCTCAGTGTGGCTGGGTCCGGGATTTTTATGGGCTCAGAATAGGGAGTGTGTGCTGACTGGTTTGTGAGTATGCAAAAAATATCAAAATGAAGACACTGCTCAAAGGTGGGCATGACAGTGTAGAAAACCACTTAGGAAAGGGTAGTTATATGTAAAATAGGTGAAAGGTGGGGATCAATCAAAGGAAAGCACGCCAAATGGGAAGACAGGTTCTCAATCCGGTTCATGGATTTGACTTTTAGCTTGACTTTCAGGCTTTAACTGTCTTTGGCTTGGAGGTGGGATTTCACCAGGGACTTGCCCCATCTGCCTGGGCATTTGCCTGCCTCCTGCCACTATCACATCCATGTTGTAATATGTATCATTCATTCCATAAGGCTGCATAATATTCCACTGTGTAGATATATCACATTTTATTTAACCATTCATTGGTAATGGTATGTGTCTGTTTTTAAAACAAAACCTTTGATTACCTTATTTTATTTATTTTTAGAGATAGTTCCACTCTGTCACCCAGGCTGGAGTCCAGTGGCACCGTCACAGCTCTCAGGCTCAAGCGACACACCACCACAACAAACTAACTTTTAAAAAAAATGTATTGTGTGGGCAGGGGTGGTAGAGGAGGAGGGTTGTTTCAGTGGAGGGGAGGGTGTCTCACTATGTTGCCCAGGCTCGTCTCCTACCTTGGCCTCCCAAAGCATTGGGATTACAGGTGTGACCCGTTGCACCTGGCTGGTTACCTTAAACATCTTTAAGCATTCCCCCCAAAGGAGGTAATTCACAGTGAATCATTAGAACACTCAACAATCAGTTTACATGATTAAGGCACTTTGATGTCTTTAATCTTAAATCTTTCATCTTAGTTGTTTTAAGAGGCCACCAATAGATATTTTATACTTGTCATGCTCTTCTTTGATTGCATTTAGTCCTTTCAGCATCATTCTTTGAATGCAGTGTGTATCAGAATCCAGTATAGCAGGAAATTAGGCTCTGAATCATAAACAAACTGGTCACTTGAGTGAATTTGATGACCGTGGGTCTTTAGTGCACTCTGGTTCACTAAAATCAAGTGGCACTGAGAGTGACAAATCTGGATTTGAATCCTGGTTCACACACTTAAAGTAATGCAACCTCAGGCCATCTCTTTAATACTTATTTGTTTTCGTTTTGTTTTGTTTTGTTTGAGATGGAGTTTTGCTCTTGTTGCCTAGGCTGGAGTGCAATGGCACAATCTTGGTTCACTGCAACCTCCACCTCTGGGTTTAAGCAATGATTCTCCTGCCTCAGCCTCCCGAGTAGCTTGGATTATAGGCATGCACCACTACGCCCAGCTAATTTTTGTGTTTTTAGTAGAGACAGGGTTTCACCATGTTGGCCAAGCTGGTCTTGAACTCCTGACCTCAGGTGATCCACCTGCCTCGGCCTCCCAAAGTGCTGGGATTACAGGCATGAGCCACCACGCCCAGCCAAGACTTATTTGAAAAACAGCAACAATAATACTTCCCAGGGCTATTGTAAGGATTAAGGTTTGTTGTTTACCTATTGTATGCAAGATACCATTCTAAGAATTGCAAACACCAGAGATAAACAGAAAAGACAAGCTCCCTGCCTTGTGGAGCTTAGTTATGAGAAACACATAGCAAACAGGGCTAAGTGGGATAGAGAACTAAGAGGCCTCCCTGGGTAGGTGCTGTTTGCTCTGAGGCCTATGAACAAGAATCTGTCTGCCAGGTAGAGGGAAGAGCTGGTGCAAAGTTGAGATGGGTTGGGGGGCATGAACTTGGTGTGTTCCAGGAAGTGGACGAAGGCCACTGTGGTCACAGCAAGATGGGCAAGGGCACCAGAGAGGGGCAGGAGGAGGGGTCAGGGGGCTTAAAAGAGGCCTAGTGGTCCACAGTAAAGGGTTTAGATTTTGTTCTAGGTGAGGGGGGAGAAAAAGCCATTGGAAGATAAAAAGCAAGGAGTTACATAATGTGATTTGCATTTTTAGATTACTGTGTTAAGGATTAGAAGTGGATGAGATTGGAAGGCTTCCAGTTGCAAGGCTGTGGTGTTGACCCAGAGAAGCACCAACGATGGCTTGAACAGCCTCACCACCACCAGGCCAGCCGCATGCTGCTTGGCGGGAACCACGCTCTAGCAGGCCCCGCTGCCAAACTCCAGAATCTACCCCAGCTGTTCAGCTAGAAACTGAAGGAAGCCCTTGGTTATTCTTCTGCTGCCTCTCAGTCCAGGCCACTCTTCCTGCAAATGGCGTTGGGCCAAGAAGAACCTTCCAAACCCCATTCTCTTAAGGGCACAGGATTACACAGCAAGGTTCACAGGCCTTTCTGCCTTGTTTCTTTAAGGTGCAACCCCCTTCTCCAACTTTTAGGTTGGGGCTTCCAAACTATTATCAGTCATTTATAATTTGGTAAAAATGAGTTCCTTCTCTTTAAATTTTTTTTCATCAGGGGACAACTGAGGTCTCTGGGTGTGGGGCTGGTAGGGTAGGGCTGGGTAGGCACAGCTCTCGGTGCTACTGCACAGTCTAATCTGAGAAAATAGAAAAGGAACACAAAGAAAGCTGACTGCTTCTTTTTCCTAGGCCCAGTTCTGTCTATTAGATTGAAAGGCCCCACTTCTGTCTATTAGATTGAAAAAACCCACCCCACTTCAAAGACAGAGGCTTCTATAACTTCCCAGCAAGCTAATAAACTTCAACAGGGGTCCAGGAATCCAAATAAAAGTTCATAATTCTCATGGTAATCCCAGAATGAATTCATCAATCATCAGTGGCCCCAGGTCTACAGGCCAATCCCAGCCCATGTGGTCCCCTATAAATATCATTTTAAATTGGTTAAAATAAAAACAAAGCACTGAGGATGCGATGATAAAATTAGTGCACCTAAAAGTAGCTGTTGGAATGATAAATGCCAAATTTCTGGAGAGTGATGTAAGCAATTATCTATAAAACTGCTTATATTTCTTGAATCATTTCATTTAAGGGAATTTACCCCAAATAACCCCAATGAAATCAAACTAATTTACAGGATATATTTGTAGCAGTATAATACCGTAAAATTTGGAAACAGGCTAATCAAGTTATGGTCCATCAACAGGTTTCATTACTGTGCTTGCTCACCTAATAAACACTCCTAATGGCCAAGTACTAGGCTAGCCTGGTGAGGAAACAAAGCTAACCATGACCTACCTGCTCCCCAGGGGCTCCTGACCTAGTTGAGGGAGTTCAATTACCTGGGCTCCAATCCCGCTCCAGTGCTTTCTCACTGAATGGCCTTGTGGAAAGTACCTACTCCTGAGCCTGAGTTGTCTCATGTGCAAAATGGAAGTAATAACAGTAATCACTGTTAGGGAGGTTATGAGGACTAAACAAGATAATACTGGTTAAGCACTTAGAATAGTACCTGGTACTACATTTTGTTAAAAGATGTAATTGTAAAAATGGCAAATTATAACACAATATGGTAAGTGCTATAATAGTATATGTAAGTGTACAGTGAAGACATAAAGGGCTTCATTCTGTCTGGGAGGATGGTCTAGGAAGACCTCACACTGATCTGTTTGGTAAGAGTCCTTTGTAGAATGCATCAGATTTCTGCAGGTAGAAATGGGGAGGGAACAGAAAGAGTGAGAGAGAAAATTGCAAAATGTACTACATAGGTTATGCATGTAATACTCCTTTCGAGTTTTGCAAGATAAATATAAAACCTAAGTGGGGAAAAGGAGCTCAGCCCTCCTGATACCCAGGACCCTGCCATCCATCCTAACATAGTAATCCCTTAGTAACAGCTGACAGCATGCAGTACATGCCCTAGCAGAACACCAGTTTACTCCTTTCCAGGCATACTATCTTCTATGGCATTTTGTAGGAAGAGTCACCTTTCATCCTATTCCCGTAAAAAACTCTCCCTCCTTACACCCCATCAGTTCATGTCAACTTCCTCCAGCGTGTCCTACTGACATAGGCAGCAACATCCATACCGTCTTGTGGGTTTGTGGCTTTTTACTTGTGAGATACACTCTAGACAGGTGCCAAAGTTCTCAGGGTAGTGCTAACAAAAAGGAGATATATATAAATTTTGTTGTGTTAGTCATTAGAGCTGTTCAAAATATTCTATTTGCTCCCTCTGAAGACATAATAAAATCACACTTTTCCACTGCCCTTTGAAGTGAGGTACAGTTCTTTGGCCAATAAAATGTGAACAGTAGCCACATGTGTCACTTCCTGCAGGAAGTTTTTAAAGCCAATGCCCACTTACCATGTTCCTTTTTCTGCTTCAGCAATTGTAGAAGCATCACATGAGGGGATCCCTCAGTGACTGGGATACGTGGACCCACTTTATGAAGCATGAGTGAAAAATGAGCTCTTACTATGTTACGCCACTGAGATTTGGGGAATTGTTCATTAATGCGGCATAACTTGGCCAATCCTGACTGAATAACTGTCTAAAAAAATGGAAATACATATATAAGCAACATCAGGGAAAGAAATCAAAACAGAAGATAGAATTTCCACAGCATATAAAAATGCCACTTCACATTAACAGAGGTAAAAGAATTTAAAGCTCTCCAAAGTTTTTTTCTCCCTTATTCAACTCTCTGACTTCATAATAAAATAAACTTTCAGTTCCTTTGGCTAAGAGGGTAGATGAAAGTAGAATTGAGCTCACTAGTGAACTAACTACGCGTATGAGGCACAAGAGACTGGGCTAAATATTCCCAGGATGCTGCTCCTACACTTATTCCTTTTTCCTCCAAACACTTGAAGAAGTACAGGTTGCATTCCTCCCTTGAGCCAGCACACTGAGTCAAAGGTGAATAGTAATTTTCCTAGGGAATTACAAATGCAAGCGGGAAGGAATCTTAAGAACATCCTAACCAAACCTTCATTTTAGACATACTTTCAATAACCGCCCACATTCTCTAGCTGCTTACTAGTGCCGGGTGCTTTCCCTATAACATGGCACAGCAGTCTCTACCTGGCTGCATCTTAGAATCATCCAGAGTGACTTAAGGCTCCACCCTAGACCAAGCAAATCAGAATCTCCTGGATGTGGCTTTTGGTAATATTTTAAATGTTTCCCCTGGTGACTCTAATGAGCAGCTAGGATCAGCAGCCAACAGTAGAGGAGAATTTCTTAAGCTAGTGGTTCCTAAACTATAATGCACACTGGATCACCAGGGGAGTTTCAAAAACCCTGATGCCTGGCCAGGCACAGTGGCTCATGCCTGTAATCCTTTGGGAGGATCCCTTGAGGCCAGGAGTTTGAGACCAGCCTGGTCAATATAGTGAGACTCCATCTCTACAAAAAATAAAACAATTAGCCAGGTGTGGTGATGCATAGCTGTAGTTCCAGCTACTCTAGAGGCTGAGGCAGGAGGATCACTGGAGCCCAGGAGTTTGAGGCTGCAGTGAGCAATGACCACACTATCACACTACCAGCCTAGGTGACAGACCAAGACCTTGTCTAAAAAAAAAAAAAAAATCAATGCCTGGCCCCACCCGAGACCCCCTGATGTAACTGGTCTGGGGTGAGATCTGGGCATCAGAACTTTTTAAAGCTCCCTAGGTAATTCCACTTTGCAGCAACATTTGGGAGCCATGGTGGTAAGCAGATTTAAGAGTCTGAGGTCTGGTCAGACAGACATGGGTGCAAATTCTCCCTACCATACTGTGTGATCTTGGGCATGTTCCTTGCCCTCTCTGGAGTTCAGTTTTCTCCGGTTGTCAAGTGGGAGAACGACAGCACCTTTCCAAGGTGGCTCTGAGGGACTAATGAGGCTGTGAGTGACTGCAGGGCCTGTCAAATGAGAACTGCTCAACAAGTGCAAGTTGCTATTGTCTCATTGAATCCTCCCAGTCAACCTGCCAATCAAGGTGACTGCCCTACTTTTATAGCTACAGGAACTGAGGATCAGAAAGGTATTTGGCTGTCTCAAGATTACACAGTAATAACTGGCAAAGCAGGCTTTCACACCAATGCTACACTGACCAGGTACTTGCAAGCTGACCCCAAACCCACTGCACTAACCACCCCTCTGGGAAAGCAAACAGAGCCAGGCTGCACGTTGTTGAACTGGCCTCACTAAAGGACACATGTAGGCTGTCATGGTGGACCTGGGCCCATCTCAGTTCACCAGCTTCTGCCCTGGAGCTTAATAGACTAAATTACATCTTGAATTTCACTGACTTCATTTCATCTCTTCTCAAGGCTGCAAAATAGCCTCAAATGACCTATTTGACCAGAATCCTTTCCTCAGCGTATTCTAGAAAAGCAATAGCTACTGATGACTGTTTCTTTTATTAATGTGGTACCATTTCTAAAGGGATCATGGCCTGTTAAATCCTCACATAACTCATGACACAGAAGGATGAACTCAGACACTACTGACACATTATTATATTTGCTGAATGGCTTATGAAGAAGATAGGGAATTTGCCTAAAGCACTTCTACACCCTGAAGTATATATAATACTTTGACCCAATGTGTGAAAAAAAGTATACAACCACAGTACTAGATGGGGCACCCAGCACCCTTAGGACCACAGGTTTACTTTGTTTACCGAAAATTTGTGTTCATCACTAAGAAGATGTCATCAGTGCACCGCCCCAGGTACCCCCACCAAGGCCCCACCCTCTGTGAGGGCTGAAACCTTGCGGAAAGGAAGACAAGTGTTCAGCTCATCTTTTCTCATCCCCATCATCCTCTTACTCCTATATCTGGACATAAACAATTGACTTTTCCTTGCTATGTAAAGTGACACAACCATTTCCAGAAATTCCCTCATCCCCATTCAGTTAGAATGAAACCCCTACGCTGCCCCTACATAGGAACTCTGGAACAGCCACAACCGTGCTAAGGCAAAATTTCCCCTGCAGAAGCCAGGAGCTACCGGGTTGCAGGACTAACTGCCTGTGCTCATAATTTTGATGTCCCCAAGAATGCAGAAGGGATTTCTGCATGTGAAAAGCCACCATCCTCTTGGCCATAGAAAGGACCCACCAGTCACTTCTTGCCTCCTTGGCTCCACCTTGAAGGTGAACAAGGTCACTGCTAGACCATACTGGCTGCAAACACTCCAAATAACAAAGCAAAAGCATCATCCCCCTGAGAACGCTGTGTCCCTAAAAGTCAAATCTAAATTGAACTGATTTCTCAGAGCCACGACAGATCTTGTCTAATTTTACCCTGCCCCACTTAGGGGAGGAGCCAGAACCAAGCCGATGTTTTAAAAATGAAATTTGGGACACTGTACTCAAGGCACAAATGTCCCATAAAGCAGTCTCAAAACCGATAGTTTCAAGGTGCAATCCAACGATTAACTTGCCGTCTGTGAGATCAGACAGGCAGCAAAGTGCATCCATGGCAGTCAAGGCAAGGGCTGCAGTTAACACCTAAGCACGACATCAGCGCCCGGGGGGCTGCAGGCGGGGCAGTGACGCGAGTGGCCCAGTGAGGTGCAGGAGCCCGCCTTGTTGCCTAGCAATGCCGTGCAGACGTCACTCTTCGGAGCATCCGTAGCCACAACCCGTTAACACATTACTCTGGCATTTCAACAAAGCATAAAATGAGCTTTAAATCACTGCTCCAGGTGGCAGATAAAATGCAGCGGATGGGGCATGTGCGTCAAAGGCAAGAACCCCTACCTCTGCCTCTGCATTTAAGATGACAAGATCTTCTCCCCAAGGCGGAAGCGTACCTTGTGTGTGTCCGGACAGGTGGTACAGCCCAGCAGGCTGCTGTGTACTTGCCAGGGAAGGCTGATTTCTGTTTCCGGCTTCCGCAGGCTAACGCCGCTCTGCCACGTGCAGTGAGAGGAAAGCTAAGGCAACTTACTGTCCTTCCTGGAACCATGAATTAACGAATTACGGCTTCCTGGGCACACTGGCTTGTAGGCCCCATGGAAACAGGAGCGGTCTCTTCCTTGTGACCTCACAGTGCTCTGCATAAGTTTAGGAGACCGTCAATAAATGCTTGTTGGATCCAATACTCTCATTTATGATTCTGGGGGGAGTAGGTGCATTAAAATTTAAGGAATATGTGAAAAAGGACATGCTGTCATTTGAGACATGGATGAACCTGGTGCATTATTTTAAGCAAAATAAGCCAGGCCCACAAAGACAAATACTACATGATCCCACTTATATGTGGAATCTAAAAAAGTTGAACTCATAGAAGCAGAGAGTAGAACAGAGGTTACCAGGGGCTGCAGGGGTGGTGGTGGGTTGAGGAGACGTTCATCAAAGTATAACGTCAGGAGGAATTAGTCAGGAGGACTGTGTTCAGGACATCTACTATACAACATGGTGACTATGGTTAAGAACAGCGCCACATAGTTGGAAGTAAAGCTCTCCTCAGCAAATGTAAAAGAACAGAAATTATAACAAACTGTCTCTCAGACCACAGTGCAATCAAACTAGAACTCAGGATTAAGAAACTCACTCAAAACCGCTCAACTACATGGAAACTGAACAAGCTGCTCCTGAATGACTACTGGATAAATAATGAAATGAAGGCAGAAATAAAGACGTTCTTTGAAACCAACGAGAACGAAGACACAACATACCAGAATCTCTGGGACACATTCAAAGCAGTGTGTAGAGGGAAATTTATAGCACTAAATGCCCACAAGAGAAAGCAGGAAAGATCTAATATTGACACCCTAACATCACAGTTAAAAGAACTAGAAAAGCAAGAGCAAACACATTCAAAAGCTAGCAGAAGGCAAGAAATAACTAAGATCAGAGCAGAACTGAAGGAAATAGAGACACAAAAAGCCCTTCAAAAAACTAATGAATGCAGGAGCTGGTTTTTTGAAAAGATCAACAAAATTGATAGACCACTAGCAAGACTAATAAAGAAGAAAGGAGAGAAGAATCAAATAGATGCAATAAAAAATGAAAAAGGGGATATCACCAGCGATCCCACAGAAATACAAACTACCATCAGAGAATACTATAAACACCTCTACACAAATAAACTAGAAAATCTAGAAGAAATGGATAAATTCCTCAACACATACACTCTCCCAAGACTAAACCAGGAAGAAGTTGAATCTCTGAATAGACCAATAACAGGCTCTGAAACTGAGGCAATAATCAATAGCTTACCAAACAAAAAAAGTCCAGTACCAGATGGATTCACAGCCGAATTCTACCAGAGGTACAAAGAAGAGCTGGTACCATTCCTTCTGAAACTATTCCAATCAACAGAAAAAGAGGGAATCCTCCCTAACTCATTTTATGAGGCCAGCATCATCCTGATACCAAAGCCTGGCAGAGACACACACAAAAAAGAGAATTTTAGACCAATATCCCTGATGAACATCGATGCAAAAGTCCTCAATAAAATACTGGCAAACCAAATCCAGCAGCACATCAAAAAGCTTATCCAGCATGATCAAGTAGGCTTCATCCCTGGGATGCAAGGCTGATTCAACATACGCAAATCAATAAATGTAATCCAACATATAAACAGAACCAAAGACAAAAACCACATGATTATCTCAATAGATGCAGAAAAGGCCTTTGACAAAATTCAACAACACTTCATGCTAAAAACTCTCAATAAATTAGGTATTGATGGGACGTATCTCAAAATAATAAGAGCTATCTATGACAAACCCACAGCCAATATCATACTGAATGGGCAAAAACTGGAAGCATTCCCTTTGAAAACGGGTACAAGACAGGGATGCCCTCTCTCACCACTTCTATTCAACATAGTGTTGGAAGTTCTGGCCAGGCCAATCAGGCAGGAGAAGGAAATAAAGGGTATTCAATTAGGAAAAGAGGAAGTCAAATTGTCCCTGTTTGCAGATGACATGATTGTATATCTAGAAAACCCCATCATCTCAGCCCAAAATCTCATCAAGCTGATAAGCAACTTCAGCAAAGTCTCAGGATACAAAATCAATGTACAAAAATCACAAGCATTCTTATACACCAATAACAGACAAACAGAGAGCCAAATCATGAGTGAACTCCCATTCACAATTGCTTCAAAGAGAATAAAATACCTAGGAATCCAACTTACAAGGGATGTGAAGGACCTCTTCAAGGAGAACTACAAACTACTGCTCAATGAAATAAAAGAGGACACAAACAAATGGAAGAACATTCCATGCTCATGGGTAGGAAGAATCAATATCGTGAAAATGGCCATACTGCCCAAGGTAATTTATAGATTCAATGCCATCCCCATCAGGCTACCAATGACTTTCTTCATAGAATTGGAAAAAACTACTTTAAAGTTCATATGGAACCACAAAAGAGCCCACAACACTAAGTCAATCCTAAGCCAAAAGAACAAAGCTGGAAACATCACGCCACCTGACTTCAAACTATACTACAAGGCTACAGTAACCAAAACAGCATGGTACTGGTACCAAAACAGAGATATAGACCAATGCAACAGAACAGAGCCCTCAGAAATAATGCCGCATATCTACAACTATCTGATCTTTGACAAACCTGACAAAAACAAGCAATGGGTAAAGGATTCCCTATTTAATAAATGGTGCTAGGAAAACTGGCTAGCCATATGTAGAAAGCTGAAACTGGATCCCTTCCCTACACCTTATACAAAAATTAATTCAAGATGGATTAAAGACTTACATGTTAGACCTAAAACCATAAAAACCCTAGAAGAAAACCTAGGCAATACCATTCAGGACATAGGCATGGGCAAGGACTTCATGTCTGAAATACCAAAAGCAATGGCAACAAAAGCCAAAATTGACAAATGGGATCTAATTAAACTAAAGAGCTTCTGCACAGCAAAAGAAACTACCATCAGAGTAAACAGGCAACCTACAGAATGGGAGAAAATTTTTGCAACCTACTCATCTGACAAAGGGCTAATATCCAGAATCTACAATGAACTCAAACAAATTTACAAGAAAAAAACAAACAACCCCATCAAAAAGTGGGCAAAGGATATGAACAGACACTTCTCAAAAGAAGACATTTATGCAGCCAAAAAACACTTGAAAAAATGCTCCTCATCACTGGCCATCAGAGAAATGCAAGTCAAAACCACAGTGAGATACCATCTCACACCAGTTAGAATGACAATCATTAAAAAGTCAGGAAACAACAGGTGCTGGAGAGGATGTGGAGAAATAGGAACACTTTTACACTGTTGGTGGGACTGTAAACTAGTTCAATCATTGTGGAAGTCAGTGTGGCGATTCCTCAGGGATCTAGAACTAGAAATACCATTTGACCCAGCAATCCCATTACTGGGTATATACCCAAAGGATTATAAATCATGCTGCTATAAAGACACATGCACACATATGTTTATAGCAGCACTATTCACAATAGCAATGACTTGGAACCAACCTTAATGTCCAACAACGATAGACTGGATTAAGGAAATGTGGCACATATACACCATGGAATACTATGCAGCCATAAAAAATGATGAGTTCATGTCCTTTGTAGGGACATGGATGAAACTGGAAACCATCATTTTCAGCAAACTATCGCCAAGGACAAAAAACCAAACACCGCATGTTCTCACTCATAGGTGGGAATTGAACAATGAGAACACATGGACACAGGAAGGGGAACATCACACACCAGGGACTGTTGTGGGGTAGGGGGAGGGGGGAGGGATAGCATTAGGAGATATACCTAGTGCTTAATGACAAGTTAATGGGTGCAGCACACCAACATGGCACATGTATACATATGTAACAAACCTGCATGTTGTGCACATGTACCCTAAAACTTAAAGTATAATAATAATAAAATTTTAAAAAAGGAAGACAATCTAATATAAAATTGGCAAATTATTTTAATGAATGTTTCATCAAAGAAGATATATAATTGATAAATAAGCATATCAAAAATGCCCAATATAATAAATAATTTGGGAAATGCAAATTAAACCATAGATACCACTACATAACTCACTAGTAAAACATTTTAAAAAGTTATATTATTATGCTTGTGTTTATTATATTTACATACTATTGTATAATTGACATAACTTTCTGATAAATTAAACTTTCTGCCTTTCATCACTAAAAAAAAAAAGAAAAAGAAAAAAAGAAAATTGCTAAGAGAATTGATTTTAAATGTTCTCATCACACCAAAAAAGATAAGCACATGAGGTAAATGATATGTTAATTCGCTTGATTTAGTCATTCCACAATATATACATATATCAAAATATCACGGCCAGACGTGGTGGCTCACACCTGTAATCCTAGCACTTTGGGAGGCTGACGTGGGCAGATCACTTGAGCTCAGGAGTTCAAAACCAACCTGGGCAACATGGTGAAACCCCATCTCTACAAAAAAAAAAATACAGAAAATTAGCCAGGCACAGTGTTGTATACCTGTAGTCTCAGCTACTTGGGAGGCTGAGGTAGGAGGATCGCTTGAGCCTGGGAGGCAGGGGTTGTAGTGAACTGAGATGGCACCACTGCACTCCAGCCTGGATGGCAGAGCCAGACCCTGTCAAAAAAAAACAACAAAAAACCCATCATGCTGTACAACATAAATATGTGTAATTTTTCTTGTCAACTTAAACAATAAAAAATAGGTTGGGCATAGTGGCTCATGCTTATAATCCCAGCACTTCAAGAGGCTGAGGCGGGAGAATTGCTTGAGCCCCAGTTGAAGACCAGCCTGGGCAACATAGCAAGAACCTGTCTCTGGCCGGGCGCTGTGGCTCATGCCTGTAATCCCAGCACTTTGGGAGGCCGAGGCGGGTGGATCACGAGGTCAGGAGATCAAGACCATCCTGGCAAACACGGTGAAACCCCGTCTCTACTAAAAATACAAAAAATTAGCCGGGTGTGTTGGCGGGCGCCTGTAATCCCAGCTACTCGGGAGGCTGAGGCAGGAGAATGGCGTGAACCCGGGAGGTGGAGCTTGCAGTGAGCCGAGATCGCGCCACTGCACTCCAGCCTGGGCGACAAAGCGACCCTCCCTCTCAAAAAAAAAAAAAAAAAAAAAAAAAGAACCCGTCTCTACAAAAAACATTTTAAAAATTAGCCAGGTGTGGTGTCATGTGCCTGTAGTCCCAGCTACTCAGGAGGCTGAGGCAGGAGAATCGCTTGAGCCAAGGAGTTTGAGGCTGCAGTGAGCTATGATCACGCCACTGCACTCCAGCCTGGGTGACAGAGAGACCCTGTCTCTAAAAAATAATTAAAGAAAGAAAGAAAAAGTAAAACATAAAAATAAAAAACTATAAAATGTAAAGAACACAGCCTAAGCCATATAACCTGACTCATTGCCTAGCATAAACACACGCGATAATAAGCACATTGTAATGCTAATAACTACAGTGCGTATGCTAATTGATGGTTTCACAAAATGCTTTTATACATACCATTCCTTGACTGTTCAGGACTTGGGTACCTGAATGAAGCACCTTTTCACACTCAGTCACTTTCTCAACCCTGTCTACAACTCTCCCTTGCTTAGGTCTTCTCCTTGTCACTAAGGTGCTCCCGAAGCTACTAATTGCTCTCCCTGGGAGGCTCTCAGAGGGCCCCGCTCCCCTCAGATTCCCCTTGAGGGGCTTCCAGAAGACATCAAAACAGGTCCTGAGCTATTCCAGACTCAAGGGAAAGGGGAGACAGGAAAAGGAGGTGTCAGAAACTTCACCTCTCTCTTCTACCTCCAGTAAACCACCTCCATGTAGTCCCCAGAGTTATTGGCTGGGCCAAATATGTCTAAGTCTTTTAATCAATAATAAACATGGTAACAATTACTTATTAAGCACTTGACCATGTGCCACGTATTATCTCATATAACAGAACAATCCTAAGCATCTTTTTTTTTTTTTCCCGCTAAGCATCTTGTAGATGAGGAAATGGAGACTCAGAGAGGTGAGGTCATTTATAGGGAGTAAGAGTGGAACCAGCAATTCAGATCCTGGACCATCAGACCCAAAACCCATGCTTGTAGCCAAGCCAGCTCATGCTCCTTCTGTGCAACTCAGCCTCTCTGCCCTGATTCCATACAGAAATCTCCCAGCAGCACTTCTGAATATCTCCAGAAATGCATCATTACTACTATTGTTCCCTACCCATGCCCCACCTGGGGGCCATCGGTGAAAGGTGGCAGAGAGGTTTCATATCCGTGTATTCATTCACTCAGCAAGCATTTCAGGAGTACCCACCCTTACTGGCCACTCTTCTACACTCTGGGCACAAAGTCAAAGAAAACCTAGTTCCTGCACTCAAGAGAAGGAGACACATATCCAAGCAAATACATTCAGAAGAGCATGTTAGACAAGGCAAGGAGAGGCCCGAGAGGCTTGGGGAAAGGTGTAGCCACTCTACTGGTAGCTCAGCAATGACATCACAGAGTAGATGAGACATTCAAATCTTGTCATCTTAAAGTAAGACTGATTAAGTCCCATCGGTGGTATGTCAAGGGTTCATACCCAGAGACCTTATAAACAGACACCTCCCTCAGTCCTGGAGAGACAAATCCTATCCCAGCCCCTGCACATTGGCCCCTTGTCTGCAATCATTTGGCAAATATTTCAGCTCTACCTTGTGCTTGGTGCTCTGCAAGGGGCAGGACAAACTGCAGGAACCAGAGGAGACCAGGTTCCTAGCTTCACGGAGCTAACGGCTTTGTCACCAGACCTGTCACACACCAAAAAACTGCCCAGGCATTTGTTAAGGCATTGACTCTTAACAGGAATTTTTTGTGGTGCAATTTGAAAAGCTGGCACATGCACGGTTGCAAACAAACTAGTTTAAGTCAGAGCTCTTGCACCAGATGCTGTGGGTGATGTGAGGACAGAGGCATGGCCAGTATCTGCAGCGGCCCGGGGCCAAGAGCCTTAACATGTTGATGTTTGCCAAGCAGTGTGCTTCTGTAAGGTCACATTTTGTTAAAAATAGGTGATCTGTGTGAATGAGCCCATTTCTCAAAGTCTTCCAGGAAATACGATATGCACATATTTCATTCCCATCCTCATCACTACCCTCCAATATCCATTCTTCTATTAATTGTGCAGGTAAAGCTATCATGAAGAGTTTACAATGAGTGGTTAATAAATGAGCAGGGCTTGGAGTAGGGTGTGCATAAAATCCCAACTGTATTTGAAACTACTGTTGGACTCTGATAACTCTAGTGCCTACGCTGCCAGCCAAGCGAGATGATAAAGAGATGTTCAATGTCTCTGCCTCAATTCTCAGTTTCACTCTTATTATTACTATTTCTTCCTGTTTGTTCAGTCATCTTTCTGTCCAGCCCCAACCTCACATCCATCCGTCCATCCATCCATTCATCCTCCATTCACATCATTCTCTCGTTCATTCCAGGGCACTGGTTATTAAGAAATCCCCAGTGCATCCTCCTGGCTCAGAATAAGAGATGATTCTGCAGAGAAAGAAAGAAGGCTATAGTGAGGAAGCTTGTATGAGTAATAAAATAACAGCAGCAAGGCTTGTGAGAAGATATTTTCTGGAAAGCTCTGTCTGATAATAGACTCATGGCTCCCACAGGCAAGAGCTGCTTGGTAAGCCTCCAGCTGGGTGTTACAGTTATACCCACCTAAGATGCCCCCCAGGAATCCTGCCACCCCTAAAGCCACACTTCCTTCCCAAGCAGACCAGCCCCAACTCTGAGGGAGTCACAGCTCTGGGCCAGGTGGCTACCCTCCATGAAGCAGGTAGGGGAAATCTTTCTCCTCCTCCTTCTAAGGCAGCTCCTGTTCATGGACTGTACACCAAGATCTCCTAGGGCAAGGAGTGATGCTATTTCATACCACTTGCTATTTCTTACCCGTATGAAGTGTAAGAGAGTGAGTTAAGAGTACAGCTCATGCAGGCCTTTTGTGCCAACCTATCAGTCATGATATGATTCTACATAGAATCCAAATCCAACAACAATACTACCTTCCTTCCAACTTCTGATCAAACACTACTGCTAAATTACCCCCAGGAAGCTTGCATCACACCGTGCATCCACCTTGTGTGTGTGGTCTCCCAGTGTACTCTACTATTATGTGACTATATGTCCAGTTTAAAGTCTGACTACAGATCCATACTGTAGTCAGGATTCTTTCACTCAGTTAATCAACGAAGATTAATTCTCCACCACATCTCTATCTCGGAGCCAGAGATACAGAAATGAGCATGTAGAGAAGTGGTTCAAGGGACTCCTCAGAGTCCAGTGGAGGAGAAAGGCGTAAATCCACTTTAATATAGCACAAGGTACTATGGTGATGGACAGGGTGGACCTAATTCTACCTTGGGGGTAGCAAACACAAACAAAAGGGAACTCCATGAATGTCACTTTCTGAGAGATAACTAGTTTCACCTACTTAGGGATGAGACTCTTGACTTAGATAGGGCTCACCTTTCTCATTCATGTTTCCTATATGAAAAATATCTAGCTAGGTTCTTTATTTCAGAACTTTATGGGTGTGACAAATGATTGAAGAAGTATTACAATGTAGCATCCATGTTAGAGTCAATGAGTGAATCATGAACTCTGATTGTGGCTTGCAGCTTCCTTCTCATTAAGGAGGCAGTGATGCCGACTAACTAGGGTGGCCAGGGGAAGTATGGTATGTAGGCTCATCTCATGCTCTGCAGTGCCTTCCTGCCTGGGCTGCCAGGTCTGATCCATCCAAGCCTTCTGCTGACACAACCGCTAAGAGAACCGTCTTCATGCACTGGCCTCTCTGAATGGGCATGAGTCCCTTCAGTGAGCTCTATGAGGTGCTGTCTCCAAGGTGAGCTCTACGAGGTGCTGCAGCCTCATCTCTCAAACCTGAGTGCTCTGCTTGGTGTCACTGCTCCATCTGCAGAGTCAGAGGTCTTGGTAAAATTGGTGTCCTCCTGGGCTGTAGTTGCTGTGATGAGAGAAACTGGGCTTCCCTTTGAAATATGATCTGCAAAAATATGATTGCATAGACACAAAGACACAAACAATTTCTGTGTAGCCCATGGAATGACAGGTCACCATGTAACTGAATCACTTCATGATGTATATTGCATGGGCTATGGAGGGTGGAAAGAAGTATGGATAAAGAAGGAAATTATACCAAGAAAGAATTTGGAAGAAGCAGGACTGAGGTCTCAAGGAGGTTGAAATACAAACAAAATGGAGAAAAGACGTTTAACAGGAGATTGTGGCTGTAGACATTAGGGATTGAAAATGGCTAGCAGGATAGAAAACTCAAAAGAAGAGTTCCTTAAACAAAATTGAGGCTTATTTCTTTCTCATAGAAATGTAGGCAACACAGGGCTATTACAGAGTGCTATGATCATAAGGGAACCCAGGCTCCTTCTACATTGTAGCTCCATCACCCTTAACATGATAGCTTCCAACTCATGGTCCAAAATGGCTGCTGAAGACCCAGTCATCACATCCTTATTCCACCTCGCAAAAAGAAAGAAGAAGTAAAGAATAGATTGCCTCTTTTCTATGGAGACAGTTCTCAGAAGTTGCATACACCACTTCTGCTCGCATCCCATTGAGCTAGAATTTAGTCAGATCACCACACCCACCTAGTAGGGAGGCTGGAAAATATAGGCTTTATTCTGAACAACTTTGTGCCCTTCAATGGCAAATGAAGGCTTTATAGCAGTCTCTGCAAAAGGCCTGTGTAAACACTCAAGTTTAAGATCTCAGAGATGGAGCACTTCCAGGTAAAGACACAATGAAGAATATGACCCCAGGAATAGGTGGTTGAAAGGCAGTCAAATTGAAGGTCATTGACATATTAAAGTCAAGGGATAGTGAGGCTTATTTATGGGATGGATCATTAACAACACAGATGAAGCCATATAGGTTAACTGAAGAGTTAGGGTGAAGAGGAAGATTCAGAGGCCACTGATGATATTGTAGCTATATGGTAGACCTTGCAGCCACATGAACCACTGACTGAAGTTTATTCTATAATTATTTCAACTTAAAGAATCAGGAATATTCTCTGCCATTTCACTTTTGATTTCCCATAGTACTGGAGACATTGAACACACTTAATAAATACAAGTTGTGCAAAAGAGTCACAAACCCTCACTAGACCCCAGAAAGATAACCAAATATGTTCTATCCCCCAAAAGCTCTTGCTGACTCAGGCATTAGGAAAATGACAAATATTCTTTCTGTTGTATTGCAGCATTTTGGTAAACTGCCCAGTTTAACAAGCAGCATATTTGAAATATACTACCTGTTCTTTGAAGATTGAAAATAGTCTAGGGAAAAAAATACATAAAACAAGAAAAAATAAGGAAGTTATATGTGCGCTGTGTTACTATAGGAGACTGAGAATAGACTTAAGATTGAGTGCAGCATCTGTTTCCATAACAGCCAGACAGAAGGGAATTCTCTTCCTATTCTCATTACTAAATACTCAAAAGCATCACTGATTTGGGGAGTAAGGGACAGAGCAACTTCTTTCTCCCTCCTGTGAAGATGAAAACCAGCCTGTTGGCTTCCATATGAACTACGCACTTAAAAGGCAACCATCTAAGCAGCTTGGAGGGACTGAGAGTCCTGTGTCTGACTGCTGCCCTCACCGGCAGCAGGGATGCTGAGCCACAGGCCATGTCTTGGCTGGTGCACAAGGGAGGGGCTCATTCTGTCTGCCTTCTCTCTTTCTCCTTCCAAAAGCTGGCTCCAAGGAACTTTTATCTACTCAGTGTTACAAAGAGGAAGACAAATGGGTGAAGTTCCACCAGCTGAGACAGGGTCAGAATCCTGAAAGGACTTCATGCCAATCTAAACACAGATTCTAAAGCAAGTGAGATCCAAGTCTAATGAGACTATGCAGAGATTGCAAAGAACCTTTCAGTTCATGCAGTACAGAAGATAACCACCTTGGCAATTTTCTTTCTTGAAACCCTTGATTAGAAATCCACTGCCCCCTCCTTTTTATTTATTTTATTTTTTTTGTTGAGAACTGTGAGTGTACATATCTAGCTAATATCCAGAGCAAGACAGAAAAAATGTATAAGTTATCCTAAGCTTACATTCCAAAGCAAATTTTCTTTTCAAAAACAAAATATAGATAACAGAATAATTAAAAATACCTATGTATCCACCATCAGAATGAATAGTTAAAATCTGTTAACATTTATATATTATATAAATTACAATTGACTCGCATTACATGTGATATTTATGTTCTATAGAGTTACCACAAACACTGAATTCTCAAATACCAAACCACTGCTCCTAGAGGAAATACAAGATTAGCTTCCTGTGAGCCTCTGGCGTATGTATCCATGAACAGAATGTGGTATGGTTGTGCAGGTTTATAAAATGTTTTACATAAACAGTATCATACCATTTCAACGTTCTGCAACTTACTTCCTCCACTTAACTGTATGTTTCTGAAGTCTATTTATATTGAAACATATAGATTTAATTGATTGAAGCTTCAGTACAGTAATTCCAAGACTTAGCAATTAGATGGTATCAATCACCAAGCATTTCAAGCACTTTTAGTGAAAACGTATTCTTCATCCCATACCTAAAAAGTTGTCTTAAACAAATGTGGTCACAATATTCTTTTGTTAAATCAAATATGATGTAGAATATAATCAGAACCCCTCAGTACATTAATGTCATCTTCAATCAGGACCACTTCTCTGATGTCATCTCCCATCACTCAATCCCATGCAATTCATGCTGTGGTATACATGCTTTTCATGTCTTTGGCCCTTTCAAATACTATTAGCTCTGACAGGTAGGTTATTCCTTTCCTTCTTTGTCTGGCAAACTCCTAGACAACCTTCCAAACTCAATGCAAATGCCATCTCCAGAGGCAGATTTACTTCAAAGCCAGTGAAATGTAAGCTTCAGGCCTCTGAATTCCACAGGTCTCTACAAAGACCATGGGAGAGACGTAGCAAGGTATCCATGTGCACATTTGCATTTTTGTAAAATAATAGGATTAAGGTTTTGTTTTGTTAAAGGGCCATCCAAATTATATAATCTTAAGCTAAATAACAAACAGAGATGGAGACTCTCTAAAGAAAGTGATATTTATCTGGGAATAGCATTGCAATGAGAATGTGAATGTCATAATAAACTATGTGCATATTTGAGAAGAGTGGAGCAAGGGCAAGTTTTTATTTTTTATTATTTATTTATTTATTTTGAGACAGAATCTCACTCTGTTGCCCAGGCTGGAGTGCAGTGGGGTAATCTTGGCTCACTGCAACCTCCACCTCCCAGGTTCAAGCGATTCTCGTGCCTCAGTCTCCCGAGTAGCTGAGATTACAGGTGCATGCCACCACACCCGGCTAATTTTTGTATTTTTAGCAGAGGTGGGGTTTCACCATGTTGGCCAGGCTGGTCTCAAACTCCTGACCTCAAGTGATCCACCCGCCTCGGCCTCCCAAAGTGCTGGGATTACAGGCATGAGCCACCGCACCCGGCCAAAGGGGAAGTTTTTAAAGGCAAAATGAGAAGAAATACATCAAGTATTTTGAATCAAGTGTCCTTGCCTACAAGGACATCAGTGGCATCAGTCCAAGGTGAGACAGGCAGTAGCTGGATAGACGTCCTTGCAGAAGTATTTTTCTATGTAAGGTTACTGTGGCTTTTGTGCAAGGCTATAGTTTTTGCCATCTTTTGTGACTGTTCTTGTTATGAGGCACACATGCAGGAGGACCCTCCCTTCACAGCCTTCTCTGCCCCCATTTGTTAGGATTTTAACTCAAGTGATTCCATTTTGATTCTGACAACCTTCAAAAGCTTTAGAACCCTTTAAACCTGGATCTGCCCTGATCATCACTTTTGTGAAGCTTTCCATGACCTCCTGAAAGGGAAGTCCTCCGAGGTTCCACAGCACTTTATGTCTAATACTTAATACGTTTTAGTACAACTTATCAGCCCACATAATTGCACAAGATATTAGATAATTTTTGTTTATATGTCTCGGTAGTAGGAGTTCAACAAAAACTTGCTAAATGTGTATTATTGATGAAAACATAAACAGAGATTTGTGCATTTATTTGCTGTCTGTTCCATTTTCAGACCCTGCCACCATCCATCTTCAGAAGGAGCCTTCCAACTGCATGCTCACTGCACACCAGCAGACAGGGAGGGGCCAGAGGGAGCCAGATGGCAGCAAGAGGGGAAGGAAGTTTTCAGGAGGGTTGTGAGAAAGAATGTGAAGTCAAATCACAAAAGGAATGGCAGTCAAACAGAAACGAGGCTGAGAGTTCAAACAGGGAAGGAGACAATAACACGGACCCATCATCTGGGATGAGTTCATGTTCGAGGTGGTGGGGTAGTTTCATTTAAAAACAAAGGGAAAAGTTCAAAGTACATAAAAAGGGGATATGAAGAAAATAGGTATTTAGTTACAATTGGGTAGATTAAATTTGAGAAACCAGCTAATCCTGCATCGTAGCACTTGCTGTTTCTTCTGTTGGACAGCCCTCCACTGTCAGCTCTCACGCATCCTTCAAGAACCAGCTTCACTTGACTTATCTGAAGCCATTCCTGGGCTTTCCTGCCTGAATGCTCCAGATTTCACTTCTCCCTCCGCTCTGCAACCAAAACTATAAACGTAACTACAAGTGTGTGTTTTACTTATTTTAAACATCTGAGTGAGTACTAAACTATGTGTAAATAAACTATTCTTTATATTTTCATCTGATAATTTTAACTTTCCCACAATTAACTACTAAATAGAAAATTTTAGTGTTTTTTATTTCAAGTCATCCTTTTATCCCATGTACCCAAGATAGAGTTATGTTCTAGTAAAATATGACATTATTCTCCTGGTGAGAGACAAGAAGGCAGGCAAAAGCAAAAGGCAGAACCAAAACACATTTGAAAGCACTTCCCATGGGAAAGAATGTCACATTTGAAAACAGATTCCTCCGTTGTTTCCTCGGTTTAAGCGGAAGTTACTTGCTTTGTAAAATTACAGTTGAAACCATTGTTGCAGAGCAAGATATTCTCTATTCTCCTGTGGCAGTTATTACTGTGTCCGAGGCAGGCTCAAATAGAATCTGAGATCATTCAAAATTTAAACAGTGAATGCAGCAATCAAAATGTCACTGGGGTAGGGGAATGAATGAATAATTCAGCTAACTAAAAGTTAACATTTAGAAAAGACCAGACTTGCAAATTCCAGGAGGCAGTGAGAGCCTGGAGTAAGATGGTCCCTACCCCTCCGCCACTTGCTGCAATTAAAAACAAACAAGGCTGGGCGCGGTGGCTCACGCCTATAATCCCAGCACTTTGGGAGGCCGAGGCAGGCGGATCACGAGGTCAGGAGATCAAGACCATCCTGGCTAACATGGTGAAACCCCGTCTTTACTAAAAATACAAAAAAATTAGCCGGGCATGGTGGCGGGCACCTGTAGTCCCAGCTACTCGGGAGGCTGAAGCAGGAGAATGGCGTGAATTCGGGAGGCGGAGCTTGCAGTGAGCCGAGATGATGCCACTGCACTCCAGCCTGGATGACAGAGTGAGACTCCGTCTCAAAAAAAAAAAAAAAAAGACCACGAAATCTGTATGTTGACCTCCTAGATACCCCGCTTTTTGGGGGTGCATTCAGATCTGAGGAGCAGCAGCCAGAGAGTGATCCAAACACCCTGATGGGGCATTCAGGAACATTATTTGATTTCAGTTCATCCAACACTTCCTGAGCTTCTAGCAAGCCAGACACTGGGCTGGGTGCAGGGAGTGCAGAGATGTGTAAAACCATCACCACCTTTGAGGAGCTTATGGTCTGGGAGGGTGGATGACAAAGACCTGGGGATCCTGCACCATGGGAGGGCATAATAAAACTATGACAAGGACAACAGGATCCCTGAAAGGCCCAGCTGCATAGGCTTGTGTTTGTGGTGGGGAGTTGTCTGGTATAAAATCTAGATGGCTGGTGACTGTCAGGGAGCTCCAGCAGCAAACTTGGGGTTCAGGGCCAGGCCCTCATGAGGACAGCTTTGCTCTTTCATCCCACTGTGACTGTAGGTGTGGTGTTTTCTCTGCCTAGCATGTCCTCACCTCCTCTGCCCACCTGGAAATCTCTAGTCCTCTGCAAGACATCCACATGAGCTTTACTTTCCAGATGAAAGCTCTCTTGGCTGTCCCAGACAGCCTCGGGTGCCCAATAGTCATAAACAAAGACAATGACCACATCCTGCAGTGACAGCTCCTCGTCTGATTCAGTAGATGCTCTGCGAGCAGACAGCGACGGCCATGTTTCATCTTGTCTGCATGTGCAGAGCCTGACAAGCAAGGCATTCAGCAAATGTTTGTTAAAGTGAATGAGGCCGAGTTCTGCTTCGCTTAGGAGGATGTGGATTTCATTCTAATAACGAGAAAAAGCCTGACATTCTAAAACATCGTTAACTTTTCTTGAGCCCATCTGAGGAGGTGAGGCCAGGAGACAATGAAGTGAGCATAACTCCAAAGAGTGACAAGCGCCTGCGACCAAAGTGGGGGACACACGGTTTTACGACCTTTGTCAGAGATGGAGGAGGACATGGCTGCCCGAAAAAGCAGGTTGGAAGGAAACAGCTAAAATGGTAATAAATTCTTAAGTGTGACCTAAGCACAACAATGTTAGCCCCAGACACAAGGAGCGGGCATCCGTACTCACACGCGAGCTCTTTTCCAAGGCCTCCGTGGGGGGCTCCTGAGAAGACTGGGAGGCAGGACGGAAGAGCAGAGAAGCCCCGCCCCCACCACAAGCCTAACACAGAGTAGCAAGAAGCGCGGATGCAGAGTCAGCCCATGAAGGCCAAGGTGGGGAAGGGACACTAAGAAAGCCCAGGACAGCGTGGGCTGCACGCGAAGCACAGGGAACCCGCCCAGAAGGACCCTGCCCCACCCCCGCGCCTGTGAGCGCCCACTTCCGGGTCACTTCCGGGTCCTGGGCGGCTCTCTCCTCTGCGACCCGCCGGCCCTGGCCTCCGGGGCCTCCACGCGGACTCCTCAGCGGTGACACAACCAGGCTTTGCACGGGTCCCTCCTCCCAGCGCTGCAGCTCAGAGACTCTACAGTCAGCCCCTGGGGCCATCGCGAGCCGCCTCACTTGCCTCCCCTGTCAGGGGGATGACTTTCTCATGCTGCCTGTTGCCCAGTGTGGAAGCCATCGGTTCATAGATTTTCCTTAAGGTTTTCAGTATTTTAAGTCTCAGCGGTTAGTCTGGTACTTGTTACATCATCTTGGTCAGAAGCAAATGTTCATTTGGTTTTCCACAAAGGTGCTAAAGCAATACAATAAAGAAAATAATGCCTTTTCAATAAATGATATAGAAACAACTAGATTCTCATATGCTAAAAAATAAACCTCAGCACCTATCTCCCATCAAACAGAAAATGTTACATGATGTGTGCATAAACCTGAACATAGCAGTTAATATAAACATAATAAAGCTTTTAAGGGAAAGCATGTCTCTAAAACTTAAGAGTAGGAAAACATTTCTTAGATAGGAAACAGCAAAGAACAATAATAAAAGAAAAAAAATGATAGATTTTATCCAAAGTGAAAATTTTTGCTCATCAAATGACTGTTAGGAAAACAAATAGACAAGCTGCTGACTTGGATAAAACATTCACACAACTAAAAACTATTATCTAGGATGAATAAAGAACTACTATAATTCAATAATAAAAAGACAACTATAAAGTGGTCAATTAATATGATCAGATAGTTTACAAGGAAGGTATACATATGGCCAATAAGGACGTAAAAAATTGTTCAATGCCATTAGTCATCAGGGAGCGGCAAATAATTAAAACCAAAAGACATGCCACTACAGAGCCACGAGAATGTCTAAAATTAAAAACACTGACAACAACAAATGTTGGTGAGGAAGTGGAGTGACTGGAACTCATATATTGTTGGTGGAGTATAGTGGTATCTAGCAGTTTCTTGTGAGACTAAGCATACACCTACCCTATGGCCCAGAAGTTCTATGCTAGGCATTTATCCAAGTGAAATGAAATATATATTTATTAAAAGAGCTCAGATTTATAATATCCAAAACTAGGAAACTCCCAGGTATCTATCAACAGGAAAACAGATATACAAACTGCAGTATATTCATATAATGTGATGCTGCTCGGTAATAATAAGGAACAAATTACTAATACACAAAACAACATCAATGAATCTCAAAACCATGCTAAGTGAAAGGAACCAGACAAAAAAGAGTATGTACTACTGTATATACATTATAATTACATTTATTTGAAACCTAGAATAGGCAAAATGAATGTACAAAAAAAAGAGAGCTATCCATCAAAAAACGGTGATAGAAAATAAATCAAATTGATGGTACCTCTGGGGAGGAAGGAATGGTGGGAATCAGCTGGCATAAGGGACTTTCTGGGATTACAGCCATTCTATGCCTTGATAGGGGTTTGGGTTATACAGATTTAGGCAATTATCAAAACTCAACAAATCATAACCTTAAATATTTGAGCATTGCTTTGATTGTAAAATTTACTTCAAAAGAAAAAAGTTAAATGGATTGATGGATGAATAGAGGGATGGAAAAATAGATACATTTGTGATAAAATAAAGACAGTAAAAAATAGTAAAGTCTAGGTGGTTGCTATATGTTCACTTTAAAATTCCTTCAACTTTTCTTTATGCCTGAAAATTTCATAATATAAAGTGATGAGAAAAATGTTGTTAAATGAGTAGGGCAAGATGCTAGTCTCAGGCCAAAGTACTAGGACAGGGACTCAAGTACAAGATTATAGGACAAGACCAGTTAAACAAACACAGGGGAATAATAGTAATAATGGCCATCATTTATTTACTGGATACTCACTGTACTGGGCCCTGAACAGGGCACTTCTCAAAACTCAGCTTGCTTAAGCCTTCTAACATTTTACAGATAAGACACTAAAGCTTAGAGAACTTATGTAATTCATCCTAAGCCCCACCCCATAGCCAGAAAGTGGGTGAGCCAAGTTGGAGCCCTGGCCTATCAGATCCCAGGCATCATGCTGTTCCCCCTTTGCTATACTTCAGAGGGAAGGCTGGAGCTATTTGAACCAACAGCATTTAAGACTAGAGCAGGGCTGATTTGATGAGTCACTGGGATATTAGAGTCCAATCGTGTGTTGCTTAACATTGGGGATACATTCCAAGAACTGCATCCTTAGGCAGTTTCATCATCATGTGAACTCATGGAGTTCATTTACACAAACCTAGATGATGTAGCCTACTACACACTTAGATCATATGCTATAGTCTACTGATCCTAGGATACAAACCTGTACATCAAGTTACTGTACTGATTATTGTAGACAATTGAAACACAATGGTAAATATTTTATGTATCTAAACATTTCTAAACATAGAAAAGGTACAATAAGATTTGATATAAAGGTTAAAAAAAAAGATACTCTTGTATAAAGCACTTGCCATGAATGAAGTTTGCAGGACTGGAGGTCGCTCTGGGTGAGTGAGTGGTGAGTGAATGTGAAGGCCTAGAACGTTACTGTATACTATTGTAGACTTTACAAACTCTGTACACTTCGGCTATGCTAAATTTATTTTTAAAATACAGTAAGTGTGATATGACTTTACAACAGCTACAATGTCACTAGGCTATGGAAATTTTTCAGCTCCATTATAATCTTATGGGACCGTATTTTAAATTCCTTCTGACTGGGCAAAGAATGAACTCCAGAGTTTAGGAGAGGGCTGTCAGAAATGAGGTTCTGCAGTACACACTCTATGGGGCAGGGACCATATCCCTCTCGTGTTCCTGCTATAACCCCACAGTCACAGTACCTGGCAAATATAGGCATTCCCACAAATGTTTACTACTGAATGAATAAATACATACAGAACTAGGAAACCAGACAGATCATTATAAATTCTCAAGCAGGAATGTGACTACGTGAGTGAGAAAATCATCTTTCTAGATCAATCTTATTTCTCTCAAACTGTACTTCTGAGATTCTCCAAAAGAATGCAACTTCTTTTGAATGGCTTATTTCTGGAGAGGTTTTTTGTTGTTGTTTTTGTTTGAGTTTTTTGTTTGTTTGTTTGTTGCTGACACTGGAGGTATTCTTTGCACATTCTAATGCATGCCAAGAAGTCTGTAAGAGTTCTGAACAGTCTCAGAATCTTGACTTTTGGAAGATCTTTAGAGGTTGTTCAGGCTAGCAAGTTACCAAATATAGGATAGTCAAAGAGTCTTGTAATCACTTTTCTCCCTCTTTGCTGGACAAAGAGCAAAGATTCTAACCTGACAGCAATAGCACAAATGAGAACCACAAAAACCTCTTCTTGAAAGTTTCCTAATCTGTGGGAGAGAGTTGCTTTATGAGAGGCCAGGGGCCAGAGCAGGCATGGTCCAGATTCTGAGTGTTCCAGAGAAGACAGGTCTGCCTGTGCCATCTCTAGATTTGGTTTTCTTAAGTGGTCTGAAGACAGTTCTATATGGTAGGCTGGGTAATGGAAAAGAATGCCTCCCCTAAAGATGCACTCAAAATAATTTTCTATTTCTGGTTTCTTTAAAAAAGATGCTCCCAAACTACTCTTTCAATGAGATTAAAGCCTATTTGCTTCTTTGTGCAAGAGGAATGGGATTCCTTATGGTACTTAATTGAGGGCCTTTTGGGCTACTTAGAGTCTTTTGCAGAACTGGGAATTCATCAGTAGGTTCTGGTGTTAATGTGGCTGAACTGCTTCAGAACACTCAGTGGTTCTCACAAAATCCCGATGATGTAGTGTTTTTGTTCACATTGTGCAAATGAGGAACTAAGACTCAAATAGATCAAATAACTCACAAAGTCATTCCGCTGGTACGAGGAAGAACAAGAGAAGGCAGGACTGATCTTCATGCCCAGGTGAGGTCTCTTGACTGTCAGCTTGGTCTTTTCACAACAGAACTTGAGTGCCTGTTTTTCCCAGGTGCTAGCAATGAAAGCACTCCTGCTAATACTCATCAGAAGAATAGACTGGGAGTCTGAACTCAGCATTTTCGGTTGTTGCTATTTAGATTCATTTTGATTTTTTGATTCAGATTATTTTGAAGCTGTCAGGCATTCCCTGAGACCCGATGCCAGATTTGTAGTTAAAGGAGAACCATGACCTATCTCCAGAACATTCCCTGTGAGTCTGAATAGAAGTTATAGATCCCTATGTCTTCACTAAGTTCTTACTATATTCGGAATGGCCCATGCTTACATCCTTTCTGCCAGCCCTCCGTCACTCTCTGGAAGGTGATGTAAGATCATCAATGAAGCAGAACCACTGGGAAGCAGCTTGAAGGGAGTCAGCCTTTGAGTGGGATGTGCCCATGATTTCCTTGCCTCTTGCTTCTTCATCATTGACACGTCAAGGTGCTGGCTAAGTGGAGACTCAAAACAGGAGAATTCACAGACGGTTCAGACGAAAGTAGCTTGTTGTTGTTTATTTTTGAAGTGGAATTATCTTGACCAAGTCCAGCAAAGCATATGGAGACCTAACTAAAAATGGCAGCCAAGAAAGGATCAGAAGGGTCTATAACCTTTGAAAGAACTCAATAGTACCTGGCCACATCTTCAGTCTTTAATGCTGGGGGATGATAAATTATTCAGATGAAATAATCTTAGCTTCCACTCACCATAGCCCAAGAGCATTGATCCACATCATCACTAATGATGATGAGCATCACTAATCCACAGAGGCCTTCATGATGAGAAGCCAACATGAAATGGAGGAGTCACAGCATTTCTGCTTTAGATTGTTTACCCCTTCCTCACCCTGAGATTTCACATGCTCTTCAGTGGGCCTCCAGGAGTGAACTGTCCTTCCTGTTACATCAAACAGCAACATGAGGATCAATTATCTACCTATATGCCCTGTTGGGCTCAGGGTTTATGGTAGCGAAGGATTGATTCAGATCCCCCTGCTGGTACAAAAGACAAATCCATTATCTCACTTCCAGACCAGTGCTTTTAACATCTAAGATCAGTGCTTTTAAAACTTAGATTTACCTAAGAATTATCCATATATCTTGTTAAAATGCAGATTCTGATGCACTAGGTCTTATTGGTTAGATACTCTGCCTTTCTAACAAGCTCCCAGGTGATGCCAGTGCTTCTGGTCTGTGGATCACTCTTTGGAAGGCAAGGCACTATATGGCTGTGAAAAGTAGGCCCACCCTCCAGACTCTCTCCACCCAGGTCTAACCTGTACATTACAGCAATATCACACCTCTGCTCAAATCCACTCTCTTTTTTTCTTTTCAGTTGGGGGTCTTGCCCTGTTGCCCAGTCTGGAGTGCAATGGCATGTTCTGGGCTCACTGCAGCCTCTGCCTCCTGGGTTCAAGCGATTCTCGTGCCTCAGCCTCTGGAGTAGCTGGGATTACAGTTGTGTGCCACCACACCCGGCTAATTTTTGTATATTTTAGTAAAGACAGAGTTTTTCCATGTTGGCTAGGCTAAATCGACTCTTTTGCCTGACATTCAAGGTTCTGTACAAACTGATCCTACTTGCTTTGTAAACTTTTTTGTCATTGCTCTCTTCTCATGATCTGCATCTCAAGCAGATTGAACTATCACTGCTTCCCAACCATACTGCCACACTGCCTTTATTTTGCTCTTTCTTCCACATGGAATGTTCTTGCCCACCTCTTTCAAGGCCCAGCTCAAGTGCTGCCTCAACCATGAAGCCTAATGATTCCCTCCAGCCAGAGGTCATCTTCCTTCCTCTGACTACTGATGTCACTTTATATCTATTTCTCTTGGGGACGCTATCACTATCTATCTTGAACTATGACTTGGGGACCATGTCTTTTATCTTGTCTCTACTATAATTCTTTGTAAACTTTCTTAGGGCAGGTTCTATTTTGATTTGCCTGTAACTTATAGACACTCATCACAATGCATTATACATAGCAGGTGCTTGGAAGTAAGTGCGTACGTGTGTGTGTGTGTATCAGTTAACTTTATTAGAGTACAATTTAAATTAATAAAATGCATAGATTTCAACTGTACTGTTCATTGAGTTTTGTACCCAAGTAACTACCACCCAATCAAGATAGAAAACTTTTCCATCACCCCAGAACACTCTGTATTTCCCGTTCCAGCCAATCCCCTGCAACAGCTCCCCTCCCTAGCTAGAAAATAACTGTTCAGATTTCTACCAGCATAAACTGGTTTTGTCTCTTCTAGAATTTTACATAAGTGGAATTACAGAAAACCTACTCCTTTATCTGACTTCTTCCACTCAACATAATGTCCATGCTGTCACACGTTGGAAATAGCTTCTTAAATAACTCACTGATGGGGGCGATGGAAGCCTTGGTTTAGTGCAATCAGACTGGCCTGGGGACTTTCCTGAATTCAAGGACATTTTGGACTTTCTGTGCTTGCTTCCTGCCTGATGTCCAATTGTTCGCTAAATTACTGAAGCTCCTTGAAGCCTTGTCGCTCTTTCTCTGCCAGCACTTCTGCCTCCTCCACAGTGCCAATGTGTCTTCCCACTATTGCCAGCAAAGGGCTGTCTCCCAACTGCCTTCCCTACCAGCTCCCTAAGACTCTGTTGCTGAGCTTCAAGGTTCTGTGATCTCTCGGATTGGCTCTGTCTGTTGGAAAAGATGTGCTCTCCACTGTTTGTTTTTTGTTTGTTTTGTTTGTTTTTGTTTTTGCCAATCAGCTTTTCTTCTTTGAGGATGAAGGTGGGTCACCCTTTGAGGCTCAGCCAAAGTCACCCATCCAGTGTCCTCCACGCCCATAACCTGCTATGGCTCATATCAATTCTTTGCCAAGAGGCAAATGCAACTGGAGCCCCCAGTGAGGGCACAGCTGCTGGCCCTGGAGTCTCCTGCATGCTGCGACCTGGGAATTCTCACCAGACCTCACCTGAAGTCAGCTTGCTCCTACCTGCCAGGCCACGTGACCCAGCAATGGTGACAATGACAGTAGGCCATTCCTGGCTAACAGACTCATGCTTGGTCTGGTTCTTAGTGTATGTTGGGCTGAAAAGAGCAAGCATTGCTTCCTCCCCATCACAGTAGCCACAAAGGGCTTATTCTCATCTCTTTTATTAACTTTGCTGTTGTCTAGGTCAGAGTTGCCTCTCCGGGCCTATGTGTGATTGATAGGGTAAGAATGAGGCCCAGACAGGACAAGTCCTAAATTGCAGCTCCAGAAAAGGAGAGCCAGGCCTGCACCTCCTGACACTGGGACGTATGGCTGAGATGTGAACAAGAAGCCAGGTGCCACCCACAGTGAATTATGTTAACCTGGGAAGAATAAAGAAAGACAGCCATAAGGTCACTCTGCCATTTTGCTCTTTTTTTTTTTTTTTTTTGAGACAGGGTCTCTGTTGCCCAGGCTGGAGTGCTGTGGCACAATCATGGCCCACTGCAGCTTTAAACTCCTGGGCTCAAGACAGCCTCTCACCTCAGCCTCCAAGTCGCTAAGATTACATGCATACACCATCATGCCTGGCTAATTTTTAATTTTTTTCTGTAGAGACAGGGTCTTACTGTGTTGCTGGGGCTAGTTTTGAACTCCTGGCCTAAAGTGATCCTCCTGCCTGGACCTCCCAAAGTGTTGGGACTACAGGCGCGAGTCACCACAGCCAGCCCATTTTGTACTTTATGGGATGTCATTTCCTGATTGCTCCTGAAGGACATGTGTTCCTAATAATA
Source organism: Nomascus leucogenys (assembly GCF_006542625.1). Taxonomy (NCBI): domain Eukaryota; kingdom Metazoa; phylum Chordata; class Mammalia; order Primates; family Hylobatidae; genus Nomascus; species Nomascus leucogenys. The sequence continues at coordinate 67,871,321 of NC_044384.1, forward strand.
TGGAACACCCACTTAACCCTTGCAGCCCTGTGAGGTCGGCCTTGTTATTCCTGTCTCAGGAAACCACAGCCCAGAAAGGGTGCTGACCTGTCCATGGTTGCATAGCACAAATGGCAGATCCTGGATTTACATATGCTTGGCTCCAAGCTGTTCCTACCACTCCATCACCCTGCCTTTCTGTCTGGCTCCTGGAAGGTAATTACAATGTCTCTGATCTCCTATATCCCATCAAAGTGCTTAGATGTGCTGACCACAAAGCTCTTCTCAGCTCCTTACAGCACTTACTGACAGGAAGCCAGGAAGGAGCTGGTGCCTTTCCCCTCCCCGCCAAGGGGGCACTGGAGCTTGCGGTTCCCGCTCATATGCATTGGCCTCCGCTACAAGACTTGAGATTTGCAGTATATTGACAAGGACTATTCTATTAGTTTGCTAGGGCTGTCGTAACAAAGAACTGTAGACTTGGCTTAAACAACAGAAACATATTTTCAAAGTCCTGGAAGCTGGGAAGTCCAAGATCAGGGTGTCAGCAGGGTTGCTTTCTTCTGACACCTCTCTAAGCTTGGAGATGGCCATTTTTGGAGTTGGCTTGGCGATGGCCATTTTTTCCCCTATGTCTTCATATCGTCTTCCTTCTGTGCCACTTGTGCCCTAATATTCTCTTATAGGACACCAGTCATATTGGATTAGTGTTCTAATTGTTTTAACTTAATTACCTCTTTAAATACAAATATAGCCACATTTTGAGGTACTGGGAATTAGGAACTCAACATACACATTTTGGGGGAACACAGTTCAGGCCACAACACCTATCCAAAAATATTTGCCATTCCAGGGTTACGACACATTTCAAATTCCTACCATTGGTCTTCTGACCTAGAGTCTTCTGAGCTAGAGTTTCTGAGGTCTTCTGAGCTAGAGTTTTGTTAAAGTGCAAACGTTTTAACAAAAGGAAAGAGTATGGAATCACGGACTCGTACTAACATTGCAGTCATTTTGCCCTATAAATTACCCAGCCCAATGCCAAGCCTGCTGAGGTGGTCTCAGGGCAAATTATTTGAGAATGAGGGGGGAAATTAAGGAATAAACTATAGTTTAGGGTCCTGCCCAAGAGCCCGGGACAACATGTGGTACTGTATTGAACTGTGGCTTCGTGGATGGAGTGTAGAGGGTTGAAAGATGCTGAAAGAAACTAAGATAAGATTTACCCACTTTTAGGATTTTGCTGGGCACTGTGTGGTGGAGTGTTAAGGTATGAATTTTGGAATCAGACAGAACAGGATTTGCTGATCACCAGCTGTGAGCCCCTGGGCAAGTTGCTTGAGCTATCTGGATCTGTTTCCACTGACCACAGTGGGGAGATGTTAACGCCACCCTCTTGAGGTTGTGATGATAAGCCATCCTCCACTGGGCAGGGAAGGCATGGAGCATAACAACGGCGCACAGAGATGTTCAGGAAATGAACCTCATGCACTGCTCCAACACTCCATCAGAGTACACATAACAAACTAGATCCCAGAAGATGTTTCAGAAGTGATATGGAAAACTTTCTTCCTCGCTCGGGCAGAACCAGGATATCCCAGAGAAAGAGCAACCCAGCTGCAGACCTGAAATTCGAAGCAATAACCGGGACCAAACTAGTAAGAAGATTCCAGAAGAACGAGAGCTTTCCAGTGTATGACCTGGCCCTCCAATGGAGAGGGCCCCTGCTAAGAGGTGGCCTGGAACACTCTGAGATGGGGACAAGGCACCACATTTTGAACTTGAACCCCAAAGTCCAACAGTCCAAGCTGAAAACTTAACCCCAAAGCAAACCACACCACACAAGACCACAATGTAAGGGCTAAAGAGATCCAACAATCCAGAAGCCAAATCACTGTGAGCCATTAATCCAGGAGTGGAACCAATGCCAAAAGCCACACTGAGGTCAGAAAGCAAAAGTGCTCCCAGCCAATGGGGCCAAAGCAGAGCAAGGCAGAGGTAGACCAGGAAAGACCCTGGAACCAGCAGGAAAACCGGCTGCCACCAGCTGCCTGTGGCTGAGAGTGGAGCCACATTATATGCCCTTTAAGAGGGAATATGCAAATTAAACCCATTTTGACCTGCAGAGAGTGAGAAGACCACATTACAGCACCTGCCACCTACCTCTTGCAGCCAGTGGGCCTGTGCCTTGGCACGAGCAGGGAGTGGAGCTAGGGCTCTGCTGTCCTCGAGGACAGTCTCAGCATCTGGGGCAGCCCACCTGGTGAGCATCTTGCCATCCTGAAGGTGATTTTGTTGATACAGGTTCAAATTTTTCATATAAAATGGCCTCTAAACTCAAGTCAACCACTGCATCTGATGCTCAACTCAAGGGGGAAAAACAGCAGTTGCCACACAGGTGGGGAAACTGGTGGTGATTGACTCACTGAGCGGCATCACTCAGTGTAATTTTGGGGTGATTTAAGGGTTCTGAGGGTAATATTGACAGTGTGCAATTTTTACCACATGTACTGGCCAGACAACCTAAATCCTGTGAAAGTCTACTCTGTATTTGGTCCCTGCGAATGCAGGCTGGGGGCAGATCTTGAACTGTGAAAAATAAATATATGTTGTTTAAGCTACCTAATCTATCATAGTTTTGTTATATAGCTGCCTGAGCTGACTCAGACATATGAGTAGCTAATTCCTAGAGACAGAAAGTAGATTGGTGGTGATCAGGGGCTAGAGGGAGGAACGGGGAGTTGGTGTTTAATGGATACAGTTTTGCTTTGGGAAGATGAAAAAGTTCTGGAGATGAATAGTGGTGATGTTTGCACAAGAATGTGAATGTATTTATTGTCACCAAACTGTACATTTAAAATGGCTAAATAGTAAATTTTATATCATATAAAATAACATACGTGTTACCACAACTTTTTTTTTAAAGAATTGGTACTGTGTAACTAATAGACATTCCCCTCACCAGGAAATCTCTGACCAAACAGCTCAATTAGGTTAAGAACTAGGTGCTCAGTAAGTGTATCTACTGGTGTGTTTTGTTGCTGTTTTGGCTTTGCCTCCACTCTCCTTGGAACTGAAAATGCCCAGCCTGTCAGCTGAGCTGCAGGTGGGATGGTTTGTCCCCGCTTTGCAAGGTTAGCCAGAGAGGACTTCGTGTCTCTGAGGCTTCTCCCCTTTACCAATAGTGGATGTCAGGGGAGATGCCTCTTTGCTCCTGGTATTTTCTTCCGTGCAGAAACAATCTTAACAAACAGGCCAATCTGACCTCTGGTCTTCCTCACTTCTGCTCAGCAAAAGTGGAGTGGCCTCTGCCGTGAGGGAGAGCCTCGTGTACCCAGCCCCTTGCTGTCTCCATCTGCTTGGGAGTAGCCCCCCTGCAGGAAGCCCACCTTCTGCTCCACATTCCTCGTGCCTGCTGCCTGGGCCGGGGCCTGCCTGATGCTGGGCTGCTGTGATCGGATGCCCCTATGCCTGTAGATCTAACCCTCCTCCTCACATACCATCCTCATCAGTAGGAAAGGTGCTAGGTTGGTCTCTGTCTGCCAACTCCTTTGTCTTTTCTCAATCCGTTTAGAACTTGGGTGGCAAAAGCAATACCAGCAGGAGGCTTGGAGATCTAAGCATGATCTATTATTGTGTTCCTGAAACCACTAGGGGATGAGTTGCTACATTCCTCTGAGGACATTGTCATGCTCTGGGTCTCATCTCAGCCCACAGAGGGGAAGGCAGCCTGGGAAGCAGGGTCCTCCGTCTGAAGCGGAGCTCACCCACTGAGGCATGCAAGTCCCGCCAGCCAGACTCCAGAGCAGCTGCCAGAAGGACATTCTGCCCTGGAAGGATAGAACGTGACACTGGGGGGACCAGGTTACATACAAACAAGACAGCCTGGCCACACGAGGCAGCAGAAAGCTCGAACATGGTGGTTCTTTTTCTATTGCTGGATAACAAATTATCAGATATTTACCGACTTACAACAACCTATGTTTATTATCTCACAGTGTCCATGGTTTGGGAGTCTATGGAAGGTGGGGCTTGCCTGTCACCTTCAGATCCAGCCTGGCAGAGTTCCCACGTCAGTCCTTGCGGAGCAGACAGCATTTCAGCAACAATCTCAGCCTCTGACTTGGGGGATTTAGAATTAAGTCAGTGATCTGGGATATAGAGGCCTGGTCACAGCAGACTGGGTCCTCAGCTCAGGATCTTGCAGGCTGCAATCCAGCTGCCAGCCAGGCAGAGGGATAACAGTCAGCACATACCTCTTACCACCACAGGGTCCCTCAGGGATCTATGAATGCCTGGAGTTGGGAGGCTGATGGGAGGCAGCAGGTTACAAGCCCCCATAGGGTAGGATTCAGAAGCCTTGGGTAGCATAATCAGACAGAAGATTAGACGGAAGGCACAAAGTCACGTACAAGGCCAATTTGGCAGCACAGAGCGTACCTCTTTTGGGGCTTGGGCCAGCAGAGCAGGACCGAAGACTACAGCAAAGGAGAATCATACCTGAGAGAGAAGAGGGAGTCTGCCCACTGTGACCAGGCCTCTATATCCCAGAACACTGACTTCATTCTAAATCCCCTGGGTCAGGGGCTGAGCTTACTGCTAAAATGCTGTCTTCTCAGTGAGGACTGATGCAGGAACTCTTCAGGGCTGGATCTGAAAATGACAGGCAAGTCCCCATCTGCAAGGAGTGGGAAGGCAGAGGCCACCAGATGCCTTTAAGCTTTTTCTCTTGACCCTGACGTCTCCAGATAAACTGCTCACCTAAACCTTTGCTCTTCTGATGGTCCTCATTCTACCAGCTTTGTCCTCCTAAACCTCCAGGCTGCTTTTCCTAATTATGCTGCCTCAGACCACCAACTGATGACAAATTGTTGGCCTCAACTTCTCTGCTTTTTTCTTCTTCTTCACTTCTGAGGTCTCTGCTCCTGATGAAAGGCTGGTGTTGAAAGGGTTCCAGCCACAGCCTGGACCACACCCCAGGAGCCAGTCTGTCTATGCTCTTGTCTCAGTACCTTTCTCATAAATCAGCCAGGGAGGGGTTCAGTCTGCATCCTGGCCAGAGATCGATGGTGCTAATGGCGTCTGGTCCATTAGAGGTGGAAGAGTTCCAGCCTGTGCAAGTCTGCAGCGAACTGCACCATCAGCAATGCCAGGTACAGACTCTGGGAATATTCCTTGGTAGTTCTCTGGTCACTCAGAACAGGGCACAGTAAAAGGAAAAACCTTGTCATAGGGCCCTCTGACAGACAGCTCTGTCCTATGCCAGATTCCTCATCCTTCCTGATCCTAGGGGCACAACCCCTTGCCAGTCATCCCATAAAGTAGTTTTCTTGGTTATTCCTGTAATGGAACTGTCTGCAGACAGTCATCCTTCTCCCAAAGACTGCAGCCACTCTGCGAATTATCTTCACAGAGCACTTTAAGCTGGACCACTCCAAGGATGAGGACCTGGAGGAAGCATTTGGATAGATACAGCCTGTGCCGTGCTGCACTGGGAGGGGGTCATCCCAGTGTGGTTCCAGGATCACGGCTCTTGGAAATCCCAGTAAGAATGTCTTATTCTAGAAAATAAGCTTTATGGTTAGCAAAGATGGCTATGTTCTCCTTATTAATGGGTACCATTGGAAGACAACGCATCCCTGGACTTACTCACTAGGTCACTTCCATGGTGAGGCTCCAGTCCCTCCACACATGTTCACTCAGGAAAATCTCTTATTATCCAGGCAACAAGATCCTATTTGCCACGTTGTATTCTCTTAGACTCATCTTTTAGCAGCTGTGACTTATGCACATCTTCATCTCTAGGGTATCAAAATCCAAGATCTCTAAACCAAATGTGGGCGATGGCTGGAATTTCCCCATCCTGCGGGCAGCAACTTTTGGGAACACTGACAGAATAGAATAAAAAAGAGGCTGGATTCTATTTGCAGCTTAACATCAACCGCCGAATGAAGCCCTGACTCCCCGTTTTGATGTGCTACCAAGTTTGAATCATGCTGACACATGCCCATCTGTCAGGTGGAATAATGGGGTTTTGAGTGGCTTGATTGTAGCCCAAGGATTAAAGCCCTGCTGAGTTACTTGGTGTTGAGTTAAGGCATGTCCACAGTAAAGAGAATGCTCTTCTCTGCCTAAACCAAAGCAAAGACAGAGCTCTTTCCGCTAATGGTGATTCCTAGCCACAGATCTGTTGCTAAAAGGAAAACAAGCCCATCTCCTGTTTGTTCTTTAATATCCTCATCTCTGATGTAAGCAGCCTTCCCACCTCCAGAAACTCAGCATTAAAGTGACATCATTGAAATTTGCTATAAATACTGCAAGCACTTTTTTCAAAATAATCTGGTTTATGAGCAGGGTAGCATAGCCATAACAACCACCCCTTTCGATACCAACTAATTCTGTTTGAAATAGCCTGTCCATTATTCCGTCCCAGGGTCTCTCACCCCTCCTACTTAAAAGGCAAAGCAGAATTAAGATTTTTAACTCCAAAGTCAGACATAACTAGATTCAATCCCAGCTCTGAAAATCACCATGGGGTGTGAAAGTTATAAAACATGTTATCAAAATTTTAACACTCCTTCCATCAAGAGCTGGGGTCCATTGTCCTTGAATCTGGGCTCTGTGACTGCTTTACCCAATAAAGTACAACAGAAGTTATGGTACCAGTTTCTGGACCCAGACCTTAAGAAACCAGCAGCTTCTATTTGCTGTCTCCTGGGGTGCTCCTCCTTTTCAGAGCCCAGTCGTCCTGCTGGGAGGAAGCTCAACAGCTCGTGGAGAGGTCCACGGAGAGGAGACCCAGACCCAGGTCCTCAGGCCCATAGCCCCAGCTGGGCTCCCAGCCAACAGCCAGCACCAATGTGCCAGCCCTGCAAGTGAGCCATCTTATAAGTAGTCATCTAGCCCCCAGGCTATGGATAATGCTACTGTGAACATTCATCTACAAGTTTTTATGTAGACATATGTCTTCATTTCTCTTGGGTATTTTCCTAGGAGTAGAATAGCTAGACCATATGGTAATTCTATATTTGACAATTTGAGGAACTGCCAATCTGTTTTCCACAGCGGCTGCACCATTTTACATTCCCACTAATGATATATGAAGACTCCAGTTCTCTTTATCCTAGCCAACACATTTTATTATATGTCTTTGTGCTTATAGGTATCCTAGTGTGTGAAGTTGTATCTCATTGTGCTTTTGATTGCATTTCTCTGATGGCTAATGATATTGAGCATCTTTTTATGTGCTTATTGGTCATTTGCATATTTTCTTTGGAGTATGTCTATTCAGATCCATTGCCCATTTTTAATTGGGTTATATGTCATTTTATAGTTATTTGTATATTCTAGATATTTAACAGTTATTTGTACATTGTAGATATCAATTTGCGAATATTTTCTCCCATTCTATGGGTTGTCTTTTTTTTTTTTTTTTTTTTTGAGACAGGGCCTTGCTCTGTTGCCCAGGCTAGAGTGCAGTGGTACAACTGTAGCTCACTGAAGCCTCAAATTCCTGGGCTCAAGTGATCCTCCTGCCTCAGCCTCCTGAGTAGTGGGGACCCAGGCATGAACCACTGTGCCCAGCCCTTTTTTGACTTTCTTGATGGTCTCCTTTGAACCACAAAAGGTTTTGATTTTTATGAAGTCCAATTTGTCTATATTTTCTTTGGCTACTTGTGCTTTAGGTGCCATATCTAAGAAACTATTGCCTAATCCAAGGTCATGAAGATTTACATCTATTGTTTTTAACAAATGTTATAGTTTTAGCTTTTATATTTAGGCTTTGATCCATTTTGAGTTAATTTTTGTATATGATGTGAGGGAGGGCATCCATTTAATTCTTTTACATGTGGATATCCAGCTGTCCCAGAACCATTTATTGAAAAGACTATTATTTTCCCCATTGAGTTATCTAGGCACCCTTGTTGAAACTCAGTTGACTGAAAATTGGAGTCTCAATTGCATTCCACTGGTCTATATATCATTCCTTATGCTACTAACACACTATCTTGATTACTATAGCTTTATGGTAAGTTTTGATACCAGGAAATTGAGTCTTCCAACTTTGTTCTTCTCTTTCAAGATAATTTTGGCTATTCTGAGTCTCTTGCATTTCCATATGAATTTTAGGATGATTTTATCAATGTCTGCAAAGAACCCAGCTGGAATTTTGATGGAGATTGCACTAAATGACTCTATAGATCTTTTTGGGGAGTGTTGCCATCTTAGCAATATTAGGTATTCTGATTCTTGAACATGAGGTGTCTTTCTATTTATTTAGGTCTTCTTTAACTTCTTTTAATAATGTTTTGTAGTCTTCAGAGCATTTAAGTTTTGTACTTCTTTTGTTAAATATATACCCAAGTATTCCACTCTTTTTGATGCTATTGTAAGGGACAGTTCTTGCTCTTTTTTCATTATTAAGAAGGTCTTCCTTGCTAATGGCTCTATCTTGCACAGATATTTCAGTTACGTAGGAGTTTTAGGCTTCTGGTTAAGCCTTAGCTATTTTACAATTAATCAACTGGAAATAAACTATATAATAAAGATTTTCCTTTGCCCTGATCCAATAGGGTCTAACAAATTAAATTTATATTTTCAAGGAGCTTACTTTTCATTTTATTTACTTTTGTTTCTCAGTTCAAATGCAATTAGCAGGAAAACAAAATGTGGCCCACTATGCTTTCCTCAGACCTATGTTAAATAACCTTATTTTAAAGAAACATAAGGCAGAAGTCCTTTCCCAGCTACTTTCCTTGAAAAGAATTCTACTCTCTGGGCTATTTCTGTATGCCCTTTCGGCAATGCGATCTTTAGTCTCAACATATGCGGATTTCAATTTTCTTCTTTCTTGGGAATAATTAGAAAAAGCATAAAATGGAGTTTAGAAATAGAAAAGAGGTGATATAAATGAAGAGTAGTGGGAATTTTGCAAAGAAGCCTTGACAGAAATGAAGGTCGCTGAGGGCAGAGCCTTTTGTGCCTTGAATAGCTCCTGCTTGGTGAGGAGGGGCCTGCCGGGGGACTCTAGTGCCCAGCAGGGCATGGCCTGGCTGTGGCTTCAGGCATCAAAATCAGAAAGAAACCAAAATGGGCTTCTTTTTTTGTTAGCAAAAAGTTTCGAATATACCAAATTTTAAAAATACGTATTTGTCATAATGAACAAATATAATGTACCTCCAGGAACCCACCAACCCAGACTCAACAATCATCAACTCATGGTCAATTCATGTAGAAACCCACCAATCCCCCACCTCCACCTCTGATTATTTGGAAGCAAATCACAGACATTACATTATTTCACCTACAAGCCTTTCATTGTATATGTATATATCCATATCTGTATGTGTGTGTGTGTGTGTGTGTGTGTATAATTCCTTAACATTATAAAATATTCAACCAGGTTCAAATTTGTCCATTACCTCATAATTTGTTTTCCTGACAGTTTTTTTGGATAAGGATCCAAAAACTTATATAAAGTTTCATGTGTTATAATTAGTAGATGTTTCCCTTCGAGTCTTTTAATCCATGTTCCAATGAAGATCCAGGCACAAGGGAAAATGCACATAAATCATCTGCAACAAAGCAAAATAAATGTGTGTTGTCCCATGGAAATTGTAGGGCAAGGACATTCTTAAACACTTTTAGCAACCAATAACAGTGAGTATAAATTTCACAAGTCATAGATTCAAAAGCACAAAAATGTAACTTCATTTTACCAATTTTTAACTTGAGCCCCCCATTCTGTCTTTAGTTTGAAAACTCAACCTAGCCTCAGATAAATTTAATCAAATGCAGTGAGTTTTCCATTTTAATCACATTCAGAACACACCTTCCTGGATTTCTACCTGGAGCTGATTCTATCCACTTAAATGCAGCTTGTGGTGGTGGGGAGGAGCTTATCTGAGCTCCTCCTGTCTCACTTTTCCCCTCCACATTAATTTTTGATTGCTGTGTAACAAACTACCACAAACTTAGCAGCCTAAAACAACACTCATTTGTTAGCACAGAGTTCTGTAGGTCAGAAGTTCTGCACAGCATGGCTGGCTTCGCTGCTCAGGGGGCAAAGTCCTCTGGAGGCTTTGGGGGAAAATCTACTTCCAAGCTCATTCTTGCTGTTGGCAGAATTCAATTCTTTTTGGTTGTGAGACTGCAGTCCTGGTTTCCTTGCTGGCCGTTAGCTGGGAGGTCACCCACGTCCTTGCACATGAACCCCTCCATCTTCAAGCCAGCAAGGCTGCATCAAATCCTCCGTGGGCTTCAAACTTGACTTCCTTATCTGTAGCCAGAGGGAGAAAACTGCTTTTAAAGGGGTCATGTGACTAGGTTGGATCCCCCTCGCCACATATCATCTCCCTGTCTTCACACCAACTTATGTGGTAACTTGATGACACCTGCAAAATGCCATCACAGCAGCTTCTAGGTGCATATATACCAGGGACTTGGAACCAGGGCGGGGCGATGGGGGTCTCAGAAGTCTGCCTACAATGGTATCCATGAGACACAGCTGCATCCTCAACTGTCCACACCATACCTTCTGATGGTGGGTCTCTTCATCCAGTCTCGAGTCCTGCTCTCTCTCTCTCTCCCAGTTAACCTCCAGAAGTGAGAAAGGCAGGACTGGGGGCTGAAAGAGAAGTTGCCCCCCAGTGTGTTGTAAACTGCAGCTCCAGCCTTTCCTAAGGGGAGCTGGATGGCCCTTCAGAGTTGGCGCAAACTGAGACAAGGAGGCTGGGCTTTTCTATCCCCACATTGCCCAGTCACTTGCCACAAGCACAGAGACTGGATGAGGAGACCCACCACTTCTTGGAGGAAGGGGGTGATGCCTCATCTTGTGGAAGGGGATGATGCCTAATCAGTTCCCTGTGGCTGAGGGCAGTTTCTGATGAGGGACCCAGCTGAGAGACACCTGCTGTTCTCAGTTGCTGTGAGATGGCTGCCTCTTCCCAGAAGAGGGAACACCAGTGAGCGCTACGGCAATATCCACTCCACTCATCATCTGTTCTCCTTTCCACTTGTTTCTACATCACAACTGGGCCTTTCCTTTTGAATATATAAGCCAAGAACGTTGGATTTTCAATACATGAGCTAGCAAAAAAAGACTTCATATTTTACAAACCATCCTGCCACAGGAAAGTGGATACTCAAATGCATAGTATCCATTATTATTAATTTAATGTATAATAGCACTTCGTTGATATTTTTTGTGCATATACTACTTTACTGGGTGTTTTTATGTCAATAAAAAATGCAAGCCCCTGCAAATCCTTTCTGGAACACAGAAATAGAAACGTCAAATATTCATGGATTCTCATGGATTCTTTTACACCTGGAGTCCTACTGTTAGATATGAGTTCTACATTTCTTTTCAAAGAATCAATATATCGGTATGTTTAATTCTTTGCCTTCTACTTTTAAACTTAACTTCTTCGTAAAGCAACCGTTTTTGATTACCTGCTCCACCCTGACTCGTTCCGGTTACCTGCTCTGTCATAACCATTTTTCCCACCAAAGCACTCACCCCATCACTCTCTTTAAATTAGCCACTTGGAATTAGTTTAGCCTGTGCAGTCTAACCCTAGCCAACAGGGGAATGACACAGCAGCAGGGGCCATGAACATCAGGGATAAGAACCCCTTTTCCTCCGTTGTTCAAGTGTGCACTCACCATTGCTCCATCTGTAAGGGTGCACCCATCTACAGAAGTAACTTGCCTTGCTGAGAATTAAAAAGATGTTATATTCGAGTGCAATGTCTTTTGTGGCACCGAAATTTTATTTATAACACTACCAACTCAGTTCTTCCCATAAAATACAATAGGGGTTGTTTTCTAAATGCCTAGTCCCCATTAATTTACCCAAATTGATCCAAGCTTTGGGAAGCCTGAAGTCCCATCTGTCTTACTACCTCTCCATCTCCAACACATGCTGCCTGACTTATAGTAGGTGTTTCGCAGTGAATGAATGTCTGCTAAAAATAAATATATGCATACATAAATAAGACTAACGTTATATATAAAGTTTCAGTGCCACAAAAGAAATAGCACTCAAATATAAAATTTTCTTTTAATTCTCAGCAAGGCAAGTTACTTCTATGGAAGGGTGCGCCCTTACAGATGGAGCAATGTCGAGTGCACACCTGGACTAGGTAGGGGAAGGGGTTCTCATCCCTGACGCATGTGGCCCCTGCTGCTGTATTGTTCCCCTATTGGCTAGGGATAGACCGCACAGGCTAACCTAGTTCCGATTGGCTAATTTAAAGAGAGTGATGGTGAGTGCTTTGGTGGGAAAAAAAATGGTTATGCAGGGTGAAGAATGAGTCAGAGCGGAGCAGGTAGCAGGTAATCAGAATGAGTCAGGGTGGAGTAGGTAATCGAAACAGGTTGCTTTATGAGGAAGTTAAGTTTAAAAGTAGAAGGCAAAGAATTGAACATATTGACATTGATTCTTTGAAGAGAAATTTAGAACTTATATCTAACAATCCTTCCTCTTGCATTTCCTTACAGATTTTTCTCATCAAACTTTTTTTAACATGTCTTGGCTTATTTGTTCTGATTGATTTTCCAAAAGAAGAAGCTTCTTTGGATAAGGTGAAGGATAGTTAAGGGGGGTTTTAGTAAGTGCTGTTTCTATGAGCATCTGCACCAACTTACGGATGCATAGTATGACACAGCACCCGACAAGAATAAGTAACACCTATTACAGCTTTGAGGGAAATAAGAATTGAGGCTATTATTCCTTTCCATTTACCAAACTACTTTTCTAGCCATCCTGTAAAGGGGTCATTTACCCCTGAGTTGCTGGCTAACTCATTGGATAGAGCAGTCAGACCTTGCAATGCTTTTGTTATACTTCCATTAGGAGCGGTGTTGTTTGGGATGAAGGTGCAACATTGAGTTTTAACCATGATGCCAACTCCTCCTCTTTCTGCTAATATCATGTCTAAGGCTATCCTATTTTCCCAAGCCATCTGGCTAGTAGTGCCTAATTTTACAGCTATTTCTTTAACAGCATCTCTAGTGTAGTTAATAAATCGCTGTTGGTTGTAGTAGATTTGGTTTATTCAATCTACATTTTTATTAATTGTCACCAACCAAAATATTGACTCAAATCCTGCAGCTATTTGATTTTGGGCTTTAAATTGATCTGGTATTCCCCATAGGAGTCTAATTGTGTCTAAATAGACGCGAGAGTCGAAAGACCCATAAGGGGCTTCTCTAGCTTTATGATGCTTCATTTTTCCTTCCTCTGGTTGATGAAATGCCAGGGTGAAAGGGATAGCCAATTGGACTAAAGCACAAGTGTCACTCCAGTTATTTGGCAGAGTATCCAGTAAAGGTTCACCACAATACCACCACACATCCACTCGGGGATGAACAAGGGCTGACTGATTGATAAGCTCTTCAAAATCCTTAAGCTCACTGCATCCCTTCAGGTCTCCAAGGAACGCCAAGTTTTCTCCCTGTCATGAGAGACACAATATTAGGCAACAGGGGTACCTTAATGGCGCCGGTTCCGGGTTCTTCTCCCCTCCTTGACCGGGCACTGTCTGAACCCGCCAAAGCAGGGCCAATCAGAAAGAAGCATCTCCCACCTTCCCTTGGGCCCGCCCCACATAGGCCCAAGGGATATAAAACCCAGCACACCAGCAGCTCTCTTCTCTCTCTTCTCTTCTTTTCCTTCTCCGCTCGATACCTCCAATAAAGATATCTTGACCACGACCGGTGTAGTCTGATCCTTGCCCAGCCTCTTTCATTGGTGCGGTGACTTGGATCGGGAACACCCCACCCTTCCATGGGATCCTGATCCCTCTTCAGGCTCGGTCCAGACCCCGGCCGGTCTTCGCCCATTTTCCTGTTTGCTGACCTCTCCACCCAACACCGGCCTCATCTTGGTAAGTCTCCCCTCCTGGTGTCCAACATCAGCTGACCAACTCCCGTGTCAGCTGCCCGCTCTCGGCCACCGTAAATCTTACTCTAGACTCGGCCTGCAGGGAACGGAGTTTTCTCCCTCTCCACCTCGCATCTCCAGCCTGGGCCCCTCTCCTTCTCTTGTTAAAATCCTGGTACCACGTGACCCATGGCCTCCCGCCTCTCAGAGGCTCCTCAGTCCTTCCCTTTCGGTGACGATCGATCCGGAGGATCTGACTCACTCCACGGCAAGCGGCTAGCAGGGGACGCCCTGCCTAGCTCGTCGCCGTCTATTCCTTCCTCTCATTATGGGAGGCTCTGCATCCCTGCTGGCTGACTCCCCCCTACAACGTCTCTTAAATAATTTGTCAGCCCTTGGCCTTGCCTCAGACATCAAACCAAAACACCTAATTAAATTTTGCACTCAAAATTGGCCCACCTATCCCCTAGACAACCAAAACAAATGGCCTCCTTATGGCTCTCTCCATCCTGATCTTCTTTGGGATCTCTACAACTATTGCGTGCGAACAAGAAAATGGGTAGAGATCCCATAGCTTCATGGCTTCTTCCTCTTATGGGACAGACCCGACCTTTGCCTCCCTTGCAAGCCCCAACAACTTCTCGCCGCCCTTAAACTGCCAACCCCTCCCTCTGCCCCTGACTTTGATCCTGCTGACGAACCTCCACCATACCACCACCCCCCACCCCACCTTCCAGCAGCCGCCCAACCCCAACACCCAACAGCTTCCCCTCCCCCCATTTCCTCCTCACCCTCCTCACCGCCCACCCTCTCCTCGTCATTTAGCCCTCCCACTACGCGCTCAAAATCTTCCCACCCTGTTCTCGCCCCCCTCAGAGAAGTGGCCGGGGCAGATGGCATCGTTCGCATCCACATCCCTTTCTCCATAGCCGACCTATCTCAAATCGAAAAATGCTTAGGTTCTTACACCTCTAACTCTTCTTCATACATCAAAGAATTTCAGTACCTTTGCCAAGCTTATAGCCTCACCTTCCATGACATCTACACAGTCCTTTCTAACACTCTTCTTCCTGAAGAGCGTAGGTGAGTTTGGGAACATGCTCGTGCTCATGCAGATGAGGTCCACCAAACAGCCCCAGCCCTGCCACTAGGGGCCCAGGCAGTGCCAGAACAGGAGCCCAACTGGGACTGTAACACACAAAATGGCACAGCAGCCCGAGACCATTTCGCCACTTGCCTAATAGCTGGACTGCGTAAAGCAGCTCAGAAGGCAGTCAATTTTGAAAACCTTCATGAGGTAATACAGGACAAACATGAAAACCCCTCCGCTTTCCTTGACCGCCTTACAAAGGCACTTCAACAATATACCACTATAGATCCTGAAACCCCTGATGGTAGACAACTCCTCATGTCCCACTTCTTCACCCAAAGCTTCCCTGATATCCGAAACAAATTTAAAAAGCTAGACAGAGGCCTTTCACTCCCCAATCCAAGATACTAGCAACAGCGTTCAAGATCTATCATAACCGGGACGAGAAGGCAAGAAAACAAAAATACCAATTATTAGCACAGGCCTTCCAGGCCCCTTCTCAGCCCATAATAAAATCACACAGCCACAAGGCGTTGTCTGGCCATCAGCCCACACGCAAGCGCCCTGGGCCCTGCTTTAAATGTGGAAAAGAGGGACATTGGGCCTGGCAATGCCCAAATCCCAGGCCCCCCAACAAGCCGTACCCCAACTGCCACTTGTCTGACCACTGGGCCGTAGACTGCCCCGGCCCCCGAAGGGGAGCCGGGCCAGCCTCCAGCTCTACACTTGACCTCCTAGGTCTGGCCATCGAAGATTGACGGGGCCTTGGGACTCCTCTCCCGACACAGATCATCACTGCTCAGGAGCCCAGGGTCTCGTTAACAGTAGACGGATGCTCTATCACATTTCTCCTTGACACCGGAGCTACCTTCTCAGTTTTAAGGGAATTCTGGGGCACCACTTCCCCTTTTGGATCTCCTATAGTCGGGGTTGTAGGCCAAACCATACGTCCAAGAGCCACCCCTCCCCTCTTCTGCACCTTCTCCAGAACATCTATCACTAATGCCACCCTCATCACTCGTCTCCTTCAAGCCTCCCTACTTCAAGCCTCTAAAATAGGCATCACACACTGTAAGTCACACCAAATTGACTCGTCCCCAGTAACGCAAGGCAACAACAAAGCAGATCAAGAAGTCAGGCAGGCAGCTTTGCCAACCTTAACCCCTGCTGTAATGTTAGCCCTACACCAACCATCAAACCCAACGTGACTCACACAATCATCACTAACAAAATCACCAAATCTC
Organism: Nomascus leucogenys; assembly: GCF_006542625.1. NCBI lineage: Eukaryota > Metazoa > Chordata > Mammalia > Primates > Hylobatidae > Nomascus > Nomascus leucogenys. Next base: position 67,887,522 of record NC_044384.1, read on the forward strand.
TCCAAACACCCCCTCTTCTCATAGTTTCATTCTATCTTCCATACAAATCCTCTGACATTAAAAACCTTCCTCGACTCCTTCTTCACTCTGGACTCCTCTGAATTGCAATTCCTTAAACAGCTCACATCCACCTGCTTCATCTGTCAACGAACCAATCCACAAACTCCACTAAAGCCAGGATCCTTCCCAACCCATCAGGCCAGAGGACACATTCCAGTCGGTGATTGGCAGCTTGACTTTACCCACATGCCCTCTGTAAAAAAATTTAAATACCTCTTAGTCCTAGTTGACACCTTCTCTGGATGGGTCGAAGCCTTCCCAACCACCAATAAAAAGGCAAGTACCATTGCCTCAACCCTTCTGTCAGAAATCACTCCAAGATTCGGGGTCCCCACGTCCCTCCAGACTGATAAGGGCCCTGAATTCACATCCCAGATCTCCCAAAACGTTGCAGCCGCCCTCAATATCCCATGGCATTTCCACATTCCCTATCACCCACAATCTTCCGGAAAAGTCGAGGCGAGCTTTGGAAAAGGCAGGAAGGCCTCCAACCAGACACTAATAACATACAGACTACCTTCCCTCTCATGCCCGGTGGCTAGGTATTCTATTCACCACCGGGGCACACCGATTCAATAACTCTAGCCCCAAAATGGAAAGGGCCCCTCCAAATTGTACTATGCACCCCCACTGCCACTAGACTCCAGGAATCTCCAGGACAACTAACCCCCTGGCTTCATATTTCCAGGTTAAAGCCAGCCACCAACCCGGATCAGACAAGAAGCCCACCGGCCCCACACCATCCTACAAAATATACTTGCACACCTGTGCCAAACAGCCCACTCAAAATCTGCATCTCTAAAACACCTTCTCTTCCCCCAAGTCCAGAAACATAGACTCTCCCCACAACCCTACTACCTGTTCACCGTCAAAGAAACCTACACTACCAACAGGAGAACACACAAACCCCCTTCATATACTACACCACCAAAAACAATGCCTCGTCCCAGGCCATTCACATCTCTGACCCATCCAGTTCCATTTGGGGCCAGTCAGCCACAGGAGGTTTATACCCAAGACCATAACAACCCCTCATCCAACATCCCTCATCCAGCCATTTCCAGGGTCGAGTCTGCCAAACACCCTAAATAACTATCATTCTCTTTTCCTTCTGGGCTAAACCTAGGTCCAATGCCCAATGTCTCAGTTCCACCAGTTCCTAGACGACCTCCACATGGACAGCTGGCTCATCGCAGACCCCTCCCTGCCCCTTGACTGGTTCATGGCTTTGGACGACATATACCTACAAGGAACACTCATAGACTTCACACCCGAGGAGGTGTTCATATATAGCACCCTACTACTTGGCTTTATACTCCTACTGTGCCCTGTTCACAACCCTCACAGTCCTCCCATACCCCTCCCCCACAATACCCCTGTTCAGCAGGAAGTAGCCAGACGAACTACAACGCACATTTCCCCACTTCTTAAAAAACAAAAAAGGGAGGAATGTTAGGCAACAGGGGTACCTTAATGGCACCGGTTCCAGGTTCTTCTCCCCTCCTTGACCGGGCACTGTCTGAACCCGCCAAACGAGGGCCAATCAGAAAGAAGCATCTCCCACCTTCCCTTGGGCCCGCCCCACGTAAGCCCAACGGATATAAAACCCAGCACACCAGCAGCTCTCTTCTCTCTCTTCTCTTCTCTTCCTTCTCTACTCGATACCTCCAATAAAGATCTCTTGACCGCGACCGGTGTAGTCTGATCCTTGCCTGGCCTCTTTCACACAAAGTGAACTTAGTGTTGGGAGATGGAAGCTGGATGGCCCTCGGGGGCTGACCCACAGGGTGCTGGACTCCGGGATATAGCAGAGAGAGAGCTTGGCATGACTTATTACTCCAGGCTGTAGAATCCTGGAAAAGAGCTACCATGCAGCCCATGCCTGATTGACTGGAGGACCACCTTATTGGAAAGGGGACAGTCTGGGCCTCTGGCCCGCCTTGTGCACAAGCATAATAACAATTCCTTTTGTTTAACGTGTGGATGGAATATTTAATCCATTCCAACCAGGCATTTGCATCTTGGTATCCTGCCTTAATTGCCAAAGTTTGTTTTAAGTCTTTAACTTCTATGATCTTCCAGTAAAACGAATGTATCGTTTTAGGAAATTACAAAAACCAGTTGGGGCAGTCCATCCTTGCTCTTTAGTGGTCCACAGAATGTTGGACCAACTATGGCATAAAAGCTCCACACTGGGGGGCAAGACTCCTGGATGACACTGGGGTCTTTATCGAAATCTCCCCATATTAAATGGTCCTAATTTATTAATGCCCAGTCTGAGGAGAGTCAGGAGGGACAGAGGTACTTTTCTGAAGGAGAGAGCTGTCTTTGACTTGGCAAGTCCCCACAGGGTATAAAGAGGCAAGCATTAAATGCAATAGTTTGAGCGAAATTGAATTGGTTATGTTAATAACTAGATGGTCAGCAATAGAGCAAGGAAAGAAGAAAGAGTAACAGAATAAATGAAAGAGTTAAATTGTTCTTAGCTTTAGTTTGGTAGGGTTTTCCCCTGGGGCTATGGCCCACGACTCTGGAGGAGGTGGCGCTTTCTTGACTCAGGTGTGATGAGTCCATCCCCTTTTCACTGTACGAACAGCAGTGTCAGTGGTTAGTAGCACAAGGTAGGGTCCTTCTCAGGCTGGCTCGAGTTTTTCTTCTTTCCACTCTTTGATGAAAACATGTTCTTCAGGCTGGTGCTGGTTTACCGGAAATTCTAGGGGTGGTACCTGTGCTAAAAGACTTTTAGTTTTGAAGGAAAGGAAAGTGGAAGATACACCAAGTATATAATTTCTAAGAAATTGACCTTTTGTTTTAAATGTAGGTACATCAGCAGTGGACTTTATAGTCCTTGGTGTCTTCTTACTGAGAAATTTCCGTTAGCACCTATTTTTATTAGTTTTTAGACCAAAGAAAGCCAAACACCATTTTATATTAGACAATGCTTCCCGTATGGTTTTCATACCAGGTAAGCTAAATTTCACCTTTATATTAGTGTGTTATTAATGTTAAACTTAGTTTTAATAAAACTTTGTAGACATATTTATTCACTTTTTAATGTCTGACCACAAGGTAAGATTTTTACAGACTCTTTAACCTTTTGTAATTTTTGTTAAAGAGCAGGTTAGTGCTTTAAGAAAAACCTGTTGAGCTTTTATTTTAATGTCCAGTTCACAGAAAAACTGGATGATACCTCTTTAACTTGAGCCAATATGTTTACACACAGAATTTCCTTTACAATTAACATTTCAAAACTTGCCAAAACCTTTAAAACAAAAATTTTTTAAAAGTTTTTAATGTAGATAAAAATCCACATTCTTATGCCTCCTTATAATCCTTTTACCAAAGGTATATTTTACTTACCTTATACACCTTACACATAAACTATTTCTTCAATATTTTTACATTCAGGAGGTCTAATTACTTTTAAATTATACATTTCTTGCATAAATTCCCTTTTATAACTCTTTTTTCACAATTTTCACAGACAATTCTTTGACATGCCTCAACTTTCTGACTTGTTGCAAACATCTTTTTCTTTAAACAACCAGTTAATTTATTTTAGGATAAGAATTTACCATATAACATTATTTTTACATAAATTCTACCCCCTCCCTTTTTTTCCCCTGAAAGATGATAACCATTCTTTTCCAAAGTGAACTTCCTTCCTGTCTGTGGATTAGACTGCCTAAGGCCATAAGATTTGAAGTTAGGATAATACATGTTACACTGTTAAGTTTTAGCAAACTTTACTTTTGTTGAAAACCTTGTAAGTTTCGGGTTTTCAATTATCCTTTGCTGTTAATAAGACTTTGTTTAGTCCAAATTTAGAATTGGTATAGATGGTTCCTTCCTGGTTCTGTAAGTACTTTAAGGCTTGGCTGAGTAGAAACAGCTCACACATTTGAGTAGACCAATTATTAGGCAATTTTCCTAACTCTGCTTTTAAAAGAGTTTCCCTATCAATTACTGAATACCTATTGTGTTTTTCTCCCTTAGTCACCCGGGAGGAACCATCTGTCCTCCCGGGAACTGTCCTGAAGGGAGTTCCTCCTGGGTCTGGTCAGACCTTTGTATGGTAATTAATTAAGATTTAGATCCCCTGTTAGGAAACCTGCTGGGCTAAGGGAATTATCAGTGGTTAATGTTAAATCATCTTTTTCTAACAGAATAGTCCCATACTTTAAGATTTTTGAGTTAATAAGCTACATTTTTGCTTTTTTTTTTTTTTTTTTGACTGAGGATGGTTCTGAACTGGTGAGGTGTGCTCACAATGAGGTTTCCTCTGAAAGTTATTTTTCTACTTTCTTCTGCTAGCAAAGCAGTTGCCGCTACAGATTAAATGCATTTGGGCCATCTGCAAGTTACTGGGTTAATGATTTTTGATAGGAAGGCCTCAGTGGTTTCTGGCTACGCCCTTGTTTATACTGACAATGAGGTGGTATTGGAGTGTTATAGGCTCATGGAGAAGACCTTCAATTATCAATTATAGGTTTTAAACTTACCCTGGCTGTTAAAGGAATAGGTTACACTGTTTTCTCTTTACTACATCTCTCTCTCTCTCTTTGACTTTCTGTCTCTTTCTCTTTCTTTGACTCCCTCTTTGTCTCTTTGTCTCTTCCTCTCTCTCTGCCTCTCTCTTTCTCTCTCTGCCTCTCTCTCTCTTTGACTCCCTCTTTATCTCTCTCTCTCTTCCTCTCTCTGCCTTTCTCTCTCTCTCTCTTTGACTCCCTGTCTTTCTGTCTCTTCCTTTCTCTCTGCCTCTCTTTCTGTCTCTCTCTTTCTTTCTGCTCTCTCTTTCTCTTTCCCTTCTCTTTCTCTCTTTCCTCTCTGCTGTCCTTTCCCTGCCTCTGCCAGCTGCTTATGCTGCTGTTCTCCCCTCTCCTTCCCTTTCCCCTAGGGGAAGGACCGGCAGTAGTGGAGCTACTCTTTCTTCCCGTGAAAAGAGGACGCCCAAGATGGACATTAACTCCACCCAAGTGTACAAATGAGGTCTGAAGAATTGGTCAATTTGGTCTACCACTCCGCAAGGGTCATCTAGTAGCAGTTTAAGCTCCTTTTAAAAAAAAAATTCTGGACTTCTGAACTGGTTAGGGGAGTATTTACAAAGCCAGTGGCCACCCCCTCCTTGTGGTACCTCTTTCAAAGGGAAGAGCGTCGGGGCTGACCTCTTAGGTACCAAGGGAAATGGGAGATCCTGAATATCTTTTTTACATTGTTCTGCCTCACGCTGGAGTCCTTTTAGAGACGGGTATTTAGGTTGGGAGAGAACAGGCTGATGTGATGGTAATTCCCAAGAGTCAGGGTTATAAGGAGGAGGGAAAATGTGAGTAGAGGAGGAATTTGGAATGGCAGCAGTAGCTGTCTGAGGGGAAAGATTGGGGACACTGAATGGGGGAAGATAGTCTGGGGATCCCATGTGCTGGAATTTTTAGGCATGAGAGCTGGTTCCTCTGACTTTTCATTTTGAGGTGCCAGATTGGGTTCTTCCCTATTTGTTTTTAGGGGAAAAAGGAGGGCAGGTCCTTGCCTCCATAGCCTAGTTCTTCTTGAGACACTGGACTTCTATCATTAACATATCAGATTAGAAGCTGACACATTGCATCCTCTTTTGACCTAAACTTTGGCCAGAAGATTGAGGGTTTCAGGATGGGTCCCTCAGTCCAAAGAAAACAGCAATATTTTATCCTTTGTTGCTTTTTCCTATGTTTAGTCCTTTCATTATCCTTCCAGTGTTTTAGCATGAGACCTAGGGGGCTATCCGGGGTGATATCTTTGTTACCATCTTTATCCTCCTTGCTCTCTGTCTTGCTTGGTGTATTTCCCATCTTGATGGTTTTGGGGTAAGGTTCAAGGTTCAATTTCCCTTACTGGAAATTTCTCAACTTTTGGGGTGAGGCTCAATTTCCCCACTGGAAATTTCTTGCATTTTGGGGTGAGGATCGATTTCCCCCCTGGAAATTTCTTGCCTTTTGGGATAAGACTCAATTTCCCTACTGGAAATTTCTTGCCTTTATTTTTTTTTCCATGTTGCTGAGAGCTTGGGTTATTCCTCATACTGAGGAATGATTTCTCACCCCTGAGGCTGCCACAAGGGGGTGGAGCACACCTCCTCACGAGAGAGAACCAGAGACCATCCCCAGAGGGGAATGTAATCATGGGTGAGCCCCCAAATTGTTACATATAAAGTTTCAATGCCACAAAAGAAATAGCACTCTAATATAAAATTTTAATTTTCAGCGAGGCAAGTTACTTCTATAGAAGGGTGCACCCTTACAGATGGAGCAATGGTGAGCACACACTTGGACAAGGGAGGAGAAGAGGTTCTTATCCCTGATGCACATGGCCCCTGCTGCTGTGTTGTTCCCCTATTGGCTAGGGTTAGACTGCAGAGGCTAAACTAATTCCGATTGGCTAACTTAAAGAGAGTGATGGGGTGGGTGTTTTGGCGGGAAAAAATCGTTAAGCAGGGTGGAGAATGAGTCAGGGCGGAGCAGGTAGCAGGTAATCTGAACGAGTCCGAGTGGAGCAGGTGATCAGAATGAGTCAGAGTGGAGCAGATAATCAGAATGAGTCAGGGTGGAGTAGGTAATCGAAAAAGGTTGCTTTACGAGGAAGTTAAGTTTAAAAGTAGAAGGCAAAGAATTAAACATACTGACATACTGATACTTTGAAGAGAAATTTAGAACTTATATCTAACACTAACAGTTTTCTGTTGAAGAACAACTTTCATGGCCTTTAAATCTTAATGGATATAAAATTATTTATCTATTTTTTATTTTTTTAGAGACAAAGTCTTGCTCTGTCATCCAGGCTGGAGTTCAGTTGCACAATCATAGCTCACCACAGCCTTGAACTCCTGGGCTCAAGTGATCCTCATGCTTCAGCCTCTTGAGTAGCTGGGACTACAGGCTACACACCTGGCTAATTTTTTCATTTTTATTTTTGTAGAGACAGGGTCTTACTATTTCGCCCAGGCTGGTCTCAAACTCCTGGCCTCAAATGATTCTTTCATCTTGGCTTCCCAAAGGAGGTATAAAAATTAAATAAGATGGGCTGGGCACAGTGGCTCACACCTGTAATCCCAGCACCTTGAGAGGCCAAGGCGGGCGGATCACTTGAGGTCAGGAGTTTGAGAACAGCCTGACCAACATGGCAAAACCCCATCTGTACTAAAAATACAAAATTAGCCGGGCATGGTGGTGCATGCCTGTAATCCCAGCTACTCAGGAGGCTGAGGCAGGGAATTGCTTGAATCTGGAAGGCAGAGGTTGCAGTGAGCCGAGATCGTTCCTTTGCACTCCAGCCTGGGCAATGAGTGAAACTCCATCTCAAAAAACATAAATAAATTAAATTAAATGGAAAGATAGGATAAGGCAGGCATTTTGACACATGAAGCCTGATGCGTATCTTCTTTATTATCATTATTATTATCATTATACTTTCAGTTCTAGGGTACATGTGCACAACGTGTAGGTTTGTTACATATGTATACATGTGCCATATTGGTGTGCTGCACCTGTTAACTCGTCATTTACATTAGGTATATCTCTTAATGCTATCCCTCCCCCCTCCCCCAATCCCACAACAGGCCCTGGTGTGTGACGTTCCCCACCCTGTGTCCAAGTGTTCTCATTGTTCAATTCCCACCTATGAGTGAGAGCGTGTGGTGTTTGGTTTTCTGTCCTTGTGATAGTTTGCTGAGAATGATGGTTTCCAGCTTCATCCATGTCCCTACAAAGGACATGAACTCATCATTTTTTATGGCTGCATAGTATTCCATGGTGTATATGTGCCACATTTTCTTAATCCAGTCTATCGTTGTTGGACATTTGGGTTGGTTCCAACTCTTTGCTATTGTGAATAGTGCTGCAGTAAACATACGTGTGCATGCGTCTTTATAGCAGCATGATTTATAATCCTTTGGGTATATACCCAGTAATGGGATGGCTGGGTCAAATGGTATTTCTAGTTCTAGATCCCTGAGGAATTGCCACACTGTCTTCCACAATGGTTGAACTAGTTTACAGTCCCATCAACAGTGTAAAAGTGTTCCTATTTCTCCACATCCTCTCCAGCGCCTGTTGTTTCCTGACTTTTTATTGATCACCATTCTAACTGGTGTGAGATGGTATCTCATTGTGGTTTTGATTTGCCTTTCTCTGATGGCCAGTGATGAGGAGCATTTTTTCATGTGTCTCTTGGCTGCATAAATGTCTTCTTTTGAGAAGTGTCTGTTCATATCCTTTGCCCACTTGTTGATGGAGTTGTTTGGTTTTTTCTTGTAAATTTGTTTAAGTTCTTTGTAGATTCAGGATATTAGCCCTTTGTCAGATGGGTAGACTGTAAAAATGTTCTGCCATTGTGTAGGTTGCCTGTTCACTCTGATGGTAGTTTCTTTTGCTGTGCAGAAGCTCTTTAGTTTGATTAGATCCCATTTGTCAATTTTGGCTTTTGTTGCCATTGCTTTTGGTGTTTCAGACATGAAGTCCTTGCCCATACCTATGTCCTCAATGGTATTGCCTAGTTTTCTTCTAGGGTTTTTATGGTTTTAGGTCTAACATGTAAGTCTTTAATCCATCTTGAATTAATTTTTGTATAAGGTATAAGGAAGGGATCCAGTTTCAGCTTTCTACATATGGCTAGCCAGTTTTCCCAGCACCATTTATTAAATAGGGAATCCTTTCCCCATTTCTTGTTTTTGTCACATATGTCAAAGTCCAGATGGTTGTAGATGTGTGGTATTATTTCCGAGGGCTCTATTCTGTTCCATTGGTCTATATCTCTGTTTTGGTACCAGTACCATGCTGTTTTGGTTACTGTAGCCTTGTAGTACAGTTTGAAGTCAGGTAGAGTGATGCCTCCAGCTTTGTTCTTTTGGCTTAAGATTGTCTTTGCAATGTGGGCTTTTTTTTGGTTCCATATGAACTTTAAAGTAGTTTTTTCTAATTCTGTGAAGAAAGTCATTTGCAGCTTGATGGGGATGGATCTATAAATTACCTTGGGCAGTGTGGCCATTTCCACAATATTGATTCTTCTTATCTGTGAGCATGGAATGTTCTTCCATTTGTTTGTGTCCTCTTTTATTTCATTGAGCAGTAGTTTGTAGTTCTCCTTGAAGAGGTCCTTCACATCCCTTGTAAGTTGGATTCCTAGGTATTTTATTTTCTTTGAAGCAATTGTGAATGGGAATTCACTCATGATTTGGCTCTCTGTTTGTCTGTTATTGGTGTACAGGAATGCTTGTGATTTTTGTACATTGATTTTGTATCCTGAGACTTTGCTGAAGTTGCTTATCAGCTTAAGGAGATCTTGGACTGAGACAATGGGGTTTTCTAAATATACAATCATGTCATCTGCAAACAGGGACAATTTGACTTTCTCTTTTCCTAATTGAATACCCTTTATTTCTTTCTCTTGCCTGATTGCCCTGGCCAGAACTTCTAACACTATGTTGGATAGGAGTGGTGAGAGAGGGCATCCCTGTCTTGTGCCAGTTTTCAAAGGGAGCACTTCCAGTTTTTGCCCATTCTGTATGATATTGGTTGTGGGTTTGTCATAAATAGCTCTTATTATTTTGAGATACTTCCCATCAATACCTAGTTTATTGAGAGTTTTTAGCCTGAAGCACTGTTGAATTTTGTCAAAGGCCTTTTCTGCATCTATTGAGATAATCATGTGGTTTTTATCTTTGGTTCTGTTTATATGATGGATTACGTTTATTGATTTTTGTATGTTGAGCCAGCCTTGCATCCCAGGGATGAAGCCCACTTGATCATGGTGGATAAGCTTTATGATGTGCTGCTGGATTTGGTTTGCCAGTATTTTACTGAGGATTTTTGCATCGATGTTCATCAGGGATATTGGTCTAAAATTCTCTTTTTTTGTTGTGTCTCTGCCAGGCTTCGGTATCAGGATGATGTTGGCCTCATAAAAGGAATTAGGGAGGATTCCCTCTTTTTCTATTGATTGGAATAGTTTCAGAAGGAATGGTACCAGCTCCTCCTTGTACCTCTAGTAGAATTTGGCTGTGAATCCATCTGGTCTTGGACTTTCTTGGTTAATAAGCTATTAATTACTGCCTCAACTTCATAACCTTTTATTGGTCTATTCAGGGATTCAACTTCTTCCTGGTTTAGTCTTGGGAGAGTGTATGTGTCGAGGAATTTATCCATTTCTTCTAGATTTTCTAGTTTATTTGCATAGAGGTGTTTATAGTATTCTCTCATGGTAGTTTGTATTTCTGTGGGATTGGTGGTGATATCCCCTTTATCATTTTTTATTGTGTCTATTTGAATCTTCTCTCTTCTTTACTAGTCTTGCTAGTGGTCTGTCAATTTTGTTGATCTTTTCAAAAAACCAGCTCCTGGATTCATTGATTTTTTGAAGGGTCTTTTGTGTCTCTATCTCCTTCAGTTCTGCTCTGATCTTAGTTATTTCTTGCCTTCTGCTAGCTTTTGAATGTGTTTGCTCTTGCTTCTCTAGTTCTTTTAATTGTGATGTTAGGGTGTCAATTTTAGATCTTTCCTACTTTCTCTTGTGGGCATTTAGTGCTATAAATTTCCTTCTACACACTGCTTTAAATGTGCCCCAGAGATTCTGATATGTTGTGTCTTTGTTCTCATTGGTTTCAAAGAACATCTTTATTTCTGCCTTCATTTCGTTATGTACCCAGTAGTCATTCAGGAGCAGGTTGTTCAGTTTCCATGTAGTTGAGTGTTTTTGAGTGAGTTTCTTAATCCTGAGTTCTAGTTTGATTGCACTGTGGTCTGAGAGAGAGTTTGTTATAATTTCTGTTCTTTTACATTTGCTGAGGAGTGCTTTATTTCCAACTATGTTGTCAATTTTGGAATAGGTGTGGTGTGGTGCTGAAAAGAATGTATATTCTGTTGATTTGGGGTGGAGAGTTCTGTAGATGTCTATTAGGTCCACTTTGTGCAGAGCTGAGTTCAATTCCTGGATATCCTTGTTAACTTTCTGTCTCGTTGATCTGTCTAATGTTGACAGTGGGGTGTTAAAGTCTCCCATTATTATTGTGTGGGAGTCTAAGTCACTTTGTCAGTCACTAAGGACGTGCTTTATGAATCTGGGTGCTCCTGTATTGGGTGCATATATATTTAGGATAGTTAGCTCTTCTTGTTGAATTGATCCCTTTACCATTATGTAATGGCCTTCTTTGTCTCTTTTGATCTTTGTTGGTTTAAAGTCTGTTTTTTCAGACTAGGATTGCAACTCCTGCCTTTTTTTGTTTTCCATTTGCTTGGTAGATCTTCCTCCATCCCTTTATTTTGAGCCTATATGTGTCTCTGCATGTGAGATGGGTCTCCTGAATACAGCACACTGATGGGTCTTGACTCGTTATCCAATTTTCCAGTCTGTGTCTTTTAATTGGAGCATTTAGCCCATCTACATTTAAGGTTAATATTGTTATGTGTGAATTTGATCCTGTCATTATGATGTTAGCTGTTATTTTGCTCGTTAGTTGATACAGTTTCTTCCTAGCATTGATGGTCTTTACAATTTGGCATGTTTTTGCAGTGGCTGGTACCAGTTGTTCCTTTCCATGTTTAGTGCTTCCTTCAGGAGCTCTTGTAAGGCAGGCCTAGTGGTGACAGAATCTCTCAGCATTTGTTTGTCTGTAAAGGATTTTATTTCTCCCTCACTTATGAAGCTTAGTTTGGCTGGATATGAAATTCTGGTTGAAAATTCTTTTCTTTAAGAATGTTGAATATTGGCCCCCACTCTCTTCTGGCTCATAGAGTTTCTGCTGAGAGATCAGCTGTTAGTCTGATGGGCTTCCCTTTGTGGGTAACCCGACCTTTCTCTTTGGCTGCCCTTAACATTTTTTCCTTCATTTCAACTTTGGTGAATCTGACAATTATGTGTCTTGGAGTTGCTGTTCTCGAGGAGTATCTTTGTGGCGTTCTCTGTATTTCCTGAATTTGAATGTTGGCCTGCCTTGCTAGGTTGGGGAAGTTCTCCTGGATAATATCCTGAAGAGTGTTTTCCAACTTGGTTCCATTCTCCCTGTCACTTTCAGGTACACCAATCAGACGTAGATTTGGTCTTTTCACATAGTCCCATAATTCTTGGAGGCTTTGTTCATTTCTTTTTGCTCTTTTTTCTCTAAACTTCTCTTCTTGCTTCATTTCATTCATTTGATCTTCAATCACTGATACCCTTTCTTCCACTTGATCAAACTGGCTACTGAAGCTTTTGCATGCATTACATAGTTCTTGTGCCATGGTTTTCAGCTCCATCAGATCATTTAAGGACTTCTCTGCATTGGTTATTCTAGTTAGCCATTCATCTAATCTTTTTTCAAGGTTTTTAGCTTCTTTGCAATGGGTTTGAACATCCTCCTTTAGCTTGGAGAAGTTTATTATTACCGATCGTCTGAAGCCTTCTTCTCTCAACTTGTCAAAGTCTTTCTCCCTCCAGCTTTGTTCCATTGCTGGTGAGGAGCTGCATTCCTTTGGAGGAGAAGAGGCACTCTGAATTTTAGAATTTTCAGATTTTCTGCTCTGGTTTCTCCCCATCTTTGTGATTTTATCTACCTTTGGTCTTTGATGATGGTGACATACAGATGGGATTTTGGTGTGGATGTCCTTTCTGTTTGTTAGTTTTCCTTCTAACAGTCAGGACCCTCAGCTGCAGGTCTGTTGGAGTTTGCTGGAGGTCCACTCCAGACCCTGTTTGCCTGGGTATCACCAGTGGAACTGCAGAACAGCAAATGTTGCAGAACAGCAGATGTTGCTGCCTGATCATTCCTCTGGAAGTTTTGTCTCAGAGGAGTACCTGGCTGTATGAGGTGTCAGTCAGCCCCTGCTGGGAGGTGTCTCCCAGTTAGGCTACTCAGGGGTCAGGGACCCACTTGAGCAGGCAGTCTGTCTGTTCTCAGATCTCAAACTCCATGCAGGGAGAATCACTACTCTCTTCAAAGCTGTCAGACCGGGACTTTTTTTGCTGATACGTAGCTTCTAAAGCTCCCCAAGTTAGGCAGTGCAGCTGAATCAGGATCTGACATTCATGCTCTGTTCTCAGGCAAGCTTACAAAGCTACATTTTTACCAGTGAGAGCCACAAATATGTGGTCTATTCCACAAATGTTCTTTGCCCAGTCTGAAGGAAAAGACTAGTATGAAGATGATAATTCCTCCCAGGGTTGATGATCAAAGAACGAGATTCTGTCTACACTGGATCTGGTTGCACTGGCTGACTTGAACTCATCTTGTTCAAGAACAGAGTGAGGCCCAGTTAATGCTGCCGGGAGAAAGTGAGTAGTTTGGCTCCAGGTCAAGATGTACAGGAGGTGGTCATTGAGGAAAACAAGTGCCCAACTCATCCAACAGCTGACCATTGAGAAGACCAAACACCTGAACTGCTCCTGTGGAATTTGAGGAGTTGGCCAGGCTATTTCCAATGCGGTGAAAAATTTACATTTGATTCTGAATAACTGCTTGTAAAACACAGATAAATGGAGCACAGTTTTGTAAGTTTTCTTCAATTCTGGCAATAAAGTAAGTGAATTCATTGGAACAATCCCTATGCTAAGCTGCTAACCAGCTGACAAGCCAGATCAATAGGATGCTGTCTACTCCTCTGACAGCTACATTTGTGTCTTACCATCTCTAATTGGTATTTGATTTTAAATCTATTTCCAAAAAAATGTTTTTTAGAAGTTTAAGAAATTTACTATTAATATTAACTTGAAATAATTATAAAATTGTAATAATTAATGTGGTATAAACATTTAAAAATGCAATTGAACACATTATAAAGTTGAGAAATAGATCCATACACATACAGAAATTAAGTATATGATAAGTTTAGCATTTCAATCAGTAGAAGAAAAATAGTTTATTCAACAAATGGTTAGGTGACAATTATCAAGAAAACAATCTGCAGCCTGGGCAACATAGGGAGACCCCATCTCTATAAATAAAAATTAAAAAATTAGCCAGGCATGGTGGCACATGCCTATAGTTTCAGCTACTCAGATGGCAGAGATGGGAGGATTGCTTGAGCCCGGGAGCTCGATGCTACAGTCAACTATGATAACACCACTGTATTCCAGCCTGTGCAACAGAGCAAGACCCTGTCTCAAAAAAAAAAAAAAAAGGAAAGAAAGAAATAAAAAAAGAAAACTATTTGAATCTATAATCACACTTTTATGTTGGAAAAAAATGGAATCATTCAGGTACTAGAGGAAATCATGGGGTAATTTGTTTTTGTAATAATCTTAGAAAAGGAAGAGCTTCCTATGTATGAAACAAAATCCAGAATCTGTATCCTGAGTAATAAAGAATTTAGTGGGCTCTGTCGCTGGTTCCTGGTTCCTGTGAGTTAATCTCTAACTTCTTGGAATTTCCTGGGTGATAGGAATGTCTTTGTTATTCATGGTATGCCCTGATAGTTTATTCTAATAAGGTAACTCATAGGAGGCTCTTCAACAGTTTCTAAGAGATGACTCGAGATAGAGGCTGGCCACTGACAGAAAGACCAATTATGTGGTTAGAGGGTTGGAATTTGAGCCAAGTGATATCAGCCTGACCTCCAGGGAGGGGAGAGGGGTGACTGGAGACTGAGTTCAGAAGGTGGCTAGTATTTCAATCAATCATGCACACATAATGAAACCCAACAAAAACTCTGAACTTGAGGCTCAAGTGTGTATCCTGATTGACAGTACTCTGCATATTGTACACACCGATGTGCTCGGAGGATGATGCATCTCAACTCTGCAGGGAGAGGACACCAGAAGCTTCCCATCTAGGACCCTCCCAGACCTCTCCCTATCTGTCTCTTCTTTTGATTGGTTCTTATTCATAATCTTTTTGTGGTAATAAAACTGTAATTTTTAAAATCATATAGCTCTTCCCTGAATTCTGTTAGTCATTCTAGTGAATTATCAAACTTGAGAGGATTGTGGCAACCCCGAACTTGTAACCAGTTGGTCAGGAGTGAAGGTGGCCTGGGGACCCCTGAACTTGCAGCTGATGTCTGAAGTGAGCCTCATTTCAGACATCAGCTGCAAGTTCAGGGGTCCATAGGTCCCCAGGAAGTTTATCCTCACTTTGGGTGCTTATTGTCAGAAGCCATTGCACTGTTTTAAAAAGGACTGATAAAGTTTATAATATTAAACTCAAAATTTTCTACACAGCCTCCTCAGAAGTAATGTAAAAAGACCAGTACAAACTGGGAGAAATGTTTGCAACTCATATCACTGAAAATGACTAATTTTTCTAATAAATAAAGACCATCAGTACTTTGGGAGGCCAAGGCAGGAGGATCACTTGAGCCTAGGAGTTCAAAACTAATGTGGGCAACATTGTGAGACCTCATCCCTACAAAGAATTGTTTTAAAATTGGCCAGGCATAATGGTGTGCACCTGCAGTTCCAGCTACTCAGGAGGCTGAGGTGGGAGGATTGTTTGAGCCAGGGAGGTCAAGGCTGCAGTGAGCTATGATCGCCTCACTGCACTCTAGCCTGGGTGACAGAGCAAGACCCTGTTTCAAAATAAAAATGAAATAAAAAGAAAAAAAAGAACATCTACAATACAAAAAAAGGATGAAAAGCCCAGTGGAAAAAGAAGTTTAATCAAAAAATGAGATATAAATGTCTTTTAAACTTATGAAAAGATGTTCAACATCACCACAATGAGAAAATTGCAAAATGATACTTCCTGAGATGCAAAATTTCTACTAGATTAGTAAAAATCAAAAAGTTCAATAACAAACTGTGTGTGGAAGAAGTAGGAAGTAGGCACTCTCATTCTTTCTGGTGGAAGTATAAGTCTGTATGTCCTCCAGGAAGGGCAATTTGGTAATAACTATCAAAATATTACTGCAAGCCGGACGCAGTGGCTCATGCCTGCAATCCCAGCACTTTGGGAGGCCAAGGTGGGCGGATCACCAGAGGTCAGGAGTTCGAGACCAACCTGTCTAACATAATGAAACCTCGTCTCTACTAAAAATACAAAAAAAAAAAAAAAATGGCCAAGCGTGGTTGCGGGCGCCTGTAATCCCAGCTGCTTGGGAGGCTGAGGCAGGATAATCACTTGAACCTGGGAGACAGAGGTTGTGGTTAGCTGAGATTGCACCACTGCACTCCAGCCTGGGCAACAGAGTGAGATTCTGTCTCAAAAAATAAAAAAAATTTAAAACCCAAAATAGTACTGCAGTGGTGTTAGTTTTAGAAACTGATTCTATGGATATGCTTGCTCATGTGTAAAATTATTTATATACAAATTATTTATGACAGTATTGTTTCTAGTAGTAAAATATTGGAAATAATCTAAATGTTCATCAATAGGAGAGTGGTCAAATGGTTATGCTACAACCATGTAATAAAAATAATTCATATATACATAACAATAAATGAAGAGGGAAGATTTTATGTACTTCATGAGAAATCTAGTAAGTGAAAAGGAGGGGTCCAGCAAAGTGGGCATTGTATGCTACTAGTTTCTAAAAAATTAAAAAATAAAAAAAATAGCAGAGGCATACTAGTCTGCTAGGGCTGCCATAATAAATATCACAGACTGGGTGGCTTAAACAACAGAAATTTTCTCTCAATTCTGAAAGCTAGAAATCCAAGATCAAGGTGTCAGCAAGTTTGGTTTTTCCTGGAGCCTCTCGTCTTGGCTTGCAGATGGCCATCTTCTCTTTATATCTTCACGTGGTTTTCCCCCTGCCTGTGTTTGTCTTCATCTCCTCCTGTTACAAAGACACCATATTGGCCTAGGCCCCACCCAAATGACTTCACTTTACCTTATCTCTTTAAAGGCCCTATCTCCAAATGCAGGACATACTGGGGATTATGGCTTCAGCATAAGAATTTGAGGAATACAAATTCAGTCCATATCAGGGGGCAATAAGGAAGATAGATATACAGATCTATGTCTATATATGCACAAGATATCTCGAATATACACAAGAAACCATTAACATCATTTGCCTTCAAGGTGGGGCCCTGTGTGGCTGGAGGAGAGGAGGGAAGGGGGACATTTCATTATATGCCTTTTTGAAGTGTCTGAATTTTGGATCATTGTTTATATTTTAAAATATACAAATTTAAAATTGTTTAAATGAAGAGGTTGGATTGGAGTCCAGGACTTCAGACCATATATGGCATCTAGTAGGAAGACTGTTTATCTGCTGATGAAATAACAAGTCCTCACACTCTTCCAGGATAATAATTGTCTGCCTGGCACTTATGTAATGGAGATAAAGCTACTGGAAGCCAATACTATCACAAGATGAATGCTTCCTACTTTAAAAATAAGCACCTGAGCATTTACCTATTTTCACAATCCAATTTTCTGTGACAGCAGCATTTTTCCAACACTAACTTCAATGTGTAGGATAATGCATTTGTAGCTGACAACTATTTTACAAATAGTAAAGAATGTAGCATAATAATGTATGCTCACTCGGGCTAAGACATGAGTAATTGAACATTTTTATAAGTTAGCTATAGCTGAAATAATATGTCCTTTATTGCCACAAGAAGGGGGAATAATAGCTGTGCCTTAATAATCTCAGCGTTAAGAATAAATTTCCCAACACCTCTTAGAAAGGTGAAAGAAGTATAGACAACAGGACTAGAAATACTACATATTTTGAGGAATAGTAATAACAGCTAGTGGTGCAGGTGTTTTGTGCTATATATTTTCAAAGTGCTTTTCACTTGCTCATTTATTCCAACTATTATTTTAAGATAAATTTTAACTCATATTTTATAGATGAAAAAAATGTGGGGCAGTATAGCAGAAAAATGGCCAGCATCGATTCTGAGTGCTCATGGAATTCAAAGACTGTGTGGTATTTGTTATATCTAGAGATATTGCCAATTTAGAGAAATTGGACCATTCTTAAATTGGCTGATGGGTCCTCCTAAGTACCAAGAAAATGTGATTCAGGGATCAAACCTGAAGTTAAAAAACATGCAAGAGAAGACAAGAACTCCTACACGGTACATATTTGTTTATTTTTTAAGTAATAATTGCAGTACACTGAGAGTTTTTATCTCATTTTATCTTTACCATGGGAAATACACAGAAAAATTCTCATTTTTACAAACTCTCAAAGAAGCATGATATTAATAATATAATGTATTTAATAATATATGAAGACTGTGTTACTTTCTGCCTATGCTATTGAATACTTCAATACATATCTGCAGATGACCCTAAAAACCCACAAAGCCCAAAACTGAAGTATGTGATAGAATTCCAATGACAGATAGTAACTGAACATGAAAGCGTTCTTCTTTCCACTCCAAAATTAGCAATTCAGCCATCGGCTTGTAGAGCTGAATGGGACAGCCACTCTCCAAGGTTCTGAGGACCTGCAAGGGTCCTGGTCTACCCTCCTCATCACAGCATATCGAATGCATTTGCAGACTGAGAATATTCACACCCTGATATGGTTTGGATTTGTCTCCCCACCCAAATCTCATGTTGAATTTTAATCCCCAGTGTTGGAGGAGGGGCCTGGTGGGAGGTGATTGGATTATGGAGGTACATTTCCCCCTTGCTGGTCTTGTAATAGCAAGTAAGTTCTCACAAGTTCTGGTTGTTTAAAATTGTATAGCACCTCCCCCCTTTTCTCTCTTCCTCCTCCAGCCATGTAAGATGCGCCTACTTCACCTTTGCCTTCTGCCATGATTGTAAGTTTCCTGAGGCCTCTCCAGCCATACTTCCTCTGCAGCCTGCAGAACCATGAGCCAATTAAACCTTTCTTTATAAATTATCCAGTTTCAGGTGTTTATTTATAGCAGTGCAAGGGCAGACTAATACACTCCCTCACTTTGGTTCCAAGTTAAAGATCTGTTTGCGATTATACCATCAGGAATTCACTTGAGTTGCCCATGGACTAGACAGAGATGAGGAGACTGTTCAGGGAATACTTAAACTAATCAAAGCAACTTTACTAACAGGCTTAGCTGAGACACAAGCTCTGAAATATTTGGTGATGGATTCAAAGAATGAGGAGGCCAGGTGCAGTGGCTCACTCCTGTAATCCCAGCAGTTTGGGAGGCCAAGGCAGGCAGATCATGAGGTCAAGAGATCAACGTCATCCTGGCCAACATGGTGAAACCCCATCTCTACTAAAAATACAAAAATTAGCTGGGCATGGTGGTGCACGCCTGTAGTCCCAGCTACTCGGGAGGCTGAGGCAGGAGAATCGCTTGAACTCTGGAGGCAGAGGTTGCAGTGAACTGAGATTGCACCACTGCACTCCAGCCTGGCGACACAGCAAGACTCAGTCTCAAAAAAAAAAAAAAAAAAAAGAATGAGGAATACTATTTTCAAGTTTAGTTACATATAGCTACCCTACAAAGAGGACCTCCAGGGAACCACACTTTCTGATATTCGTGTCTTGGAGAGTCCTCTCCCACACTGAATCTCAGCTGGCCTGTGACTCACATCAACCAAGAGAATGTGGTGGAAATCTTACCATGCCAATTCCAGGCCCAGCCTTAGGTTTGGCAGCATCTGCTACTCATTTCTTGGATCACATGCCTTTAGGAGCTTTTAACTACCATGTGAAAAGTCATATGGAGAAGTCCCAAGACTGCAGGGAGAAAAAGTGGGGGAGGGGGAGGGAGAAGAGGCCTGGCAGAGCTCCAGCCATTCCCTCCAAGACTGCATGTGGGTTAATCATCTTGGACCTCTTCAGCCCAAGCAAGCCCCTGGCCTCACATGAAACAGAAGAACCACACAGCTGAGCTCAGTCAGAATCATGAGAGATAATAAAACATTGTTTGCTTTAGATCACTGAGTTGTGAGGTGGTTTGTTACCCAGAAATAGACAACTGAGACACAGATCCAGACCAATTTCATCAGAAATGTACTAGGCATGTCTGTCTTGTTGCCCACTAGCATCACAAATTCTGCTTGCCCACAAGGGAACTAATCATTTCCCCCATGCCCTCTCCACTCCTGTGGTCCTCATAACAATGACTGTACCACCACCCACAGAGTTCCCCAGTGGCCCCCTGGAGGGAAAGAGAGAAACTCACTAAGTTTAAAGCTGAGATGACTGGGATAATCCATCCCCAGGCCTACCAATGATGGCTTTCTGGAAAAAAAAACTTGTTGAATAAACGAATGAACAGATGCCATTCCACAAATTGTCCTGTACTCTCATATTTCCATTTCTCATGCTGCCTCTTTTACTCCCAACACTATCCCACTCATAATTAATTAGCTTAACTCCTTACCTATAAGACCAAGCTAGGGCCGGGTGTGGTGGCTCAAACCTGTAATCCCAGCACTTTGGGAGGCTGAAGTGGAAAGATTGCTTCAGGCCAGGAGTTTAAGATCAGTCCAGGCAGCACAGTGAGACCCCCATCTATACACACACACACACAAAAATCTTTTTTTTAATTAGCTGGGCATGGTGGCATACAACTTTCTTAGCTACTGGAGAGGCTGAGGTGGGATTATTGCTGTGCCAGGAGTTTGAGGTTACAGTGAGTTATGGCGGCAATGCTGCACTGCAGCCGGGGTGACAGAGCGAGAGCCTGTCTCAAGAAAATAAAAGTCAGAGTTAGAAGTTCCCTTTTCCTGGTGTCTCCCTGCTCGCCACCCCACATCTCCTCTATGTTCCCAGAACATACTGAGAGGGCTATTGCATGGTGAACAGCACATGCACACAAATGGCACAGCAGCTTCTGCTGCATGCCATGGGATAGCCGTGTCTTAGATGTGTCTCCTGATGTTTCTCTCCCTTATCACTCACCACTTTGCTTTACACGACTGAAGAAGCTCAGCCATGAGGGATTTCACTCAAGTAAAAAGAATGAGCAGGTACTGCCTAGAACAGTCCTTGATCTGCCTTGAACCAGAAAGTCAAGACTGACTTTCTGGAGCCTGTCATGAGGCAGCAATCAAGCAATTCAGACTTTTGGAGATAAAAAGGGTTTTTTAAACTCCTCTTACAGGCTGACTTTAACTAGACAGTTTGGGGTCTAGATAGTCCTACTGACTTTATGGGGAGCCTCACAGAGAGCTGGGGAGCCTACCAGGGGGCTCATGCATAAGGGTGAGCTGACTAGGAGCAAGGCAGTCCCCACCACTAGGGTCAGATGGAGGTCAGGGCTGAGGCTAGGAAGACCTGCAGCTCCCCAAGAGCTGAGGTGGGGTAGAGTCAGACAGGTGAGTTATAAAAGCCCCAGACTCTGTGCTAAGAAACCAGACCCCAAATTATTACAGATCAGCTTCAGAGATATCAGTGCCCAGGGCCTGCACAGCTACCAAAAGAATCACGTGAGGGCCAGGTGTGATGACTCACACCTGCAATCCCAGCACTTTGGTAGGCCAAGGCAGGAAGATTGCTTCAGTCCAGGAGTTCAAGAACAGCCTGAGCAGCATATCAAGACCTTGTCTCTACAAAAAATACTAAGAAATTAGCCAGATGTGGTAGCGTGCACCTATAGTCCCAGCTATTTAGGAGGCTGAGGCAAGGGAATTGCTTAAGTCCTGAAATTCAAGGCTGCAGTCAGCAATGATTGCACCACTGCATACCAACCTGGGTGACAGAGCAGGCCCTGTCTCAAAGCAACAACAAAAACAACAACAACAACACACAAAAAAAATCAGGGGAGGCCACCCATACAAGAGCAGAGACCACAGACCATCACTTCAATACCAGGGTCAGTTGGAGCCAAAAGAGAAAAACATGCCAGGAGGAAGTGTAAGTTCTTCCTTAAACTCAGATGCATCTTTGGAAGGAGGAGAAAGATGGAGGAAAGAGGCAGGTAGGGAGTTGCACTTCAAATTGACTGTTTTAAACTGCAAAGGGCTGGAAGAAGTAGAGATACATTTAAAGGACACATTTAAGTTTGTCCCATCAGCAAGAATCTCACACAGATCCAGATGAGCTCTGACAGAAATAGAGGTGTGTTGGTATTGCACATCTAAGTGTACTACATAAATTTCAACTCCCACTACAATCATTCAGGCTGGGTGACCTTGATCAGGCCATTAATCCCCCCAGGTTGCAGCTTCCCCATCCATAAAGTGAGGATATTAGTACCTACATCAGAGCCATGTGGTGAGGACTCAATGACATAAGACCTCCCAAGAACAGTGCTGGAAGTAGAGTCAGCCCTAAATGTGGCAGGAGTGCCCATTCTGTCTATGATAATTCCACAAAATTTGTATCACTGACTGTCTTCATCATCTTGCTGTCTAGGCATCGAGTTCACTGGATTGTGAGCAACTCAAAGACAGACTATTGTTTTGGTTTTGTGTCTTCAGCGCTGAGCATAGGGCTGGGCATGTGGTAGGTGCTCAAATATGTTTGTTGAATCAATTTCTCTTGACAGGTAAAGATGAGACAGGCTCAAGGCTGGGAGGCCTCCAGAAGGAAGGCTGGCAGCATGGAGAACAAGACTCTCAGAAACTCGACTTGGCCCTGCCACTGGGAGCCCTCTCCCTCCCCAGCAGGACCCATCCATCATGCAGGAGCTGCCATGGGGCCCTGGGTTTGATGCTTTGGGCCCTACTGGTCAAGGAAGGCCTAGGCCACTGCTGTTCACAAAGGCTGTCAGATGCTAATGACATGAGGACGCTGGCCATCTGCCACCGGAACCTGAACAGCTGCTTGGCAGGGAGAGGCATGCCATCTCTCCACCAAGAGTCTGAAGGGGAAGCCTCAGGTCTAAGAAATCATGAGCAAAAGCCAGGCAGGAAGGAGTGATGAGGAATTTGCTTGATTAATGGGAATAATCTACTGCGTATTTACTCCATGCCAAGAGGTGTGCCCAGACTTTCTGTGTCACCTCATCGAATCTCCAAAACTACTCTCCAGAGAAGATTCAGGATTATGAATCCCAATTTACAAGTGAGAAAATGTCAAATAATTTTCCCAGGGACACAGAGCTAGTGAGAGATGCAATGGAGACTTGGACCTAGGCAGTCTGACCCCACAATGGGGCAGACCAGAACATGCCGCCCCAAAGTATGAAGGATTGCTGAGCTGAAGGCAGTTAGGAAGAAGCAGATACAGGAAAGCTTTCTGCGCTCCCTGTATTTGCCTAAAATCAAAACATGATTTACAAAGACAAAAGGTATCATGGCCACCAACCACTTCTACTACAGAGAACAAAATTTAACCACTGAAGACAATTTTGGACTCTTATTGGCCTGGAGATGATACTTGAAGAATGCTTTACTAACCAACCTTTGGCTGCCATTTATTTGTCTTCTTCCAAGCTCCTACCCCCAGAAAATCAAAGTCTTTTTCCTTGCCTGTAACTTCTCTAAAAGTTTACTGTTCTTATGTTGGTTAAAGTTAAATGGGTATTACTTAGTTTTTACATGAATTGAACATTGAAATAAAAGCACAACAGGGTTATCATAAAACACTAATCTGCTCTTTCACAGAAAATTGTTTTAAAAGGTTTATGAGAATCTTGCCTTGTGGTCAAACTGATTAAAATTAGACAGATTTGTGGAACAGACAAAACAGCGTGTGGAGACTCACACTGTGGACTTTTGCTGCAAGAATCACTGCAAGAACATACTAGGAAAACTGAAAGAATTCACAGATCCTTTGAAATAAATAGCACGCTGCTGCAAATTCTGAAAGACACGTAAAAAACTGTGAGTTCTCAAAGCATGAGAGGGGGAAAACCTGCCTCTGAACACACATCCCCACTGGGGAATCCGAAAATCCAGATTACAGGAGAAAGATCTAACCTTACCTAGAGCTGAAACAGATTTAGTGTAAAACATAAATGTAGAAGCAGTCGCAGGAAGAGCCTTCTAGGCACTCCCATTCTCCAGCTCTAGCCCAGTGAAGCCATCCCTAACTCTATCTCACAGGGGCCCTCGGGGAAGGCAGCCAGCAGAATTTGGGAGGGGTCCCAGGATGAAAAAAGCTCCCAACTGAACTTTGTAATAATTTTGACTGGTGCAAACTCGCTTGAGCACAATCTGGGGGGTGAACGGGAACTACTACAGAAAGGAGCACAGGAATCACAGCTGACAGCATGGGTAGACAGGGAGGAAGGAACCCTGAAAGCAATGCTTGCTTTCTCAGCAGGGAAGCTTATAACCTGGAGCAAGGTCTGAGTCCCGCACGCAGGCTGCCTGGAGATAAACTTGGTGCTGTTAGAGGGGCATAGCAGGAGCAAGACTGACCTTGCCAGCTGTGTAGCAGCTGGGTGAGGCCTATCGCTACCAGCTTTCCCCCATTCCCTGGTGAGAGAGGCAGCCATAATCCCCCCTGGGAACATAACTCCATTGGCTTGAGAACCACCCCCCATCCACCACAGTGGCCATGGCAAGCCCTGCCCAAGGAGAGTCTGAGCTCAGACCCCCCCCAACCCTTCCCCATCTGATGGTATTTCTCTACCTGCCCCCATAGCCCAATCATAAAAAAAACAAACTCTTGGGAGATTTATGGCCCCACTCATCACCTGGGAAACCAGAGTACTTCCTGTGGTCAATTCAGGGCAAGCTTATATCCCCTACTATTACTGTAGCTCATGCTCTCTTAAAAGCGCCACCTCCTGACTGGAGGCCAACCAACTCCGGCCATTAAGGCAACTCATGATAGAATAACCCTGCTCCAAGGAAGGAGAAAACAACAGCTAATACTACTGCCTGCAACATCTTGGCTAACCAGGGGTCCTGAGTCCACATGACAACTTCACTGCTAGCATACATTCAAGAAAGCTAGCACACTAAGCATATCTACAACTAAGGACTTTCACAGAGTCTACTTCACTCCCCTGCCACCTCCACCAGAGCAGATGCTGGTACCCACGGCAGGAAGACCTGAAGATGGATCACATCACAGGACTCTTTTCAGACATTCCCCAGCACCAGCCCAGAGCCTGGAGCCCCACTGGGCGGCTAGATACAGAAGAGCAATAACAATCATTGCAGTCTGGCTCTCAGGAAGCCCCATCCCTAGAGGAAGGTGGTGTGGAATACCCTGTGGACAAAGAAATCTGAACAGCAGCCCTTGGGTTCCAGATTTTTCCACTGAAATAGTCTACACAAATGAGAAGAAATCAGAAAATTCATTTTGGTAATGTGACAAAACAAGGTTCTACAACATCCCCTAAAGATCACACTGGCTCCCCAGCAAGGGACCCAAACCAAGAAGTTTCTGAATTGCCAGATAAAGAATTCAGAAGGTTGATCATTAAGCTACTGAAGGAGAGGCCAGAGAAAGGTGAAAACCAACTTAAGGAAATTTAAAAACATACAGTATAATGGATTAAAAATTCTCCAGAGAAACAGATATCATAAAGAAAAAACAATTACAACTTCTGGAAATGAAAGACACACTTAAAGAAATACAAAATTCACTGTAAAGTGTCAATAATAGACTGGAACAAGTAAAAGAAAGAGCTTCAGAATTCGAAGACAAGACTTTTGAATTAACCCAATTAGATGAAGACAAAGAAAAAAATTTTAATAAACAAAGCCTCCAAGAAATTTGGGATTATTTTAAGTGGCCAAACCTAAGAATAATTGGTAATCCTGAGGAATAAAAGAAATCTAAAAGTTTGGAAAATTTATTTGAGGAAATAATTGAGAAAAACTTCCCTGGTCTCACTAGAGATCTAGACATCCAAATACAAGAAGCTCAAAGAACAACTGGGAAATTCATTGCAAAAAGATCATCACCTAGGCACAGTCATCAGGTTATCTAAAGTCAAGACAAAGAAAACAATCTTAAGAGCCATGAGGCAAAAGCATCAGGTAAACTATAAAGGAAAACTTACCAGATTAACAGCAGATTTCTCAGCAGAAACCCTACAAGCCAGAAGGGATGGGGTCCTATCTTTAGCCTCCTCAAACAAAACAATTGCCAGCCAGAATTTTGTATCCAGCAAAACTAAACTTCAAAATGGAAGGAGAGATAAAGTCTTTTTCAGACAAACAAATGCTAAGAGAATTTGCCACTACCAAGCCAGCACTACAAGAAATACTAAAGGAGTTCTAAATCTTGAAACGAAACCTCAAAATAGAACCTCCTTAAAGCATAAATCTCACAGGGCCTGTAAAACAATAACACAATGGAAAAAAAACAGGTATTCAGGCAACAACAAGCATCATGGATAAAACAGTACATCATATCTCAATACTAACATTGAATGTAAATGACCTAAATGCTCCACTTAAAAGATACAGAATGGCAGAATGGATAGAAATCCACCAACCAAGTATCTACTGTTTTCAAGAGACTCTTCTTGAAGGAGACACATAAACTTAAGGGAAAGTGGTGGAAAAAGATATTCCATGCAAATGGAAGCCAAAAGCAAGCAGTAGTAGCTATTCTTATATCAGACAAAACAGACTTTAAAGCAACAACAGTTCAAAAGACAAAGAGGGACATTAAGTAATGACAAAAGGATCAGACCAACAGGAAAATATCACAATCCTAAATACATATGCACCTAACACTGAAGCTCCCAAATTTATAAAACAATTATTACTAGACCTAAGAAATAAGATAGATGACAACACAATAAGAGTGGGGGACTTCAATACTCCACTGAGAGCACTAGACAGGTTGTCAAGACATAAAGTCAACAGAGAGCAAGTGGATTTAAGCTACACCCTAGAACAAATGGGCTTAACAGATATTTACAGAACATTCTACCCAACAACTAAAGAATATACATTCCTTTCATCAGCACATGGAACATTCTCCAAGATAGACCATATGATAAGCCACAAAACAAGTCTCAATAAATTTAAGAAAACTGAAATTATATCAAGTACCCTGTCAGACCCCAGTGGAATAAAACTTGAAATTAACTCCAAAGGAACCCTCAAAACTATACTAATACATGGAAATTAGATAATCTGCTTCTGAATAATCTTTGGGTCAACAATAAAATCAAGATGGGCATTTTAAAATTCTTTGAAGTGAACAATAATAGTGACAGAACTTATGAAAACCTCTGGGATACAGCAAAAGTGGTGCTAAGAGGAAAGTTCTCAGCATTAAATGCCTACATCAAAAAGTCTGAAAGTGCACAAATAGATAACCTAATGTCACACCTCAAGGAACTAGAGAAACAAGAACAAACCAAACCCAAACCCAACAAAAGGGAAGAAACAGCAAAAATCAGAGCAGAACTAAATAAAATTCAAACAAAAATATAAAACAAAAAGATAAATGAAACAAAAGCAAGTTATTTGAAAAGATAAACAAAATTGATAGGCCATTAGTGAGATTAACCAAGAAAAGAAAAGAGAAGATCCAAATAAACTCAATTAGAAACAAAATGGGAGATATTACAACCAGTACCACAGAAATACAAAAGATCATTCAAAGCTATGAACACCTTTATCCACACAAACTAGAAAATCTAGAGGAGATGGATAAATTCTTGGAAATATACAACCCTCCTAGATTAAATCAGGAAGAAATAGAAACTCTGAACAGACCAATAACAAGTAACAAGATTGAAACAGTAATTTAAAAATTGCCAATAAAAAAAAGTCCAGGACACAGATGAATTCACAGCTCAACTCTATCAGGCATTCAAAGAAGAATTCATACCAATCTTACTGAAACTATTCCAAAAGGTACAGAAAGAAGGAATCCTCCCTAAATCATTCTATGAAGCCAGTATCACCCTAATACCAAAACCTGGAAAGGACATAACAAAAAAAGAAAACTACAGACCAGTACTCTTGGTGAACATAGATGCTAAAATCCTCAACAAAATACTAGCTAACCAAATGCAATGGCATCTCAAAAAGATAATACATTGTGATCAACTGGGTTTCACACCAGACATGCAGGGATGGTTTAACATATGCAAGTCAATAAATGAGATACATCACATAAACCGAATTAAAAACAAAAACAAAAATCATATAAATGTCTCAATAGATGCACAAAAAGCATTTGACAAAATTCTAGTATCCCTTTATGATTAAAACCTTCAGCAAAATCAGCATAGAGGGACATACCTCAAGGTAATTAAAGCCATCTATGACAAACCCACAACCAATATGATACTGAACAGGGAAAAGTTGAAAGCATTTCCCATGAGAAATGGAACAAAACAAAGATGCCCACTTTCAACCCTGCTATTCAACATTGTACTGAAAGTCCTAGCCAGAGAAATCCAACAAGAGAAAAAAAAAAGGGCATCCAAATCAGTAAAGAGGAAGTCAAACTGTCACTCTTTGCTAATGATATGATTGTATACCTAGAAAACCCTAAAGACTCATACAAACTGATAAATGAAGTCAGCAAAGTCTCATGATACAAAATCAATGTACACAAATCAGTAACACCATTATTCACTAACAATGACCAAGCTGAGAATCAAATCCAGAACTCAACCCGTTTTACAGGTGCAAAAAAAAAAAAAAATACTTAAGAATATACATAATCAAGGAGGTGAAAGATCTTTACAAGGAAAACTGCAAAACACTGCTGGAAGAGGTCATAGATGACACAAACAAATGGAAACACATCCCATGCTCATGGGATGGGTAGAATCAATATTATGAAAATGACCATACTGACAAAAGTAATCTACAAATTCAATGCAATTCCCATCAAAATGCCATAATCAGAACTGGAAAAAACAATCCTAAAATTCACAGGGAATCAAAAAAGAGCCCACATAGCCAAAGCAAGACTAAGCAAAAAGAACAAATCGAGGCATCACATTACCTGACTTCAAACAATAAAAGATTATAGCAACTAAAACACCATGGTACTGGTATAAAAATAGAGACATCGACCTATGGAAGAGAATAGAGAACCCAGAAATAAAGCCAAATATTTGCAGCCAACTGATGTTCAACAAAGCAAACAAAAACCTAAAGTAGGGAAAGGAGCCCTATTCATCAAATGGTGCTGGAGTAATTGGCAAGCCACATGTAGAAGAATGAAGCTGGATTTTCATCTCTCACCTTACACAAAAATCAATGCAACATGGATCAAAGACTAAAATCTAAGACCTGAAACCATAAAAATTCTAGACGATAACACTGGAAAAACCCTTCTAGACATTGGCTTAGGCAAAGAGCTCATGACCAAGAACTCAAAAACAAATGCAACAAAAACAAAGATAAATAGTTCAGACCTAATTAAACTGAAAAGCTTCTTTACAGCGAAAGAAATAATCAGTAAACAGATAACCCACAGAGTGGGAGAAAATATTCACAAACTATGCATCTAACAAAGGACTAACATTCAGAATCTACAGGGAACTCAAACAAATCAAAAAGAAAAAGCAAATAATCCATCAAAAAGTGAGCAAAGGACATGAATAGACAGTTCTCAAAAGAAGATACACAAACGGCCAACAAACACATGAAAAAGTGTGAGGCTGGGTGCGGTGACTCATGCCTGTAATCCCAGCACTTTGGGAGGCCGAGGGGGGCAGATCACCTGAGGACAGGAGTTTGAGACCAGCCTGACCAATATGGTGAAACCCCATCTCTACTAAAAATACAAAAATTAGCTGGGCATGGTGGTGTGCACCTGTAATCCCAGCTACTCAGGAGGCTGAGACAGGAGAATTGCTTGAACCCAAGAGGAGGCAGAAGTTGCAGTGAGTGGAGGTCACACCATTGCACTCCAGCCTGGGAGAAAGAAGGAGACTCTGTCTAAAAAAAAAAGAAAAAGAAAAAATGCTCAGTATCACTAATTATCAGGAAAATGTAAATCAAAACAACAGTGAGATACCACCTTACCCTGGCAAGAATGGCCATAATTTAAAAATAAAAAAATAACAGATGTTAGCATGGATGTGGTGAAAAGGGAACACTTTTACACTGCTGGTGGGAATGTAATCTAGTACAACCACTATGGAAAACAGTATGGAAATTCCTTAAAGAACTAAAACTAGAACTACCATTTTATCCAGCAACCCCACAACTGGGTATCTACTGAGAGTAAAAGAAGTCATTATATGAAAAAGACACTTGCACATGCATGTTTATAGCAGCACAATTCACAATTGCAAAAGTATGGAACCAGCCTAAATGTCCATCAACCAACAAGAGGATAAAGA
Source organism: Nomascus leucogenys (assembly GCF_006542625.1). Taxonomy (NCBI): domain Eukaryota; kingdom Metazoa; phylum Chordata; class Mammalia; order Primates; family Hylobatidae; genus Nomascus; species Nomascus leucogenys. The sequence goes on from NC_044384.1 coordinate 67,917,600, forward strand.
AACGAGTGGCATATATATGAATACTACTCAGCCATATACCACATTATATATATATGGTGTGTATATATATACACACACACACACACACACATTATACATATATAATGGTATATATATTATTTTATTTATATGGTGTATATATATATATATATGTTCCATACATATGGTATATATATATATATTCCACATATATAATATATATGTAATGGAATACTACTCAGCCATAAAAAGAAGTGAAATAATGCTATTTTCAGTAACCTGGATGGAGTTGGAGAAGATTATTCTAAGTGAACTCAGGAATAGAAAACCAAACATCATATGTTCTTACTTATAAGTGAGAGCTAAGCTGTGAGGACACAAAGGCATAAGAATGATATAATGGACTTTGGGGACTCAAGGGTAAGGGTGGGAGTGGGGGAGGGATAAAAGATTACACACATTGGGTACAGTGTACACTTCTCAGGTGACAAGTGCACCAGAATCTCAGAAATCACCACTAAAAAATTTTTCCATGCAACCAAACCCCACCAGTTCCCAAAAACTTTTGAAATAAATTTTTAAAGTAATTTTTTCAAAAAAAATTAGATAGACTTTTCTATAAGATTTTATTAAGAACTAGGTTTGACATCAATAGTACACTAATGCAAAGGTGAATTTTGCCTTTCTCTGTTGAATAAGATTCTTTGTAATATGAGGAAAATAATGAAAGATTTTTGTTTCCTCTTTGAATAAACTACAGGAAAAAGAGTGGAAAGCAAAGAGACAGATTGTTTGGAAAGCTCAGTCTTCCTTCTATCAATGAGTAAGTGTTTTTGCCTTTTTAAACTCTTTAAATTATCATTTTAGCAAAATAAATGACTTACAGTGACCTGGGATTCTATTTTATAATATCAAGCATTTTGAACCTTTGATATTTGACAAACTTCCCAAAATCAAATTATAAACTATGTCTTTTTCTGATCTAATTGTTCTTTTAGATATTGGGTTGCCTAAAGTCCAAAGATGACATATTTGGCTTATTTGGCATATTAAAATCATACAGGAAGCATTGTTGGGTATGAAATGGTGTTTGGCTTTTTTTGGGCTGTATTTGTATAGATGTGTTATTGGTATGTGTTCCAAAATTATGGGAAGCTCCTATAATTCTGATATGACTTAGTGTATATTGTCAGGAATAATTATGATTGTTTTGTTGATTATTGTGTGCCACAGAGGTAACCAAATTTACTTGTCAATTGTGTCTTTGAGTATGGCTATCCTAAGTCTTTTTGTCATCCACAGACAATTTTTGTCTTGTTTTGATCCTCTTTAAAAGGAGGTGTAGGCCGGGCTTGGTGGCTCATGCCTGTAATCCCAGCACTTTGGAGATTGAGACCATCCTGGCTAACATGGTGAAACCCCGTCTCTACTAAAAATACAAAAAAATTAGCCAGGCATGGTGGCGGGTGCCTGTAGTCCCAGCTACTTGGGAGGTTGAGGCAGGAACATGGCATGGACTCGGGAGGTGGAGCTTGCAGTGAGCCAAGATCATGACACTGCACTCCAGCCTGGGTGACAGAGCAAGACTCTATCTCAAAAAAACAAAAAAAAAGTGGTGTATAATCAATTATAAGACTCTGACAAGTGCCTTTGAATGTAGATCTCTGATGACTTTGGAAAGTGTGCCATTAAAATAGAGAGGAAATAACTTCCAAGACTCTCTTGGAAAACTACTGTGTTCATGAATGTCAAGCAGTGTAGAAATTAATTGCATAGACTGAACTAGTAAAAGATTGAAATAGTTTTTTCATGACTTCCTGCTTGAAATATTGTCGATCCTTTCTGTTTTGTTTTTCAGAGTCAAGAAAACTTTTTGGGGGTTACTATTTACAGCTTTTGGCAATTGAGTGGAGTATATGCCTATGAGCAAAATTTGGAGCATATCTCCTTCTACCTGATTTCTCCAGAATTTGAAAACTATTCATGAGTATTATTAACTTATAGCAATATAGTTATTTACATAAGTGCAATAATAATCTGTTTTCTTTGTAACAGGACAAAATTGGAGAAACTGGTTATTTTACCAGGGCCTTGGCTGGAATGGTATTCTTTTAAATATAAACAGACTGCTTTAAGGAATCAAAGTTGACTTACAGAGCCAATAAAAGCCACTAGGGAAAGCTAGCCTCGTTCCTTGTCTACACAGTCTCTGTCCAAGATTCCTGACCTGTGGTAGGTAAAGAATAAAGAATGTCACTTTCTGACAGGCCCAGGAGCTGCAAGTTATCTTGGGACCTCAAGAGGTGAGGAATTTACCCCTCAGGCAGTTATTTGCAAGTAAAAACCCATGGCTGGTCTCAAGGCTTTGAGAGGTCTAATCTGAGATTCCTTGTAGAACAAAGTTCCATCAAAGCCAATTTTAAAAGAGCATGTATGGTGAATAATTATTCTTGATGCACTTTATACAAATAATCAGGCCAAATGTAGTCAGGTTAAAACTTACCTTGCAAACAAATCAGTCTACCATGATTTGTTTTTAATAAAAGTGGGGATTGGAGAGAGACAATTTGTTTAAAAAGACTGTGGTACACCTGTTGTTAGATTCTGGTCTTGTCCATTGTTTTTTATTTTTTTCCTGCAATTTAGGCTGACCCTCTTTGTTTCTGTGAACCAACCAGTGATCTCCAGCTGTTGCTCAAAAGAAATAAGGGGGATGGGTAACACAAAAATCTGGATCAGTATTCTAATTCTGGCCATGTATTGGATTCAGCTAGCAACCTCATATCACCTTGGTTCCAACAACTACCCAGTTAATGGAAAGTCTTCTTATTTAGTTCACTTGGTATCATCTTACTTATTTTGCTTTACTGTTGTGGACTATATTGCTGTTGTACTCTTTGTGTAGAAATGCAGGATAAGCTTACTCAGTGTTTTCTTAAATTGAACACATTGATGTTCCAGATATCACCTTTTGTCAGAACTCAGAGTTATGAATGGCCTTCAGCATACCAACACTCTCTGACTGAGCTCCTCTCTACCCTGGATATGAGACCCCAAATAGGCAGGAATATCATTGCCCCATTCAGCCGGAAGAAATTTCAGAAGATGGATCTTCATCCCTCTGCAATCCTTAGGATTCAGAGTCCTCTTGTAAAAGGGAGGGGGGAAATATGTTAGAGGTGTTCAGACCAGAGGAACTCCATCTTGAGTAGAAGCTGGTTAAAATAAAGCTAAGACTCATTGCACTGTATTCACAGGAGGTTAAGCTTTCTTAGTCACAGGATGAGATAGGAGGTTGGCAGGACTAGTATCACAAGATACAGGTCATACAGATCCTGCTGACAAAACAGAATGCAGTAAAGAAGCAGGCCAAATTGCACCAAAGTGAAGAGGGTGACAAAAGTGACCTCTGGTCATCCTCACTGCTCATTATACACTCATAATACATTAGCATGCTAAAAGCACCATGATAGTTTACAGATGCCATGGCAATGTTCAGAAGTTGCCCTATATAGTCTAAAAGGGGGAGGAAAACTCAGCTCTGGGAACTCCCTACTCTTTTCCTGGAAAACCCATGAATTGTCCACCCCTTGTTTAGCATATAATAAAATAAACCCATAAGTATATTCAGTCAGGCAGTTCATACTGCTGTTCTATTGAGGAGCCATTCTTCTGTTTCTTTACTTCTCTAATAAACTTGCTTTCACTTTTAAACGAATTTAGTGTTCTTTGTTGAGGATGCTATATAAGCTGAAATCAAAGCCACTTCTTTAAGAACTACTCAATTTCTGAGTGACTCCATGTGTATCTGAAACAAACATGTGAATAAACTTTTGGGTTTTTTTCTTGTTAATCTGTCTTTTGTAATTGAAGTCTGCTCCAACTGAGAACCTATGGTCATCACTATCTTTCTTCAGCACCATATAGGGGACCCACCAAGGAGAGGGCCACATGACACCACATGTGCTTCTTATCAGCCTTAGAATACTCTCCAGCTGGGACATATTCCTGTGTCTCATCTTTCCTACTGGACCAGAATTTGCCACATCTATTCTCTTTTTAGTCCACCCGACACACCTACCCTCCACCCCACCACACACACACTATACATGTGCAAACATCTCTAATTAAATTAGACTATAGAGGGCTTTGGGATGGACGGAGGTGCTGGGACCCCAAGCCCTGCTCTGCCTGTAAGCAGCAGTTCACTGACCCATTTGCTTTTCTGACAAATGTGACTTGATAACCCCTGAGAGCTTCCAGCTCTAACAGTCTATGATCCAGTAAATTGCTACCCAAAATGATTCTATTTCACAGGACTGTATCCAGCCTATGTGCAGATTATCAACCCCAGGTAGGCTGTGGGAAAGAAAAAATGACTGCCATCTACTTTGCAAACCCTGAGGCTCTGGTTTATATAAATAGGGACTGGTGTGACTTGAAAGCCTGTATTCCTGAGGCCAGGCACAATGGCTCATGCTTGTAATCCCAGCAGTTTTTGAGGCCAAGGTGGGAGGATTGTTTGAGGCCAGGAGTTTGAGACCAGCCTGGGCAACATAGCCAGACCCCATCTCTACAAAAATTAATTAAAATAAAGCATTAGCCAGGTGTGATGGTGTACACCTGTAATCCCAGCTACTTAGGAGGCTAAGGTAGGAGGATCACTTAGGCCCTTCAGTTTGAGGCTGCAGTAGGCTGTGATTGTATGACTACACTTCAGGCTAGGTGACAGGATGAGGCCTTGTCCCTAGGAAAAAAAAAAAAAAGAAAGAAAATGTGTGTTTCCTATCAGCAGCCTTTACCCAGAAATGTCATGAGATCACCTTACTGGGCAGCAGACAAATTATATCAACTGTATCCATTACACAAATACTCCAGACCACAGGGCAGCAAAATATCAGAAAGATTTATTAAGGGAATAAAACATCCAAAAACTTAGACTTATGCCATGGCAAATCAAACCCTTTTCCTAAGTGCAGCTCACGTTTTTTCCAAAGCACTTTTTTGTGCCACCTCCATACTTCCTGGTGCCTTGATGGAGAAGCTACATCCTAAACAGTTTCCTCAATTTGCAGCCCCTGGGGACTCCAGAGGGACGGCATTGACAACAACATGTAATATTGATGCTGAAATCAGTGTTTTAAACATTGAGCTCCAAAATGAATAAGACTATGGAAAATAAGCAGCCCAATTTCTATTTCTTCAATCTTTGAGCAGGAGCGAACCAGACTTTTTGGCCAAATTCTTAGATTTTTAGCAGAGCAACAAGAATGTTGACACTTAACAACTTCTGAAGGACCTACGGAAATTGTTCAAGAGGGGGCAAATGCGTGGGCCGTTCAGGTAACTTGAAGCTCTAGGGAGCACTTCCCCCTGCCACACCGGCAGGTGAAGAGCCTGTTTGTCACAGGCCAGGCTTCATTCATCATCACCCGGGTGCCGTCTCCTGACATCAGTGAGTTTTCGGCCCCTTGACAGCACCTGTCTGGTGGCCTGGGCTATCAGCTGCTCTCCTGTCACTCTGGCTGAGCACAGGGGACAGCATTGGCCCAGCCCTATGGAATCTTCCAGTCCACGCCCTCCTCCTCCTGGCAGCCCAGCACACACACACAACCCCGAGGGGACAAATGAGCAGTCAGTTTAGTTTCCCTGCATTCAATGGGAGGGCACCAGATGGAAGGCCACAGAATGCACCAAGCCAGGGCCTTTGCGGGGAGGTAGGCTGTTGGGGGGCTGTCACCATAACAACAGGAAAAGCACTGCTGAAGTTTCTATTTTGGTGCTACCACTAATTACTACGAATGTTTCATTCGGCCCTGTGATCAGCCATCCCCAGAGCCGCCTGTTACCGGCAGATGGCTTGTTTTCTTCTCTCTAGAAAGTTAGCCAAAGACCACAGTTGTGTTTGGTCGTTTCATTCTTTTTTAAAACACTGAGTGGCTTAAGAATGCTTTGTTTTTGCATTTTATTGTAAAAGTCAGATGCCTCTAGATTTTCTCCAAACAAACACTATTCTGGGAAATAAAAGGCAGGCCTAGTAGCATTGACTAATTTAGTGTTTAAATATATATATGAGTGAGAAAAAGGATACTTATACCCTTATGAGTAGAAATACTTAGCAGATCTGACAAGTATATCCATATGAAGTTATTTTTAGAAGTTCAACTTTCCCCATTTATTTTTTTATTTTTTAAGAGTTAAGGTCTCGTTCTGTTTCCCAGACTAGAGTGCAGTGCCACAATCATAGCTCATTGCAGCCTTGAACTCCTGGGCTCAAGTGATCTTCCTTCCTTAGCCTCCCTGGTAGCTGGGACTACAGGTGTGAGCCACTACATCCAGCTAAATTTTTTTATTGAGATGAGTTCCAGCTATTTTGCCTAGGGGTGGTCTCGAACTCCTGGTTTCAAGAGATCCTCCAGCCTTGGTCTCCCCAAATGCTAGGATTACAGGCATGAGCCACCACACTCAGCCTTCCTATTTATACACTAAAAATTTTAAGTGAAACCCCATCTCTACTAGAAATGCAAAAATTAGCTGGGCATGGTGGTGCATGCTGTAATCCCAGCTACTCAGAATAAGGGAGGAGATCACCCCTCATATTGTCCTATGCCCAATTTCTGCCTCCAAAGAAAGAAGAAGTAAAGACTAAAAGGCAGAAATGGAATCCATAAGCAGACAAACTGGCACCACACCCTGGGCCTGGTAGTTAAAGATCGACCCCTGACCTAATTGGTTATATTATCTATAGATTACAGACATTGTCTAGAAAAGCACTGTGAAAATCCCTGTCCTGTTCTACTCCGTTCTAATTAGTGGTGCATGCAGCCCCCAGTCACGTACCCCTTGCTTGCTCAATCGATCACGACCCTCTCACATGGACCCCCTTAGAGTTGTGAGCCCTTAAAAGGGACAGGAATTGCTCCCTCAGGGAGCTCGGTTGTTGGAGACATGAGTCTTGCCAAAGCTCCCAGCTGAATAAAGCTCTTCCTTCTTTAACTTGGTGCCTGAGGGATTTTGTCTGCGGCTTGTCCTGCTACATTTCTTGGTTCCCTGACCGGGAACTGAGGTGATTAACAGATGGTCAAGGCAGCCCCTTAGGTGGCTTAGGCCTGCCCTGTGGAGCATCCCTGAGGGGGATTCTGGCCAGCTCGAGCGACGTGGATCCTGAGAGCGCTCCTGGGTTGGCAATTGCCCCAGTGGAACGCCTTTCCAGAGGAGCATGTGGCAGGCCCCTGTGGAGGATCAATGCAGTGGCTGAACACCGGGAAGGAACTGGTACTTGGAGGCCGGACATCTGAAACTTGGTAAGACTAGTCTTTGGAACTTGCCCACTCCATTTGAGTGGAAGGGTGGCCTGATCACCCACGACGTGCCTGTACTGGCACTTAGTTTTTGGTTTTGACTTGACTTGGTTTGCTTGATACTTTGGTTTTGGTTTTGACCTGGCTTGGATTTCTTGATACTCTGATTTTGGTTTTGATTCTGGTTTGGTGTAAACTGTAAAAGTGTGTGTGTGCCCTTTTCACCCGTTCTTTGTTTTGTGGTGTGCGTGTGGTGTGAGCGTGGTGTTTTGTCTCAAAGAAGCATAGGTCAGAACAAAGCCAGCCCACCCCACTAAGAACTATGTTGAAAAATTTCAAGAAAAGATTTAAGGGAGACTATGGAGTACTATGACACCAGGAAAACTTAAAACTTTGTGTAAGATAGACTGGCCAGCATTAGAGGTGGGTTTGCCATCAGAAGGAAGCCTGGACAGGTCCCTTGTTTCAAAGGTGTGGCACAAGGTAACCTGTAAGCCAGGGCACCCAGACCAGTTCCCATACATAGACACTTGGTTACAGCTGGTTTTAGCCCCCCCACAACAGTGGTTGAGAGAACAGCAGCATAAGCAGCTGGCAGAGGCAAGGAATGACCAGCAGAGAGAGAAAGAGGAAGAAACAGGGAGACAAAGAGGGAGTCAAGGAAAGAGAGAGAGAAAGAGAGAGGCAGAGAGAGAGAAAGGGACAGAGGCAAAAGCAAAGTCAAAGAGAGAAAGAGAGAGAAAATCAAAGAGAGAAAGAAAGAGAGATATACAAGTAGTTAAGAAAAAGAAGCAGCATACCCTATTCCTTTAAAAGCCAAGGTAAATTTAAAACCTATAATTGATAATGGAAGGTATTCTCCATAACCCTATAACACTCCAATATCACTTTGTGTCAGTGTAAACAAGGGCATATCCTGAAAGTACTGAGGCCTTCCTATCAAAAATCCTTAACCCAGTAACCTGCGGCTGGCCCAAATGCATTCAATCTGTAGTGGCAACTGCTTTGCTAGCAGAAAAAATTTAAAAAATAACTTTTAGAGGAAACCTCATTGTGAGCACACCTCACCAGTTCAGAAGTATCCAAAGGGGGGGGAAAAAAAAGGATGATTTAACACTAACCACTGAAAATTCCCTTAACCCAGCAGCTTTCCTAACAGGGGATCCAAGTCATAATTACCATACAAAGGTCTGACCAGATCTAGGAGGAACTCCCTTCAGGACAGGATGATTGATGGTTCCTCCCAGGTAATTGAAAGAAAAAAAAATGCCATCTGTACCAATTCTAAGTTAATTTGGACAAAACAAGGTCTTATTAATAGCAAAGGATAATTAAAATCCCAAACTTAAAAGGTGTTCAACAAAAGTAAATTTGCTAAAAGTTAACAGTGTAACATGTACTATAGTAACTTCTAATCTTGTGGCCTTAGACAGTCCAGTCCACAGGCATAAAAGAAGTTCACTTTGGAAAAGAATGGTTATCATCTTCGAAAAAAAAAGGGAAAAAAAGGCTGGGGAAGAATTTATGTAAAAAGAGTTTTATATGGTAAATTCTTGTCCTGAAATAAATTAACTGGTTGTTTAAAGAAAGAAATATTTGTAGTAAGTCAGAAAGTTGAGACGTCGAAGAATTGTCTGTGAAAGTCGTGAAAGAGAAAAATGTTATAAAAAAAGAATTTATGCAAGAAACATTGTATAATTTAAAAGTAAGTAGGCCTCCTGAATGTAAAACTATTGAAAAAAAACAGTTTATGTGCAAGGTGTATAAGAAAAGTAAAATATACCTTTGGTAAAAGGATTATAAGGAGGCACAAGAATGTAAATTTTTACCTACATTAAAAGGTTAAAAAATTTTTTTTGTTTTGAAAGCTTAAGCAAGTTTTAAAACATTAATTATAAAAAAATTCTGTGTGTAAACATATTAGCTAAAGTTAAAGAGGTATCATCCAGTTTTTATGTGAACTGGACATTAAAGTAAAAATACAACGGGTTTTTCTTAAAGCACTAACCTGCTCTTTAACAAAGATTATAAAAGGTTAAAAAGAGTCTATAAAAATCTTACCTTATGGTTTGACATTGAATATTGAATAAATATGTATACAAAGTTTTATTAAAACTAAGTTTAACATTAATAGCACACTAATATAAAGGTGAAATTTAGCTTATCTGGTATAAAAATCATACAAGAAGCATTATTAAATATAAAATGGTGTTTGGCTTTCTTTGGTCTAAAAACTAATAAAAATAGGTGCTAAAGGAAATTTCTCAGTAAGAAGGCACCACAGACTATAAAGTCCACTGTTGATGTCCCCACATTTAAAACAAAAAGTCAATTTCTTAGAAATTATATTCTTGGTGTATCTTCCACTTTCCTTTCCCTCAAAACTGAAAGTCTTTTAGCATAGGTACCACCCCTAGAATTTCCAGTAAACCAGCACCAGCCTGAAGATCACCTTCTAATCGGAGGGTGGAAAGAAGAAAAACTCAAGCCAGCCTCGGAATGACCCTACCTTGTACTGCTAACCACCGAGACTGCTGTTCATACAGCGGAAAAATGATGGACTCATCACACCCGAGTCAAAGCGCCACCCCTTCCAGAGTCGTGGGTCACAGTCCCAGGGAAAACCCTACAAACTAAAGCTAAGAAAAATCTAACTCTCTTTCATCTATTCTATTACTCTTTCTTCTTTCCTCACTCTATTGCTGACCATCTGGTTATTAACATAACCAAGTCAATTTCACCTCAAACTATTGCATTTAATGCTTGCCTCTTTATACCCTGTGGGGACTTGCCAAGTCAAAGACAGCTCTCTCCTTCAGAAAAGTACCTCTGTCCCTCCTGACTCTCCTCAGACTGGGCATTAGTAAATTAGGACCATTTAATTCGGGGAAATTTTGATAAAGACTCCAGTGTCGACCAGGAGTCTTGTTCCCCAATGTAGAGCTTTTATGCCGTAGTTGGTCCAACATTCTATGGACTGCTAAAGAGCAAGGATGGACTGCCCCAACCAGTTCTTATAATTTCCCAAACATACATTCATTTTACTAGAGGATCATAGAAGTTAAAGACTTAAAACAAACTTTGGCAATTAAGACAGCATACCAAGATGCAAATGCCTTGTTGGAATGGATCAAATATTCCATCCGCACGTTAAACAAAAGCAGTTGTTATGCTTGTGCACATGGCAGGCCAGAGGCCCAGATTGTCTCGCTTCCACTGAGGTGGTCCTCCAGTCGACCAGGCGTGGGCCACATGGTAGCTCTTTTCCAAGATTCTATAGCCTGGAGTAATAAGTCGTGCCAAGCTCTCTCTGCTATATCCCAAAGTCAGGCACCCTGCGGGTCATGACAGGGAGGAAACTTAGCATTCCTTGGAGACCTGAAAGGATGCAGTGAGCTTAAAAAATTTCAAGAGCTGATCAATCAGTCAGCCCTTGTTCATCCCCGCACAGATGTGAGGTGGTATTTTGGTGAACCTTTACTGGGCACTCTGCTGAATAACTGGAGTGGCACTTGTACTTTAGTCCAATTGGCTATCCCTTTCACCCTGGCATTTCATCAACCAGAGGGAGGGAAAATAAAACATTGTAAAGCGAGAGAAGCCCCTTATAGGTCTTTCGGCTATACGTCCATTTAGACGTAATTGGAGTCCCACAGGGTATATCAGATCAATTTAAAGCCTGAAATCAAATAGCTGCAGGATTTGAGTCAATATTTTGGTGGGTGACAGTTAATAAAAATGTAAACTAGATAAACTACATCTATTACAACCAACAACAATGAGCTTTTCATGAGTTAAAAGAAAAACTCATGTTGGCCCCAGCCCTGGGGATACCTGACCTGACAAAACCCTTTATACCCTGTGTGTCAGAAAGAGAAAAAATGGCAGTTGGAGTTTTAACCCAGATGTAGGTCCCTGGCCAAGGCCAGTGGCCTATCTCTCAAAACAACTAGACAGGGTTTCCCAAGGCTGGCCCCCATGTCTAAAGGCCCTGGCAGCAATGGCCCTGTTAGCACAAGAAGCAGATAAACTAACCCTTGGGCAAAACCTGAATATAAAGGCCCCCCATGCTGTGGTAACTTTAATGACTACCAAAGGGCATCATTGGTTAACAAATGCTAAATTAATCAAGTACCAAAGCTTGCTATGTGAAAATCCCCGCATAACCACTGAAGTTTGCAACACCCTAAACCCTGCCACCTTGCTCCAGGTATCAGAGAGCCCAGTTGAACATAACTGTGTAGAAGTGTTGGACTCAGTTTATTCTAGAAGCCCCAACCTCTGAAACCATCCTTGAACATCAGTAGACTGTGAGCGTGCGTGGATGGGAGCAGCTTCACCAGCCCCTGCAAAGTGACTCTGAAGAAGACAACAAGCCCTGCTCTAGTCACACTCGGAAGCTGACTGGTCCACGCACAGCTGAAACATGAGAAACTTCATCGCAGGACTCATTTTCCTTAAAATTTGGACTTGTACAGTAAGGACTTTAACTGACTTTCCTAAGACTGAGGACTGTTCCCAGTGTATACATCAAGTCACGGAGGTAGGACAAACAGTTGCTACAGTCCTATTATTTTATGATTATTGTAAGTGTACTGGGACTCTAAAAAAAACTTCTTTGTATAATGCTATTCTATGCAAGGTATGTAGCCCAGGAAATGACCAACCTGATGTGTGTTATGACCCATCTGAGCCTCCCATGACCACGGTTTTTGAAATAAGATTAAGGACTGAGGACTGGTGGGGGCTCATAAATGATATGAGTAAAGTGTTAGCCAAAACAAAAGAAAAAAGGGTGCCCAAACAAGTCACCTTGAAGTTTGATGCCTGTGCTGTCATTAATAGTAATAAGTTAGGAATAAAATGTGGTTCTCTTAATTAGGAAAGAGGCCATGTGGCAGAAAATAAGTACATTTGTCATGAATTAGCACTGTGTGGAAATGAATGTGGATACCGGTCTTGTGTCATTTAGGCTACTTGGAAAAAAAATAAAAAGATCCTGTCCACCTTCAGAAAAGGAGAAGTGGCCCTTCCTGTACCAGTGGTCAGTGTAACCCCTTAGAACTAGTAATAACCAACCCCCTGATCCTTGCTGGAAAAAAGGGGAGCAGGTAACCCTAGGAATCAAAAGGGCTAGACTAGATCCTTGAGTAAATATTGTGGTTTGAGGAGAAGTTTATAAATGCTCTCCTGAGCCAGTATTTCAAGCCTTCTATGATAAACTGAATGTGCCAGTACCAGAAATTCCAGGAAAAACAAGACATTTGTTTTTGCAACTAGCTGTGCATGTAACCCAGTCTCTCAATGTCACTTCATGTTATGTGTATAGAAGAACTGTAATAGGAGATCAATGGCCATGGGAAGCCTGAGAATTAGTACCTACAGACCCAGTTCCTTATGAATTCCTGGCTCAAAAGAATCACCCTGATAACTTCTAGGTCCTAAAAGCCTCAATCATTAGACAATACTGTATAGCAAGAGTAGGGAAGGACTTCACCCTTCCTGTGGGAAGACTCAGCTGCCTTGGGCAAAACTATATAATAATACTACAAAAACAGCCACCTAGTGGAGTTCAAACCACACTAAGAAAAATCCATTTAGTAAATTCCTGAAGTTGCAAACTGTGTGAACCCACCTGGAGTCCCACTGGGACTGGAGAGCCCTCACTGGATTATACTGGATATGTGGGCATAGAGGTTACACCAAATTGCCTGACCAGTGAGCAGACAATTGTGTTATTGGCATTATTAAACCATCTTTCTTCCTACTGCCCATAAAGACAGGAGAACTCCTGGGCTTCTGTCTCTGTGCTTCCCACAAAAAGAGAAGCGTAGCTATAAAAAATTAAAAAGATGATGAATGGCCCCCCGAGAGAATCATACAATATTATAGGCCTGGTACTTGGGCACAAAGTGGCTCATGGGGATACCAGACCCCCATTTATGTGCTCAACCGAATCATATGGTTACAAGCTGTCTTAGAAATAATCACTAATAAGACCAGCAGAGCCTTGACTATTCTGGCCTAGCAAGAAACTCAGATGAGAAATGCTATCTATCAAAATAGATTGGCTCTTGACTACTTGCTAGCAGCTGAAGGAGAGGTCTGTAGAAAATTTAACCTTACTAATTGCTGTCTACACATAGATGATCAAGGGCAAGTAGTTGATGACATAGTTAGAAATATGACAAAACTGGCACATGTGCCCATGCAAGTGTGGCATGGATTTGATCCTGGGGCCATGTTTGGAAAATGGTTCCCAGTGCTAAAAAGATTTAAAACTCTTATAATAGGAGTTATAATAGTAATAGAAACCTGCTAACGGCTCCCTTGTTTGCTACCTGTACTTCTTCAAATGTTAAGAAGCTTCATCGCTACCTTAGTTCACCAAAATGCTTCAGCACAAGTGTACTATATGAATCATTATAGATCTGTCTTGCAAGAAGACATAGGTAGTGAGAATGAAAGTGAGAACTCCCACTACTAAGAGTCTCAAAGGAGGGGAATAAGGGAGGAGATCACCCCTCATATTGTCTTATGCCCAATTTCTGCCTCCAAAGAAAGAAGAAGTGAAGACTAAAAGGCAGAAATGAAATCCACAAGCAGACAGCCTGGCGCCACACCCTGGGCCTGGTAGTTAAAGGTCTACCCCTGACCTAATCGGTTATGTTATCTATAGATTACAGACATTGTATAGAAAAGCACTGTGAAAATCCCTGTCCTGTTCTGTTCCGTTCTAATTACTGGTGCATGCAGCCCCCAGTCACGTACCCCCTGCTTGCTCAATCGATCACGACCCTCTCATGTGGACCCCCTTAGAGTTGTGAGCCCTTAAAAGGGACAGGAATTGCTCACTCAGGGAGCTCGGTTGTTGGAGACGTGAGTCTTGCCAAAGCTCCCAGCTGAATAAAGCCTTTCCTTCTTTGACTCAGTGTCCGAGGGGTTTTGTCTGTGGCTTTTCCTGCTACAGGGAGACTGAGGCAGGAGAATTGCTTGAACCTGAGAGGTAAAGGTTGCAGTGAGCCAAGATCATGCCATTGTATCCCAGCCTGGGCAATGGAGTGAGACTCAGACTCAAAAATAATAATAAAAATTTTTTTTTTACTCACCAAGAATCACCCAGGAAAAGCTTAGGGTTAACATGTAGCCAGCTTTCAAATCAACACAGGATTGAACAGGTTTGATGTGGCCCTAGAGGGCAGAAGTGAGACCAAGTTTCAACAGTGATGACAACTCAATGTATGTTTTATAATCTATTCATATAAACTATTTTAACAGCAAAGGAAAAACTTCGTTTCCACTCTCTGAAGGTTTGGTGCTGAAATGAACTGACAGTAGACAGATTAACACGAGAAAAGACATATAAATTTATTCATGTGAATAAGCACAGAATCATAAAAAATATGAGACTCAAAGAAGGCCCAGGTGACTGAGGCTTAAGTGGCACCTCTTCATAGGGGAGAGAGAGACAGGGGTGTAGGCAATTTAGAGGGGTAGTAAATTATTTTTAGGGGAAATAAATGAGCCCCAATAATAGACAATTGGCCTGGGACAAAGTTTTTCTGAGCTTTGGGGGAGGTGGTGGTGAATTACAGGAAGGTATGGGGCAGAACTGCAATGGAACAAAGGTTGTCTCATTATGCAGCTAAAGTCTCCAGGTAACCTCTCAAAGCTGTCCTCAGAAGAATAGATGAAAAGTCTGTCTGGGTGTGGTTATGCCTTTAAGTCTTCTCTCTGGTGGTTAATTGTTTCTGGATATTTGATTCGATTTCTAGAGAGGGAGTTTTAAGACGCCTTTCTTCTGGAAGAACTTCCCTTCATCTGAAGTTCTTTGAAGGGAACTTCAGAGAAAGCCTCTCCTGGTGCTTTGGTAAAGAAAGATCAGGAGACAGGTGGGCAGAGGAAGCTCAGAGAGAGACCTTGGTTCACCATGCCAAAGCACCATATTTTAGGGTATTGTTTTCTGAGCCCCAACACTGTGGCCCATAAAGGTTTGAGTCAGCTTACAAAAAAAAATGTAATATTTAAAGATAAATAAATATTTGAGGGAGTTGATGTCAGAAAAGCAGCACATAAGAAAAGAATAAAACTACAGTGAAGGCTGGGTATGGTGGTTCACACCTGTAATCCTACCACTTTGGGAGGCCACGGTGGGGGCATCATTTGAGGCCAGAAATTCAAGACAAGCCTGGGCAACATAGCAAGACCCTGTCTCTAAACAAACAAACAAACAAAAAACTTAGCTGGATGTGGTGGCATGAGCCTGTAGTCTCAGGTGATGGGGAGGCTAAGGTGGGAAGATCACTTGAGCTCATGAATTTGAGCCTACAGTGAGCAAAGATTATGCTATAGCACTCCAGCCTGGACAACAGCAAAACTGTCTCAAAAAGAAAAAAAAAAAGCTGTGTTGAAAATAACACAAGTAAATGCATGTCAGATAGTTCTGCACACTTGGTACAGGGTGAAAAAAAATGCCATACTGCAAGATAGTCATTTCTTCCAGAAGCTAAAGCAAACCAGCTATTCACAAGAAGCACAAACTTCCCTGTGGCTGGGACCCGAGGGAAAGCCCTCAAGGCGGCCTTCCTTTTGGTACGGTCTCTGGCCAGCCTACATCTGGGCAGAGAATCACTCTATCACTGAGTCAGAACCAAAGAGGAATCATTTTAAAAGCCTACGCATTATTATAATATAGTTTTCTATTTAAAAATCAGAAAAATATTTTCAAAATAGGATTTTTAAAAAATCCACAAAACCCTTCTAGGCACTGGAGATACAGAGAAGACAATGACTCTTTATCAGGAGGGTATACTATAATCTTTGGGGTATATAAAATTTCTTTGTTAATCAAAAGGATGAGAAATCAAAGCAAAGAAGTCTACTTCTAGTTAGACAATGTAGAGGAGGAGAAAAACTAAGATCTGTTCCTCATCCATTGCAAGGATCATGGTGGACACCCCTATAGCAAAATATAGACTAATAAGAGAAAAGGTAACAAATTTATTTAACAGAGTTTTACATGACATGGGAGCCTTCAGAAAGGAAGACCCAAATAATGAGGGAAAAGTGTATTTTTATGCTTGGATGTTATGAAGGACGGACAGTCATATAGAAATGTGATTGTACAAAAAGCGGGTATGACCTAATGGTACTAAACTGGAGGGAACTCAGCAAGGCCTGTCTGTTCAGGTGCTTCTTGGCCTCACTGTCTTTTTCTCCACGTATAGGGCAGGCCACCTGCACATGAGGGTCTTATGACCTCCTTCTAGGGAAGGTAGATCAGAGAATTCCTTTATGTCCAGCTGTCACACAGAAAGGTTGGGGAAGGTCAGAGTAACCTTCTTGCTTCTGAGACCCACCCCAACATCTTCAGTTCAAAGAAGTTTGGGGTTGCATTTTTTGAGCCCTGACAATGATTTAGTAGAGAGAATTCAAAGCATCAAATGAGAGCTGAACTTTTGAATACTAGAAAGTACCCTAGGAATTACATCATTAAAACCAGCAGTGGCACTCATCCCCAAATTCATATGGAATCTCAGAGACCCCGAGTGGCCAAAACAATCTTGAAAAGGCAGAACAAAGTTAGAGAAGTCACACTTCCTAATTTCGAAACTTACTACAAAGCTACAATAATCAAAACAGTATGTTACTGGCAAGAAGACAGATACATAGACCAACAGAATAGAATATATAGCCCAGAAATAAACCCATGCATATATGGTCAATTGACTTTTGACAAGGATGCCAGGATCATTAAATGGGCAAAGGACAGTGTTTTCAACAAATGGTGCTGGAAAAGCTGGACACTGAAGGGCACTAGGTTATAGTGTGGCACTATGCCACCACAAATATGCCTTTTTGGCATATGGATTGTCTCAAGCTAAGGCCAGTGAGAACACACAGACACAGGAAAAGCTCCAACAACCGTGTGCAAGTTTTTCTTTTATTTTTTAAAGGAAACTTCCACTTGCAGAGATGATTTCCGAGCTTCTGTACCCGGAAGAAAAGGACATTTACTCTAATCAATGGAGATGGCACCAACTTAATTAAATCTGTATAACATACCTTATTAAACAACAATAATTTCACTGGTCTTGTTCTATAACTAGCCTCCCCCACTCAGAAGCCAAAAGCCCCTTTTGTTTTAGCCTAAGAAGATACGTGAACCCATGACCTAACCTCTCTTTTGAGTGATTAATCTCTGGGCACTTCCATGTGTACATGTGCAGCGCACATGTTAATGAACTTCTGTTTGGTCCTCTGTCAATCTGCCATTGTCCAGTCTTATTTGCAGGACCCCAGCTGGAGAACCTAAGATGGGTAGAGAAAAATACTTTTTTCCTCCCCTACAATATCCATATGCAAAAGAATGAACTTGGACCTTACAACATAAACAAAAATTAACTAAAAATGGATTAAAGTTCTAAATGTAAGACCTAAAACTATAAAAGACTGGAGAAAAGCTTCATGACATTAGATTTGGCAATGATTTCATGGGTATGACACCAAAAATACAGTCTATGAAAAATAAATAGGCCGGGTGCAGTGGTTCACACCTGTAATCCCAGCATTTTGGGAGGCTGAGGCAGGTGAATCACTTGAGGTCAGGAGTTCAAGACCAGCCTGGCCAACATGGTGAAACCCTGTCTCTGCTAAAAATACAAAAAATAAAAATAAAAAATTAGTGGGCATGGTGGCGGCCATCTGTAATCCCAGCTACTCAGGAGGCTGAGGCAGGAGAATTACTTGAACCTGGGAGGCGGAGGTTGCAGTGAGCCAAGATCACACTACTGCACTCCAGTCTGGGCAACAAGAGTGAAACTCCTTCTCAATAAATAAATAAATAGGACTACATCAAAATTTAAAACTTTTGTGGTTGAAAGGATACTATTGAAAGAGTAAAAACAAACCCCACAGAATGAGGAAAAATATTTGCAAATCATCTGTCTGATAAGGGATTAATATCCAGAAAATATAAAGCCCTCCTATAACTCAACAACAACAAAAAATAAGCAACCCAATTAAAAAATAGGCAAAGGACACGAATAGACATCATAAGCACATGAAAAGATGTTCAACACCACTAGTCATTAGGGAAATGCAAATTAAAACTACGATGAGATATCAGTTCATACCCATAAGATTGGCTATTATTTTTAAAAATAGAAAATAAATATTGGATAGGATGTAAAGAAATTGGAACGCAAGTGCATTACTGGTGGGAATACAAAACAATGCACCTGCTGAGGAAAGCAGTTTGGTGGTTACTAAAAAAAAGATAAACACAGAATTAATATATAACCTAGAAATTCAACTCTTGGATATACACCCAAAGAACTGAAAGCAGGGATTTACACAGAGACTTATGCATCAATGTTTACTGCAGCATTATTCACAATAGCACCCCATCCCACCACCACCAGCTTTGAGTTATACAACTTACACATAAAATGGAAGAGGATAGGAAATAGACTCTTAAGTGGCAAAAATCTGAAAAAGCTAAAGCCTAGTTTTATTTATTTTTTTTATTCTTTGTTTTTTTCTTTTTTGAGACAGAGTCTCATTCTGTTTCCCAGGCTGGGTACAGTGGCGCCATCTCAGCTCACTGCAACCTCTGCCTCCCAGGTTCAAGCAACTCTCCTGCCTCAGCCTCCTGAGTAGCTGGGATTACAGACACATGCCACCACACCCAGCTAATTTTTGTATTTTTAGTAGAGATGGGATTTCACCATTTTGGCCAGGCTGGTCTCAAACTCCTGACCTCAGGTGATCTGCCTGCACTGGCCTCCCAAAGTGCTGGGATTACAGGCATGAGCCACCATACCCAGCCTAAACCCTAGTTTTAAATTCACAGTGCAGGGTCCTTGAGCCCATGAAGATGCCCCATAAATGTCTGATGAATGAGCACTCACGTTTCAAGGCCCAATTCAAATGTCATCTCCTTCAAGAAGCTCTCCTCTCTTAGCCTGCATGCTCTGTGCTCTGGTGGAATGATTGTGTGTCTATTACAGCACTTAGCACAGGGTGGAGTGGGAGGGAGTATGATTTAGCAGAGTGGACCAAGCACAGCTTGCATTCCAGTCCCCGCTCTGTCCTAAGCTGTGTGGTTTTGGACAAGTTACTTAGCCCTCCTGAATTTCCTCATGTGGAAAGCAGAGCAACCATTCCTACCTCTTAGAATTATGCTGAGCATTATTAAAGGGCCATACACGATGAGCACAGAGCACTCAATAAATGCTATAATCATTGCTGTGATGACCACATCCCTATTCTTCTAGGAGTAGACTGAATCCTCCCTAGAGGGAACATATATCTGCCTCTGTACCCCTTTTGTAATCATGTGATGGTTCTTCCTGACTGCTGCACAGACGAAACCAATTCACTGAGACTGTGGTATTGCAGTAAAGAAATAGTTTAATTAACATGAGGCTGGCTACATGACAGAACTGGAGTTATCACTCAAATGAGTTTCCCCGAAGGCTGAAAGGGAAAAGTTTTTCAAGGATAGTTGGTGGGCAGGGGACTAGGGAATGGGTGCTGCTGATTGGTTGGGGGTGTAATCATAAGGGTGTGGAAAACAGCCCTCATATGCTGAGTCCACTTCTGCATGAGGCCACAGGACCAGTTGAGTCATGAGTCATGGGTCTCAGCGAAGTCAGTCTGAAAAACATCTCAAAAAACCAATCTTAGGTTTTACAATAGTGATGTTAACTACAGGAGCAATTGGGGAAGTCACAAATCTTGTGACCCTGGCCACATGAGTCTTGAGCAGTAAGGGATTAGGATTATAGAAACTATGCCTACAAGCCAGGTGTGGTGGCTCACCCCTGTAATCCCAAGCAATTTGAGAGGCCAAAGTGGGCAGATTGCTTGAGCCCAGGAGTTCAAGACCAGCCTGGACAACATGGCGAAAACCCATCTCTACTGAAAATAGAAAAATTAACCAGGCATGGTGGCTCATGTGTGTAGTCCCAGCTACTCTGAAGGCTGAGGTGGGAGGATCACCCAAACCCAGGAGGCAGAGGTTTCAGCGAGCTAAGATCACACCACTGCATTCCAGCCTGAGCCACAGTGTGGCCCAGGTGTCATGGCACATGCCTGTAATCCCCGCTACTCTGGTGGCTGAGGCCCAAGAATCACTTGAACCCGGGAAGCAAAGGTTGCAGTGAGTAGAGATAGTGCCACTGCACTCCAGCCTGGGTGATAGATCGAGACTGGAAAAAAATAAAATAAAAAGAAAAAAGGAAAGAAAGAAAAAAGAGACGGAGAGAAGGAAGGGGGAAGGGAGGGAGGGAGGGAGGAAGAAACTATGCCTACATTTTAGCAGATTCAGGCCCCTCCCATAATCCTAATCTTGTGGCCTTTCGCTGGTTTTACAAAGATGGTTTCAGTCCCTGAACAAGGAGGGAGTTAGTTTTAGAAAGGGGCTATTATCATCCCCACTTCAAAGTTAAAATACAAACTAAATTTCTCCCATGGTTAGCTGACCCACACCCAGGAATGAGCAAGGATAGACTGTGAAGCCAGCAGCAAGATGGAGTCAGCCATGCTAGACTTCTGTCACTGTCATAACATTCGCAAAGGCGATTTCACTTTTCCCCTCATTCAGACACCCAGCTCCTGGCCCCTGGTCAAGAGTCGGTTAATGAATGAGTGAGCAAATGAGTGAATGAATGAATGTATGTTAAATCAACCTATTGTCGGGGGGGGGTCTCCTGGTGTAGGAACGGCTGGAGACAGGGAAGCTCAGGTATATCACCCACAGCACCAACCTCAGGCATACAGCCTCTTTCATTCCATTTAAGCCCAAAGCAAACACTTACCTTCATGTGGCAACCAATGGCCTCCCCAGCCAGTTCCTCAGGACCTGAGGGTGCTACAATCTCCCAAACTGCCCTTATGCCAAGGACTTCTGCCAAAAGCTGGCATCACTTGGCTTGTGTTTTAGATTTCAGTATTATTTGTTTTTACTCCTGCTCATGACCTTTCATAATGTCTGAAACATGATATTTTCAGATTTGCTCATTCCTCTATTTTTGGGAAAATATTATAGGGGCAGAAGGAAAACTTCTGAAGGTTCACTGAAAAATCAACTTACAAAAGTCAGATGAATTGGAGTATCTGTATCAACGCGTATATGGGGAGCATCATTGAGTGATTACCCAACCCACCAGTGGGGTGCAGAAACTTCTATGTGAGCTCAGAGCATGGTCAAAATAAGGCCATGGTGATGAATCCGGTTATGGAAGGGAGGGAAATGAGAGCTGGCTAGCAGAGAGAGTCTTGTTATGTAAATAAAACCTCATAGGTAGAAACCCTCAGAAAGAATAGATGTTAAATGTTTCTTTAGACCTTTAAAAGTGACAAATTCTAAGTTCATCTTTCCTAGATTCTGACAAGGGAGAGCCTGGCTTCCTCTATGCAGATTCTCTGTAGATGCAAATTTTCCCCACAAAAGACAGCTTTGCAGGGCTACTTCTGTAGGCTGGCTCTCTGGCAGCCATCTCAAAATACGTCAAACAAATGTATTTTAGGGTACAATATTTTTATTTCCTTCAATATCAAAAAATAATGTGCTATTTCTGTAACTGCATTTTCTCCGTTAGTTCAATAGTGATGTCACGTGTTGTCTTGTTTATTAACTATAAACCAGTGGTTCTAACCTGGGGAGTGGGTGGGTAATTTTGCCCTTGAGGGGATATTTAACAATGTCTGAAGACATTTGGTGGGAGGCAATGTTAGGAGTATCTAGTGGGTAAAGGCCAGGGAGGCTGCTAACATCCTGCAATGCAGAGGATGGCCCTCACCATAAAGAATTACCTGTCTCAAAATATCAGTGGTGTTGAGGTAGAGGCACTGCTCTATAACCTAAGAGAAGAAAGGTAGTCATCACTGTTAAATGGTAATTTTCAAAAAACGCAAAGTCATGACTCTCATACAGATATAAAAATGAACTCATGATAAAGATTTTATTTTACTCATGAGGGAAGCAGACAAATACTATAGCCAGTTTAAAAGAAACTCCAAAGAGCAAATTTATGGATCAGTTGTATGAAAATTGATATGCAAATTGAGGCAAACTGGTTTTCCCACAGTGGGAGGGAAGTTAATTGAACCTCCAGCAGACGGGACATAATTTGCATCCTACACTGCGGAGTGGGTGGGTGATTTACAGTGATTTACAGAACTGTAAAATAGATCCCATAGAACCAGAATCATACAGACGGGTGTTCTGTGAACTACATCAGGGCAAAACACTGATGCTTGTCAGAATTAAATGTTTGCTCCATCAAGGTCAGTTTAAAGTCACTTGAGGATGAAGGACTAACTCAAAGAAAAGTTTCAACATCAGAGTATTATTTTTATTTTTATTTTCTTAGTAGAGTCTCATTCTTTCGCCCAGGCTGGAGTGCAGTGGCATGATCTTGGCTCACTGCAACCTCCAGCTCCCACATTAAAGAGATTCTCCTGCTCAGCCTCCCAAGTAGCTGGGATTACAGGCACCTGCCACCATGCCCAGCTAACTTTTATGTTTTTTTGTGGCAATGGGGTTCCACCATGCTGGTCAAGATGGTCTCAAACTCCTGACCTTGGGTGATCTGCTCGCCTCGGCCTCCCAAAGTGCTGTAATTACAGGCATGAACCACCATCCCTGGCCTCATCTGGTTGTTCAGAGCAGACTTTCTGAAGCTTCAATGTGCATATAATCACCTGGGATCTTCATGTCTAGGATGAAGTTTGAGTCTTGGTGTTTGTAACAAGCTCCCAGGTGAGGCCAGCCAATACTACCAGTTTATGGACACACTTTGAGTAGCTAAGGTTGGAGAAAAGAAATTTCTTTGTTACAAAGTAAGGAAACCAAAGACACAAACACTACAAATAGGTGTGGCTATAGATCTCATCAGTCTCTTGAGCTAAGAAATAAGCCTTTGAAATCCTTAAAACACCCAAAGCATCAGAATTTGCAGGACATGGACCAGACCAGGATACTGGGACTTCTCTTTGGTGTAGAAGACTAGTACATCCAAAAAAGATGTAGTCATCCAACAGGTTCTTCCTGCTACTGCACAGACAAAACCAGTTCACTGAGTCCACGGTACTGCAGTAAAGAAAGAGTTTAACTTGAGGCCAGCCGCATGGGAGAACTCAAGTCAGTCTCCCCACAGGCTCAGAAGCTAGAGTTTTTCAAGGATAGTTTGGTGGGCATTGGACTAGGGAATGGGTGCTGCAGATTGGTTGGGGATGCAATCATTGCGAGGCAGGAGAATAGGGTCTGGAGGCAGGGAACATAAGGCTGATTCATGCTGACTTCCTAGAACTAAATCAAATGGAAACACTTCAGCTATGACAGGAAATATCCTCTCCATTTACATAGGGCATACACCAAGTGACCAAAAGGAACCTCTAGAAGGTATTTAAACCCAAGAAAATTCTGTAACCAGGCTCTTGAGCTCCTATGCTCAGGCCCACTCCCACCCTGTGGAGTGTATTTTTCATTTTCAATAAATTTCTGCTTTTGTTGCTTCATTCTTTCCTTGCTTTGTTTGTGTGTTTTGTCCAGTTCTTTGTTCAAGATGCCAAGAACCTGGACACCCTCCACCAGTAATAATAGAGATGTGGAAAACAGTCTTTGTATGCTGAGTCCACCTCTGGGCAGGGGGCCACAGGACCGGTTGAATCATGAGTCCTGGGTCCAGGTGGGGTCAATCTGAAAAACACCTCAAAAGACCATTCTTAGGTTCTACGATAGTGATGTTATCTATAGGAGCAATTGGGGAAGTCACAAATCTTATGACCTCTGGCCACATGACTCCTGAACAGTAAGGGATTATAGAAACTATGCTTACATTTCAGCAGAATTCAGGCTGCTCCCGTAATCTTAATCCTGTGGCCTTTCATTAGTTTTACAAAAGTGGTTTCAGTCCCTGAACAAGGAGGAAGTTAGTTTTAGGGAGAAGCTATTATCATCCTTGCTTCAAAGTTAGACTAGAAACTAAATTACTCTCATGATTAGTTTGGCCTATGTCCAGGAATGAGCTAAGACAGCCAGCCTGTGAGGCTAGCAGCAAGATGGAGTCAGCCATGCCAGGCTTCTGTCAGTCATAATCTTTGCAAAGGTGGCTTCGAAGATGGGAGAGGTTGCCTTTGGAGTCCAGGATGAGGTAAAAATAATAAACAAAATAAAAAAGAAAACAAAGATGGGAGGGGTGAATGTTGGATGAAAGATAAGGCTTTAAAGTGTCAACTTTAAATAATGAGGTTCAGAAAATGTGATTAAGTATGGTGTTTATTCAAGTCCAAAAGTTGAAGATGGCCACCTAGGAGACACCAACTCCGAATGAGGGGTGTTAGTGTTTCCAAAATGGAGAAGTTCAGGTTTCACTTATGTAGACAGAGACAGAGAAGTTTTAGCAGGATTACAACATTTTCCGTAGGAGACCAGTGCACATGTTGAAGCCGCCGCATTTCTGGGGTAAATACCCCAGTTCGTCATCTCATGCCAAGAAAATTTAGAACATGAATACAGATGAGGAGTTTAGGAGTAGAGGTTTAATAGGCAAAAGAAAGAGAAAGGAAAACAGATCTCTCTAGTGAGAGAGAGGGGCTCCTGAGAGGAAAAAGGCTGGCTGGTGGCAGAGTCCGTTAGATTTTATAGGCAGGCTTGAGAAGGCAGTGTCTGATTTACGTAGAGCCCACAGATTGGTTCCATCAGATGTGATGTATAAATAGTGCATGGGGAAGGCTGGCCACTCCACCCTTATCTTACTATGCAAATGGGCTTTCCAGTTGACCAGTACCATCTTGTCTGCTTCTTACTGTACAAGTGGCTGGTAAAGGGTGAAGGGAAGATGGAGCCACCGTTTTAAACATGCCTAATCCCAAGTAGCTTTTTCTGCCAGCATTCACCCATGCAAGCTTCCAGCTTGGTTGTCTACGTCTGCAGCTCAATTTTACCAGCTGCTCTTTGTTAGAAAAGGATTTGGGGGCTACTTTTCATTAAAAAGGAAAACCTTACTGAGGACTCCAGTAATCTCACTATCTGTCTGGGTAATTTCCTCTTAACTCCTATATCAATGGTACAGCAATTTGGTTACAGATTGCTACTATTAACAGAAAAGTCAAACTCTGTAAATTATTTTAAAGAGTGTCATTCTGAGCCTATATGAATGACTGAGGCCTAGAGAAACACAATCTCATGAGGTCCTGAGAAAGTGCACCCAAGGAAGTCCGGTTACAGTTTTGTTTTGTACACTTTAGGGAGGCCGGAATTATAGGCAAACACATAAATCAGTGAAGGTACACATTGGTTTGGCCTGAAAAGGTGGGATATCTTGAAGTGGAGGCTTCCAGGTTATAGGTAGATTCAGAGATTCTTTATTTTGTAATTGCTTAAAGGAGTAAGGCTCTGTCTAAAACTTGGAGTCAGCAGAAAGTAATGTTTTAAGATAAGAATGCTATGTAGCAAGATTCATGGCTTGCAGATATGATTTAATCCTTGCCTTGCATGACCTTAGTCTTGTTTATGATTTGGTATCTTATTGCCACAAGGAGTCTGTTCTGTCAGTTGTATGGTCTCTATTTTAACACTAATACTGGTCAGTTACTGTGCCTAAACTCCAGAAGGAGGGGGTATAAGAAAAAGTGTCCAACCTCCCTTCCCACTGTGGCTGGGAATTCAGTTTTTAAGGTTTCTCTGGGGTGCCCTTTGTCAAGAGGGCATCTGTTCAATTGATGGGGGACTTAGGATTTTATTTTTAGTTTACACTACATTCCAAGGAAGATTAATTTATTACTCCATGAGGAGGGGCAGTGATCTAAGGGGGTCTTGTGTTTTACAGGAAAGAAAAAGGCAGATGTTGCAGCTGCATGCCACATGACTCGGGCCACATAGCCACATGCCTCTCAAGGCTCAGAAGAATCTAAAGTTCCAACAGCTCTAAGTTTGAATTATTTCATTTCACAAAGGGCAAGGACTTCAGAGAGTAAGACGGGGAAGGAGGACAGTGTTCTCCTGGAGAGAGGTGAGGTCTGCAGGCGCAGCCTGGGAGCATGGGGACGTGGAGGCAGACCGGAGCAGGGTGTGGTTTGGGACAATCACCTAGTGAAGGAAACCAAACTATGTCACCCCAAAATATATTTCCTTGGCATATTTCAATATAGCTATTCAGAAGGGCTAGAAATACAAGAATAGCTGAAAAGCTGTTTTTCGTGGGTGAGGTTTGCATCTGGAGAGAAAATCTGCATTTATGCAGCCAGGCTCTCTCTTTTTCTTCCTTGTCCAGATCCAGGAAAGATTAACTGAGAGTCTGACACCTTTGAAAACCTGGGAGAAACGTTTACCATCTATCCTCTCTGGGGTCTGCTACCTGCGAGGTTTCATCTACAAAGCAAGACCCCCTTTACTAGCCAGGCCTCCTTTTCTCTCCCTCCCATAAACTTGTTTTACCACCATAACCTGTTTTGCCACAATCCAAGCCACTGTTCTTTCTGTAACCTCAAGATGGTGAGAAAAGAACTTATCTGAGGAATGCAAGTCCTTTTAATTATCACACCCAGAGAGACATTAAAATGAGACCTCAGTCACACCCTACTCCCTGCCCGAGCTATGTAATCATCTCTTGAAACTGCTTGCTACTGCCATAAGTAGCTATAAATTAACCTAATAACATCGTACCAGACACTAAAACCCACACCCTATAGCTTAACCATGTATAGCCAATCACTAATCAGTGTTACTTCTGTAAATCAGTGAGAATTCCTGACAACAACTTTGCATCTGCCCACTGCCTGTTCCCCTTTTTTTACCTATAAAAATCCACTTGTGGCCAGGCATGGTGGCTCACACCTATAATCCCAGCACTTTGGGAGGTCAAGGCAGGCAGATCTCCTGAGGTCAGGAGTTCCAGACCAGCCTGGCCAACATGGTGAAACCTTGTCTGTACTAAAAAATACAAAAATTAGCCAGGAGTGGTAGTGCATGCCTGTAATCCCAGCTATTCAGGAGGCCGAGGCAGGAGAATCATTTGAACCTGGGAGATGGAGGTTGCAGTGAGCTGAGATCGCACCACTGCACTCCAGCCTGGGCAACAGAGTGAGACTTCATCTCAAAAATAAATAAATAAAATAAAATAAAAATTCACTTGTAACTGCTGCTCACCAGAGAATATATTCAGATCAACTTGAATCTATGCTTCCAGGTTGGAATCCTCAAGCCTGGCCCCAATAAACTCTCTACTTATATTAATTTTGCCTCAGCTTCTTCCATTTAGGTCGACAATGGTGTGAAAGCATTAACCATTTGGCCATTGCTTTGAGATCTTTGTAAGACTAAATCTGCCTTTTGTCATTTGATTTTTCAGTGCCCCTTCAGAGGGTGATACAGTTTAGATCTGTGTCCCACCAAATCTCATGTCGAATTATAATCCCCAGTTTTGGACGTGGGGCCTGGTGATTGGATCCTGGGGTTGGAATTTTCAGGAATGGGTCAGCATCATTCCCTTGGTGCTATTCTCATGATAGTGAGAGAGTGAGTTATCGTGAGATCTGGTTGTTTAAAAGTGTGTGTCATCTCCCCAATCTCTCTTCGTCCTGCTCTGACCATAGAAGACACCTGCTTCCTCTTGGCCTTCCCCCAGGATTGTAAGCATCCTGAGGCCCCCCCAGAAGCAGAAGCTGCTATACTTCCTATGCAGCCTGCAGAACTGTGAGCCATTGAACTTCTTATAATTTATAAACTACCCAGTCTCAGGTATTTCCTTATAGCGGTGCAAGAATGGACTAATATAGAGGGTGAAGGAATAGTTTTCCCGTGGCCCCCACACTAGCCTCCTCAAGAAACAAGGGTGTGGAACTTCTTTGGGGGAACTGTGCTGTGAGAGTATAAAGATGTTGACGAAAAGAGCTAAACTCTAAAATATTTTGAAGAGATTTATTCTGAGCCAAATATGAGT
Source organism: Nomascus leucogenys (assembly GCF_006542625.1). NCBI lineage: Eukaryota > Metazoa > Chordata > Mammalia > Primates > Hylobatidae > Nomascus > Nomascus leucogenys. The sequence goes on from NC_044384.1 coordinate 67,945,831, forward strand.
TGCCGATGGCCTGTGACACAGCCCTCAGGAGATCCTGAGAATATATGCCCAACACGGCCTGGCTACAGCTTACTTTCATACATGTTAGGGAGACATACCACATCAATCAACACATGTGAGATATACATTTGTTTGGTCTGAAAAGGTGGGACAACTTGAAGCAGAGGCTTCCAGGTCATAGGTAGATTCAGAGATCTTCTGATTGGTAATTGGTTGAAAGAATTAAGTTATTGTCTAAAGACCTAGAATCAATAGAAAGGAATGTCTGGGCTGGGTGCAGTGGCTCATGCCTGTAATCCCAGCACTTTGGGAGGCTGAGGTGGGCGGATTGCTTGAAGTCAGGAGTTCAAGACCAGCCTGGGCAACATGGTGAAACCCCATCTCTGGAAAAAATGGCTGGGCATGGTGGCGTGCACCTGTAAGCCCAGCTACTTGGGAGGCTGAGGCAGGAGACTCGCTTGAACCTGAGAGGCAGAGGTTGCAGTGAGACAAGATCACACCAGTGCACTCCAGCCTGGGTGTCAGAGCAAGACTCCGTCTCAAGAAAAAAAAAAAAAACAAGGAATGTTTGGATTAAGGTAAGAGATTGGGAAGATCAAGGTTCCCATTATACAGAGGAAGTCTCCAAGTAGCAGGCTTCAGAGGGAATAGCTTGTAAACGTTTCTTATCAGAGTTGATTCTCTCCTAGATTAGGAAAAAGGCCTGGAAAAGAAAGGGGATTCTCTTCAGAATGTAGATTTTCCCCACAAGAGTCAACTTTGCACGACTACTTCAAGATACGCAAAGTCGGTGAAACCCCGTCTCTACTAAAAATACAAAAAATTAACCGGGCGTGGTGGTGGGCACCTGTAGTCCCAGATACTTGGGAGGCTGAGGCAGAAGAATGGCGTGAACCCGGGAGGTGGAGCTTGCAGTGAGCCAAGATCATGCCACTGCACTCCAGCCTGGGCAACAGAGCGAGACTCTGTCTCAAAAAAAAGAAAGATATGGCCAAAAAAACATTGGGGGTTAAAATACTTCAGTTTCCCTCTTTATCTGTCATGTGATGTTACACCAGAGTCAGGTTGGAAAATGGGCCACATGATATAGGGTGAAAAAAAAAAAACCCTCCAATGACACTTCATGGTTTACAGAGTGTGACTCTCCAGGCTCCTTGGATAAAAATTTGGGAAAGAAAAGAAGAAGGTCAGAGCTTAGCCCTCAAAGAGAAAGAAACCTTTTTTTTCTTCTTTGGATGTAATCATAATTTTAAGCAATTAACCTGTTGCCACAGAATTTCCATAGAAGCAGGAAGGCCACTCTGACTTTCTTCTCCCTCCTGTCTCCCCTGAATCAGGTCATAAAGGAATTCTCGGCCCTACCTCCACATGAAAGCAGGTCTTGAGACCCTCATTCCAGAGGGGGCCTCCCCTGTACTCTGAGGCCAAGAAGAGTCAGAACAAACATGCCTTGCTGGTCTCCCTCCAGTTTGTTACCATCAGACCCTGCCCTCCTGTCCTCCAATCACACTTTTGCATGATTGTCCATAGAAACAGTTTTCCCTGGGTCTTTGGGTCTTCGTTTCAGAAGCCTCCTGTGTCATGTAAAACTTATATTAAAACATTTGTTATGCTTTTCTCTTGTTAATCTGTCTTCCATGATAGGAGTCACAGCCATGAGCCTTGCAATGAGTAAGGAAAAGATATTACCTTTTCCCCACTACAGGGATTTCTGCTGGAAAAATCCACTTGGCTAGAGCAGGCACGGGGACCACTGATCGGAGACATTGCTGGAAGATGCCAAGTAGGCGTTTCCAGATCACTTTTCGTTTTAATCAGTTGTCGGAGTTTATACTCAGGAGCTCTCCCCTCAATATCTGGATTTTCAGCTTCTCTGGAAGACCAAGAAGACCTGGGCACATGGGGCCAACGTTTCTGAAGGCTGTGGTAGTAGACATGGACGTGGGCACAGATATTTCCAAGAGGATGCCTCTGCTCCACCACAGCAGGGACGGTCCACCCACCCAAGTGATCAATTCTCATCTTCGTGCTTCTTAACTATCAGCAGCATTATCAGGAAAGTGAGATAATTCTTGCATCCTCATCTTACTCAAAACCAAAAATAGGCCAGGTGCAGTGGCTCATGCCTATAATCCCAGCATTTTGGGAGGTCAAGGCAGTGGATCACCTGAGGTCAGGAGTTCGAGACTAGCTTGGCCAACATGGTGAAACCCCATCTCTACTAAAAATTTAAAAATTAGCCTGGCATGGTGGCATGCACCTGTAGTCCCAGCTACTCGGGAGGCTGAGACAGGAGAATTGCTTGAACCCGGGGGAGGGGGGTGGTGGGTTGGTTGCAGTGAGCCGAGATTGCAACACTGCACTCCAGCCTGGGCGACAGAGCAAGACTCCCTCTCAAGAAAAAAAAAAAAAGAAAAAAGAATAGACGAAGACATGAAATGGGGAGTTTGGAAGTGAAGTGTATTCCTAGATGTTTAATATGCAAAGCATGCCTATAATTAGACTATTTTTTTATAACTCACTTCACTCATTTACAGTTACTGTCTGACTCTCAGAGATATTTGAGTTTCCATCCTTGGTATCAACCTAATATAAGAAAATGTTTTCCTTAGATTTCTTTGGAAGTGAAGTGTATTCCTAGGTGTTTAATATGCAAAGGTGTTTAATATGTAATTAAAGACTATTTTTTATTTTTTATTTTTTTATTTATTTTTTATTTTTTATTTTATTTTATTTTATTTTTTTTTGAGACGGAGTCTCACTGTTGCCCAGGCTGGAGTGCAGTGGCGCAATCTCAGCTCACTGCAGGCTCCGCCCCTCGGGGTTCACGCCATTCTCCTGCCTCAGCCTCCCGAGTAGCTGGGACTACAGGTGCCTGCCACCTCGCCCGGCTAATTTTTTGTATTTTTAGTAGAGACAGGGGTTCACCGTGTTAGCCAGGATGGTCTCGATATCCTGACCTCGTGATCTGCCCACCTTGGCCTCCCAAAGTGCTGGGATTACAGGCGTGAACCACCGCGCCTGGCCAAGACTATTTTGTAAAAACTAACTTCACTCGTTTACAGTTACTGCCTGACTCTCAGAGGTATTTGAGTTTCATCCTCTGTGTCAATCTAATGTAAGAAAATGTTTTCCTTGGCTCAAAAGGGCCTACTGACACATTAACTAAATGCAACACACGGATCTTGTTTGGTGCATGATTCAGATAAACTAACCCTGATAAAACAGTTTTGAGACAATCTGTAGAGTATAAACATTGCCTGAGGTTTAGATGGTATTAAGAAATTATTGTTGATTTTTTTTTAGTGTGACAATGGTATTTTTGTTACCTTTTAGAAATATTCATGTGTTAAAAAGATATGCAGTGAAATATTTATAGGTGAAGAGACGTGACTTATGGGATTCGCTCTAAAACATTCTGAAGAATGTGCACTTTTGAAAATTTTCCATAATAGATGGTTTAAGAAAAACAGAGTCTACCCCCACGTGTCTAAGCGTCTGGCCCATTATCATGCAAAGCAGCATTTGGCTTCTTTTATCTTTTGTTCTCTTTGTTACTCGGGCTAAAACTACACATCAATGCTCTTGCAATATTGCTAACTTCTTTCCTTATGCTGGAAAACTTCCTTTTGATACCATAATTCATTTAAATATGTTTAGATTCGCTGACAGTATTTTTATTTAAAATATCTACTTTAAAATTTTATATTTGTATATGTGTTTGTATTTATATATTTATATATAATAAATTAAATTATAATTTAAAATAAAATTTAAAAGGATATTTACTTTAAAATGAGAATACTAATAGTTCTGGAGGTGTTTTGTCTCCACTGGGCCTTAGCGCGAGCCAGACCAGGTTGATGTCGCCATGTTGCCAGCAGAGGCCTGGCTGTGTCTTGGGCACACCCTTGAGGGTCCTGCAGGGCCTCTTCCCTTGACACCTTCACTGCTCCCCACTGAGCTCCATAACACAGCCCGAGGATGGGCCAGCGATGTGGTTCACACAGGGGGCGCCTACGCCACAGGGGCTACCAAGGAGACACTCGTACTCTGATGATAATCACAGGGACTCAGATTTCCAATACACTCATCTTTCGGTCAGCCTACATTCCAGACAAGAGCTTCCTTGAGAAATTCCCTGAAGCTAAAAATGATCCTTCCGAGGTCTAAAAATTATAGTTCTCTATTGCCCTGTCTGGCACAATTACCTTCCAAAGGGGCATATGTGCCCAACAGGCCCTGCGCGTCAGCTAGCTTGAGTCTCACATGCTTAAAGAAAGGGAAGCAGGGCACTGAAATGTCCGCACCCTCTCACCACACCAGGGAAAGGGGAAAGCTAATTCACTTGTCAAGGGAACATGTGGAGCTTTTCATAACAGTAGGACCATATTATCAGCCTTTAAGGTTCTTATTTTATAGTTTATCCACAATTTTTTTTTTTTTTTTGAGATGGAGTTTCACTCGTTATCCGGGCTGGAGTGCAATGGCACAAACTCGGCTCACTGCAACATACACCCCCAGGGTTCAAGGGATTCTCCTGTCTCAGCCTCCCAAGTAGCTGGGATTACAATCGCCCACCACCATGCCTGGCTAATTTTTGTATTTTTAGTAGAGACAAAATCTGCACCATGTTGGTTAGTCTGGTCTCAAACTCATGACCTCAAGGGATCTGCCAGCCTCGGCCTCTCGAAGTTAATTACAGGCGTGAGTCATGGTGCCCGGCCAATTTTAAGGGTACTGTAAAAGACTCTCGGTCCTTGGTTCAGAGGTTACAGGACACAACTTGGTCATTTGCATCCTAGGCACAGATTGCCTTCAGGTGAGTGGGAAGAGGTGGCAGGATAAGGTGTACATTACTAGACAGAGGTCCCAGACTCATTCTTGGCAAGCTGTGTGAACTTAGACAAGTCTGTTAACATCCTGGCTGTATCCTCTTTCCTGTATATATGAGCGAGAGAGTGAATAGAAAAATGGACAACAGCCAGACCATATATAAAAATAGAACTCTGACCCACAATCTGCAGTGACCAGCCCAGGAAGCCAACCTACTATCTACGAGTCACCCTTAGAGGAAGTCAGATCACTCTCTCTAGCAAACAATCCAAGCTGGACAATCACCCCTGTAACAATTGGCCCCAAATGTTCAAGACTTAATAATTAACTGGCAGCTTCGCTACTTTTTGTCCCTGCTTCCAACTTAGGAACAATCAGAGAAAGTAAAATGTGCACCCTAACCAATCGCATGGGATGGCCTACTCCCACTTAGCCACTTATAGCTTCCCCGCGGTGACAGCTTCCAACCTGAAGCCATCCGTTTTCATGTTGCCTAGGCTGGAGCGCAATGCTCAGTCTTGGCTCATTGCAACCTCCACCTCCCAGGCTCAAGCAATTCTTGTGTCTCAGCCTCCCAAGTAGCTGGGATTACAGGCACACTCCACCACGCTTAGCTAATTTTTATGCTTTTAGTAGAGACAGGGTTTTGCCATGTTGGCCAGGCTGGTTTCAAACTCCTGGCCTCAAGTGATCCACCTGTATCAGCTTCCCAAAGTGTTGGAATTATAGGCGGGAGCCACTGCGCCCGGCCGAGCCTTCCTTTTTCTACTAGAAAGCTTTTCCCCCTCTCTGCCTGCCTTTGAATCTCTGCCTGCCTTTGAATCTCTGCCAAAATGCAAGTGATGGTGGCCGACTCCCTTGCAAGCTCTGACTGAACAGCCTTTGCTCATTCTCATTTGGGTGGTCTTCATTCATTTCCACATGAGACAGGGGTAGACTAAATGATTGATCTAGTGTCCGAATGCTTTTGGATTCTACAAGAATTTACATTTAGTCAACAAGTATTTACTGTGAATCTAGTTAAATGCCAGTCACTGTGCTAGAGGCTAGATGTATTTGGTGAGTTTCCAGCCTAGTGAGGGAGACACTGGTACATTAAATAATTACACAAACGAATGTAAAATTGCAGCTGCGATGAGGCGCCGCACACCGTGCATGAGTGCCTAAAGCAATTGGCCTAGTCAGGGAGCCCAGAGAGGATTTCCTGAGGAAGTGGCACTTACACTGAGATTTGAAGAGTGTTGAGAGTTTACCAGGTGAAGAAGAGGAAAGAGAAGGAACATCCAGGCCAAGGTCATGGGGTGTATGAGGGCGTGGAAGAAGGTGAGCCCAGATTGGGCACACAGAGCATGGGGGACAATGACAGGTGAAGTCTGAGGGAGAGGAAGGGACCAGGCCACACAGCGTCTCATAGGCACCCTTAAGGAATTTTGTCTCTATCCAGACACTAGCAACAACTGCAACATAATGACACTGTCCTCACAGGTTCACAAGAATTGCATGCTGGGTTCTAGACAGAAATATAATTGTAATTAAACATTAATCAGGCTGCACTCTGGCCCACTTCTTTGCTGCTGAAAGTCACTCAGCACTAGGTACTGACCACTGGCATCCCCACTGCTCCCATAGACAGGATTGCTGACATTAAGGTCCTAAGACTGCCTAAGAATTGATTTGCATCCCCATTGCTCCTATAGACAGGATCGCTGACATTAGAATCATAAAGTCTTTGTTCAAGGATTGCTTAAGTGTTTCTCAGACCCCAAATTCCAGTGAAACAGCTGACACCAACCAATGTGAAGACCCCACAGAGGAATGGGATCAGCAAGAGAACACAGCTTCTTCCTCTCCTTGTCGCATGACTTCACCCTGCACTCTTCAGCCAATCAATAATCTCCACATTTTGTCCCACTCCAAACCCTTAAAAACCCTAGTCCAAAACTCTTCATGGAGATGGATTTAAGGTTCCTTCCCATCTCCTTAGTAGGTGGCTCTGTAATTAAACCTCTTCCTCTGCTGCAAACTGATGTCTTGGCATATTGACTTGCTGTGTGCATCAGGCAACAAACCTATTGTTGTTACAATAATAGCTCATTATTGAATTATTGAACAACACTTACTGGAAACTATGTATCCTGAATATACAAAGAACTTTTGCAACTCAGAAATAAAAAGACAAAAATCCAATCAAAAATAGGGTGAAAGACTTGAATAGACATTTCTCCAAAGAAGCTATACAAATGGTCAGCAAGCACACGAAAAGATGTTTATGTTATTACTCACTAGAGAAATGCACATAAAACCACAGTGAGATACCACTTCACTAACACAGTGAAATGCCACTAGGATGACTGTAATTTTTTTAAAGGAAAATAACAAATGTTGGCAAGAATGTAGAGAAGTGGAACCCTCATACATTGCTGGGAAGAATGTAAAATGATGCAACCACTGTTAAAAACAGTTTGAACAGTTTGGCAGTTCCTCAAAAAGTTGAACATGAAGTTACCATAGCACCCAGCAATTCAATTCCTACATATATACTGAAAAGAACTGAAAACGTATGTTCACACAAAAATCTGCACATGAATGTTCATAGCCACATTATTCACAATAGCCAAAAATATAAACAACCCAAATAACCATCAACTGATGAATGAATAAACAAACTGTGGTACATCCACACAATGGAATATTATTCAGTTATAAAAAAGAAGGGAGTGCTGATTCATGCTACAACAGGGATGAACCTTAAAAACATTATGCTAAGTGAAAGAGGCCAGACAGTAAAGGTCACATAGCAAATGATTCCATTCATGTGAAATGTCCAAAATAGGCAAACTCGAAGAGATGGAAAATAGATTAGTGGTTGCCAGGGAATAGGCAGAGGGGAAAAGTGACTGCTTACGGTTTCCATGGTTTCCTCTTGCAGTGATAGAAATGATTTGGAATTAGACAATGGTGATGGTTGCACAACATTTTGAATATACTAAAAACCATGGGATTGTACACTTTAAAATGATGCATTTTATGTTATGTGAATTTTTGTCTCAATAAAAAAATTGCAAAAAAAAAAAGGAATTAAGAAAGCAAAAACAGGCAGGGCACGATGACTCACACCTGTAATCCCAGCACTTTGGGAGGCTAAGGCGGGAGGATCACTTGAGGCCAGGAGCTCAAGACCAGCCTGGCCAACATGACAAAACCCCATCCATACTAAAAATACAGAAATTAGCTGACTGTGGTGCTGGGCACCTGTAATCCCAGCTACTCGGGAGGCTAAGGCACAAGAATTCCTTGAACCCAGGAGGCAGAGGTTGCAGTGAGCCAAGATTGCACCACTGCACTCCAGCCTGGGCGACAGAGTGAGACTCTGTCTCAAAAAAAAAAAAGAAAGCAAAAACACAAAAAAGCAAAGAACTTTCTCCAACTGCAATCAGAAAAAAAGGCAGAAGGAGGCCGGGCACGGTGGCTCACACCTGTAATCCCAGCACTTTGGGAGGCTGAGGCAGGCGGATCATGAGGTCAGGAGATCAAGACCATCCAGGCCAACATGGTGAAACCCTGTCTCTATTAAAAATACAAAAAATTAGCCAAGTGTGGTGGCAGGCACCTGCAGTCTCAGCTACCTGGGAGGCTGAAGCAGGAGAATGGTGCGAACCCAGGAGGCAGAGCTTGCTGTGAGCTGAGATCGTGCCACTGCACTCCAGCCTGGGAAGACTCCGTTTCAAAAAAAAAAAAAAAAAAAAAAAAGGCAGAAGGAGAAGCCAGAGAGATTCACAGCATGAGAAAGACTCAATACACCATTGGTGGTTTGAAGAAGGAAAGGGCAAGGTGACATGGAATGCAGATGGCCTTAAGGAGCTGTGAAAGGCCCTGGCTGACAGCCAGCACAGAAACAGGGACCTCAGTCCTTCAGCCACAAGGAACCAAATTCTACCAACAACCTGAGTGAGCTTGGTAGAGATTCACCAGCAGAGCCTTGAATGGAATGCTCCCCTGCTGACAGCTTGATTTCAGCTTTGTGAGACTCTAGGAAGAGGACCCAGCTGAGCCGCACTGCACCCACCCTTTGAACCTACAAAACTGTGAGATAATAATGGATATCGTTTTAAGCTACTAAATTAGTGGCAATTTGTTAGGGCAGCAATAGAAAACTAATACATTGGTTTCTTAGAAACTTCGTTTCTACCAATGTATTAGTTTTCTATTGCTGCCCTAACAAATTGCCACAAATTGAGTGGCTTACAGAAAGGTGGTTTGGCTGGATGTAGCATCCCTGCATCATTTTATCTAGGTGCTGACTGCAGCATGAACGTGGATAGGAATGTCGAGCGTAGGAGAAAAGCCAAGAAGACAAGGAAGGAGGTGAGGACGGGGCCACGAGGACTGCTTCAATACATGGCCAGACGGAAAGCCACCAACAGGAGGAGGAGCCATGAGACTCAAGAAGCGGAAGGTAGTGCTGTGTTACAGTCATTGCTTTGATCAATGCTGTCTCAGACAACAGAATACATTCTAGCTAATTTAAATAAAAGACATGTATTTAAAGTCACTAGCAATTCATAGAATTGTTGGGAAAAGCAAGGACACAGAGGCTAGGCTGAGCTTCCAGGAATACATGTCAGAGGAGCTGTTACCTCTGCCATCATCGGGGAGTCATCGATCTGGAAGCTACGTCCCTGCTCTTGGCTGGAGAACCTTCCTGCCCTGCTGCAATGCACAGCAGCAAAAAGTGATGCCTCCAGCCCTGCCTCCCTGCCCAGCATCTCAGTTTCAAATGACAGTCCCAGAGAGGGCACCTGATGGGTGGAATTGAAACCTCAACTGGAAACAGTGGAGAGGGAATATAGAAAATGTCATTTTTAGCTTTCTCTCCACTGCCAGGAAGGTATGCAAAGCAGGAATAGAATGAATGCTGAATGAGTCAGCCCACAGTATCTTCCTCAGAAGGCAAGGAAGGCCAGTGTTTGAAGGAGGAAGTGGTTAGGCTGGCAGTGTCAGACGAGGCTGAAAGAGACAACGAGCCTTTCCGGAATTTAGTAATGGCAGGACACCTAAACAAAGCTGAACCAATGCATCACTGAAGTGGAGTCCTTGAAGAATGAATATAAAATGAGAAAACAAAGACAGCACCTATCATCAAATGTTTCCAGAAACTTGGCTGTGTAAGGTGGAAAGAGACAAGGCGGAGCTGCAGGGGTGAGGGGTGTGGAGGGACAACTCAGAGTCAATTTCCCTTCCTCTCTTTTGACTCGGATTGGTTTGGTTTCCAGATGTCTAAAAACCAAAGAGAAAGTCCTTTGCGGGGGGAGGGGGTGGATATAAAGATAAAATAGATCATTCAGAGGGGAAAAGGGCTAATCCATACAGTTAGGTTTCTGAGAAGGCAGCAGGGGTGGGGGCAGGGAGGCCCAGAGTGCAGGTGGAGAGTGAGCCTGGTGTGGAGTTAGCCGCCTCTCCCCAGAGGAAGGCGAGGATGCGGAGGGTGAAAACAGGCTCGCAGACACGGTAGGAGAAAGACAGGCACAGCCATCTGGTAGCTTCTATTTTCTCTGTGAAGTGGGATGCTCAGTCATCAGCTGAGAGGGAGGAGGAGGAGCAGGCAGCTGAGAGCCAGGAGAGGGACAGCGCGATGGGTCCTCTGGAGAGTGAGAGGGTGAGGGGGGCCACAGACGCAGCGAGGGGGGAGTATCACACCCCCTGAGCATGGCAGGACCCGCGTGCTGGGGTGTGGCTCTCCTGGAGCAGAGAGAAAGTATGCACACACACACACAGACACAGACGCACACACACACACAGACACAGACACACACACACAGAGACACAGACACACACACAGACACACACACACAGACACAGACACACACACACAAACAGACACACACAGACACACACACACAGATACATGCACAGACACACACCCAGACATACACAGAAACACAGACACACACACAAACACACATACACACAGAAACACAGACACAGACCCCCACACACGGACACACAGACACACATACATATGATACTTCTTGTCTCATCTGGGATGGGGTTTTTGCCAGATGGGTACAACACTAAGAAAAAATGAGCTAGGGAGTTGGTTCTGTGAACACCTAGCTGGTTTGAGAAGAAAACAGAAAGGTGAGGGCTGAGGGAGTGGGAGAAACAGAGGCCGCAGCACCACTTCCACCCAGGTGGCACCAAGAGCCAGCGTGGCAGAGGAGGGGGGAGGTGGGAGAAGCAAACTGGGGGGGAAAGATGTTGCACTGAGAGAGTGCCTCTGCTGACTTAGGGATGTGCAATCTTTTGAATGATTGCTATTTTTCAGATCCTGTAATAGACTAAATGATACCCCAGGGAAATTCGAATAATGGTGATGACACGTCCACAGGGGGCAGATTTACCAAGAAACCTAAGCTGTAAGGCCTGTCACCTATAAGCCCTGGGAGGGGCACTAGCAGTTTTTATATTTGTTATTTTGCATATATGCACAAGCTTCAGGGACAAAACTTAGGTCCACACACGGGCCCCTCCCCAGGCCTTGGAAGGGGACATGCACATAAGAAACACCACAGTCAAAGGTTCCTCAGCGCCACGCCATCTCCATCCTGTCATGACATCTAACTACGCTGAAAGAAATGAGCATCTAGCTGAGGTTAAGTTTCTATACATGTGCGTATGTGTATTGCATAGACTTTAAGGTGGCCCCATGACCCCTGCGACTTGCTCCTAACCAACAGAATATGACCAACGTGATGCAGTGTGACTCTCAGGATTATGGAGTTATATAAGACTTGGTCTGTTTGAAAGATTTGAAGAAGCCAGCTACCATGAGGTCTACATCTTTCCACAGCATTGGTGAGTTTGGATGGAGACCCTTACCCGTGGGAGTCTCGAGATGAGAACACAGCCCTGGTCAGGACCCTGATTGCACTTTTGCTGAGGACCCAACTAGCCTGTGCCCAGACACCTGCCCCACAGAAACATAATAAATGTGTGTTGTTTTAAGCCATTGAGTTTACGGTAATTTGTTATGCAGCCTAAAAAAATGGATACAATAAGTAAACATAAGGATAATAGCCCTTGCTTTCCTGGGTTGATGTGAGGATTGTATGGGATATGTGAATGTGGTGCTATCGTGTGAATGGCTGTGTCCCTCCCTCCAAAATGCAGGTGTTGGAACCTAATCCTCAACGTGGTGGTAGGTTTACCACCTGAAGCAGAGAACAGCCCTCACCAGATACTGAACCAGCTGGTGCCTTAACCTTGGACTCCCAGCCTCCAGAACTGTGAGATGTAAGTTTCTGTTCTTTATAAATGACCCAGCCTCAGGTATTTTGTTACAGCAGCAGGAACAGACTAAGATAGTGACCAACATAATTCCAGGTGCCTGGTAATGCTTCCCTTCTGCCCCTTCAGGGACAGAAGTTCTAGAAAGAAGCAATAGTTCCAGTGAGAAGCAACTCATCCCAACTCTATTAGAGTTGACTCAGAGGCCCAGGCCAATTCAGTTGGTGGGACAGTAAGTGTTTTAGAAGTAGATGTGGGTTCAGATCATGGCTCCATTACACCCCAGCTGTATGATTCTGGGGAAGTGTGGTGCTGGACCCCTGTTGATTCCAATAGAGATGATGCCCTATCCGAGAGGCTGAAGAAGAGACCCAGAGCTAGTAGACAAGACTATTGATTGAGGACCCACATACAGGGCAGTCCAGGAACGGGGGGCTAGACATGAGAACTGCTATTGTTTGAAAAAGCATGCAGCTTATATGGCAATTTTCACTTCCCACCCTCCATCTACCAACCTCTGTTTAAACCAAAACAAAGGCTTCAATCCCCTGTATGCCTGTGTTCCAAGGAATGGAACAGGGGTTTGGATGTCCCTCATAGATAAGGAGTGAGTCTCTGGGTTGGCCACTCCCAGACACACATTCTTCTTAGACCACAGGGTCATTCTCAGGGTGTGCTTAAGTTACTGCTGTCAGTTGCATCTGCCATACAGGAAGTCACTTAACCACCTTGACTGGTGCTGTCCTCACCTGTAAAGGAAACATGTACTTTACTTCCCAGGGATCAGAGGAAACTAAAGCAGATAAAAATACATATAAACCATTTTGTGTAGTTGCTGGCATGGAATAAGAGCTCAACAAAAGTCCTTTCCCTTAGTCTCTTGCATTTCATGACCACAAACTCTCCACCTGGAAGCCCCGTCCTATCCTGCTGCACCCCTGCACCGCCCTGCTCATCTGCCCTTCTCCACTCTTCTCTGGAAAACCCTCCTGCCTTTGCCCAGCTCCATTCTTTCCAGGGCTCCTTCTTAGAGGATGTGCTTTGGGAAGGAGCTCGTTAGTGCACTCAAACCAAGGGGATCACAGTCCATGATTTAATATGAGGGGTTCCCTGGGGCACTTGGCTTTTCACAGGGCTTAAGCTTTCAACCTGAGGATGAATCTTTAATGACAATACTTCAGACACTTGGGACAGAACCCTAGGGGATGGTGATGAGCAGTTGGTCTTCACTATGCACTTTGGACCCTGCACTGAGCCCCACGGCCTACTCTTCCTGGGCTAAGCATTGTGCTGGAGCAGACGGGACCATCGGCCTGAAACACTGAACACACCCAGTCACTGGGCAGAAATGAGAGGCGGCACACACTTCCAACCCAACTGCTCAGAGGCAAAGTGATATTTCACTCCTGAAATGTTCATCTCATAAAACTCTTAAAATATGCTAATTAATGGTAAACTGGGCAGATACTTTTCTGGTAAAGAATAGATTACACCACTAAGTGACCCAGGGAGATCACATTCTAAAATGGATGCTCCAGACTAAGGTAACTTGATACGCTGTGCTTTTGACCAGAATTTGCTGGGAAAGAAATAAACCATATCATCATATAGTTTGTGGTATGTGAAGGTGAAGTGCATTAGTTTCAACAAAACACTGAGGCACAGGCTCTCAAAATGAATTTTTATATTGCTTCCTAGAGTGAAAAGTTGTCGGATAGATGTAGTTTGTATACTAAAATATTGAAATTTCTAGGGCATTTTGCTGTATTACAGAGACAAGTAAAATATTAAAAACTGGAATGGTTTCAGAAACACTAGAACATATGGTACCCATCCTAGCAAAATTCATTGCCAATGCAGAAACCAAAAATAATTGGAATTTTTGGTGAGGTGAATGTGGAGACACTGCCAGAAAATGGACTCTTCCCGTCTCTATCCCTTCTGCTTGAGGTCTCTGGCCAAATGCTGTCCATGGATGAAAAACAAGGTTTCCCAGGAGGTTGCTAAAGTAGATGGCATCATGCAGTAGGACAGCCTTGCCCTGCTGAGGAGAAATGACAAGGCACATATGGTGCTCATTCCTGCAAATGTCAACTTCTTATTTCAAAACAAAAAAATGAAATAAAATGCATTTCAAACATTTGTGCACAGATCAATTGAGAATGTGGTTCCAAGGATGTGAGTAGGATGCCATGAAGCAGTTGTGAGTGTGTCCTGCATATTCCCTTGATATCTGGCCTTCTTCTAGCTGGTAGTACAGTCGGGGAACTGATTCACGATCACTTACAGGGCAGCATGCCTTTCCGCTCACACCAGGAAGACTCTGCAGATTGAGTAAACTTCTTCCAAGGGGCCGTTAAACTTTAGATCCTTCGTGACTCACAGAGTGAAGTCTCACAATAACCAAAGTTTAGACAATGAAATATCCTCAAGAGAACTTATGATTTTTACAAAATATGCAGCCTCTTTGCCTTTACCTTTAAGTGGCCATTGGCTGTATTAGTCAGGACAGGCTAGGTTATGCTGCAGAACAAACAGGCCCTGGAATCCTTCAACAAAGGTATAATTTTTGTTCATGATAATTATCCAGCACAGGTGAGCAGGTATTGGGGAGTAGTCTGCTCCACATAGCCACTCAGGAACTTAGGCTAAATGAGGCTTTGTTGTCTGTAATGTGGCCAGTGGCCTAGGCAAGAGAAGAGCCTGCACAGACAGTTCACATCTATAGTTCAGACCAACAGGGCCACATATTACTTCTTGTAGTCCATTGGCCAGGACTACCCAAATGACCCCATTTAATGGCAGGGAGGTTTCACATGTATTCTTTCATGTGCCTGGTGGAGAGGAGTACGAGTAATATCTATCAGATTTTAGTATTTCATCCACTTACTTGAGGCTGTACTAAATTCTAGACTTTGTGGTGGATATAGATGCATATAAAGTACATTAATTGCCCTCAAAATCTGAAGACACCATATCTCAGGATGGAAAAGGTGAGGTTTGAGACTTTGACAACCCATACTCAAGCAATTACATCATTTGGAATATCTCTCTCCTAAAAGATGGAGAATGATTGCTCAGAGAAAAACAGACTGGACAGTCCCTGACATGCAAATCCAGGAATTACATATGACCCCTACCATCAAAGGGCTCAGCAAGCACCCTCTTACTCTACCTGCCAGAGCCCAACTACTGTGCCCTGGCAATCAAAGCAGGGTGGGTGATGCAGTGTTCAGAGAAGGATGAGAAAAAGAGGACTATGTGAAAAGCAAGAATATTCTGATTGATGACATATTGTAGGCTCTGAGGCAGGACTGGATCTGCTGTCTGTCAGGCCTCTGAGCCCAGGCTAAGCCATCATATCCTATCCCCTGTGACCTGCACGATGGCCTGCAGTAACTGAAGAATCACAAAAGAAGTGAAAATCGCCTGTTCCTGCCTTAACTGATGACACTACCTTGTGAAATTCCTTCTCCTGGCTCATCCTGGCTCAAAAGCTCCCCTACTGAGCTTGTGACCCCAGCCTCTGCCAGCCAGAGAACAACCCCCTTTGACTGTAATTTTCCTTTACCTATCCAAATCCTATAAAACGGCCCCACCCCTGTCTCCCTTTGCTGACTCTCTTTTCGGACTCAACCCGTCTGCACCCAGGTGAAATAAACAGCCTTGTTGCTCACACAAAGCCTGTTTGGTGGTCTCTTCACATGGACGCAAGTGAAACTCTCATGATGGTTCCTCTGTTTTTGTAGGTTTGTTTGTTTGTTTGTTTTGAGATAGGACCTGGCTCTGTTGCCCAGGCTGGAGTGATCATAGCTCTAGCCATGGCATGATCACAGCTCACTGCAGCCTCGAACTCTTGGACTCAAGTGATCTTCCTGACTCAGTCTCCTGGACAGCTAGGATCACAGGTGTGCACCATCATGCCTGACTAATTGTTTTTAAATTTTTAAATTTTTGTTTTGTTTTGAGACAGAGTCTCGCTCTGTCGCCCAGGCTGGAGTGCAGTGGCACGATCTCCTCTCACTGCAAGCTCTGCCTCCCGGGTTCGGGCCATTCTCCCAACTCAGCCTCCCGAGTAGCTGGGACTACAGGTGCCCACCACCACGCCCAGCTAATTTTTTTGTATTTTTAGTACAGACGGGGTTTCACCGTGTTAGCCAGGATGGTCTCCATATCCCGACCTCGTGATCCGCCCGCCTCGGCCTCCCAAACTGCTGGGATTACAGGCGTGAGCCACTGTGCCCAAATTTTTAAATTTTTATAGAGATGGGGTCTCGTTACGTTGCCCAGGCTGGTCTTGAACTCCTGGCCTCAAGTAGACCTCCCATGTTGGCCTCCCAAAGTCCTAGAATTATAAGCGTGAACCATCACTCCTGGCCCATTATGGCTTCTCTGAACGCTGCCTTTTGAACTTTTTATCTTATCTGAAATTCAACTGATTTGAGATTCATCTTGGTTATCGAGCACCTTTTTTTCAAAACATGCATATTTCCCAGAGGACTCTGAAGCTAATAGCTATTAAGTGTGGACCCATTCAATCAGACATCTTTCCTTTCTAACACCTAACTTTTGGGGATAGGGGTTTTATTGAGGACCAGGTGATGGCAAGGCTACTTGGGGTGCCCGAGTGAAGGGCTTAGGGTACCACTAGTAGACTGGGGTCCTAAGGAAATAACATCCAGGGATGGCCAGGAAGCAGCCTTCACCAGATCCCAGATATTCCAACAGCTTGATCTTGGGCTTTCCAGGCCACTTCTGGGTTTGCAGGTGATGCCTTCTCATTGCATTTTTACAAAGTGAGAGCTGAGAGTGAGCAAGCTCTCATGTCTCTTCTTACAAGGGTGTTAATCTCATTTGTGAGGGCTCCACCTTCATGACCTACTTACCCCCAAATGCTCCTCCTAAGACCATCACGTTGGGGGTTAGAATTTCAACATATGAATTTTCAGAGGACACAAGCATCCAGTTCATAACAAGGCTAGTAAGGGTTATAGTTGGAATTGAGGGTTACTGTTGGAATTTAGGGTTCCATGCTCTTTCCCTAGTGACACCTTCCTTCTAGTCACTGACCTCACCCTCACTCTTGCAGTTGTGGCCTCCAGGTGTCCAGAGCAGACTCAGGACAAGCCTATGAGGACCAGCATTCTCTCTCTGACCTTGTAGTCAAATGGGTCTTGAGAGGCCCAGCTCAGAAATCTCGCTTCTACAGTTGTTACATTTCCTATGGCGTCTGAAAGGAAAATAAAATCTCCGGACCCCAAACTCGCTAAGCCAAAGGGAAACGTTAAGCTGGGAACTGGGTCAGGCAAACCTGCCTTCTACTTTGTTCCTAAATAGATAGCTACAAGATAAAAGGCTACATTCTTCCCTCACAAGGAAATCTCTTGTGAGGCCCTAGATCTTTACCCTAAGACAGTTCTGTTGAATTTCACCCTACAGTGTATTAATAAATTAACAGCTAATCTTCTACAGAGAGGGAACAAAAACCAAGAACTAAAAGTCATCATCCCTCTGTTCAACTGAGAGGAATCCATATCTAACTGCTTCCTCTACTTCCTATGTTTATTTTACCTTATGTAAAAATGGAGACTCGCTGAACACAGGATGAACGCATAATTGACTATTCCTCTCCTCCCTCCTTTCACATGAAAAAAGTGCCTTCACTGATCAAAAGACTCAAAGGAATACAACTGTTTGCCTCTTTTATCTACCCTTTCCCTTTCTTTTCCTCCTTCCTCTTTCCCCTACTGCTTGCTCTTTTTCCCTTTGAATATTGAAGTCCCCAGACCCTGTTTGGGAAAAAATCAAGGAGCACAGATGTTTCCTGTGGTTTTCTGTACCTTTTTTTTTCTCTCGGGCATGTCTTCAACTTTGGCAAAATAAATCTCTAAAAATGATTGAGACTTGCCTCAGTTATATTTTTTTGGTTTACAGTCAAAAGGCTCACCAAACTCCAAGGAGCTTGCTCACAATGCATCCAGAGAAAAAATTCAACTGCTCATGAAAGCCTGCTCATGTAGTTAATCTCTTAAAGATAGGCAAGGAGCATTTTTTGTTGTTGTTGTTTTGGAGACAGGGTATTACTCTGTTGCCCAGGCTGGAGTGCAGCGGTATGATCACTCCTCACTGCACCCTCGACCTCCCAGGCTCAAGTGATCCTCCCACCTCACCATCCTGGGTAGCTGAGACTACAGGTGAACACCACCATGCTTGGCTAATTTTTAAATTTTTTGTAGAGATGGAGTCTTGCTATGTTACCCAGGTTGGTCTCAAACTCCTGGGCTCAAGCAATCCTCCTGTCTCAGCCTCCCAAAGTGCTGGGATTACAGACATGAGCCTCCACACCTGGCCTGTGAGGAATCTAAAGGTGTTGCTGTAACAGACAGTTCTGGGATACGTGACTATAAAACATGTGACTGTTCTCAACCAACTGTTTGGGGTGAAAAATTTGGAGTCTGACTTAATGCATATTCAACACCCCCCTTTCTGTGTTTGACAAATACTATCTATTTTTCTGCAACAGATTTAGCTTGTTCAAGTCTCCAGGTTATCTGCTGAAATTGGCTAGGAGTGGGTCATCGCTTCTGAAATAAAAGGCCTCCATCCTAGGCTCTGAAATAACACAAAGTATATTATGAGTAGAGATCACTTTTTTGGTCACAGTTTGCAGGTAGAACACCTGGATTCCCCTAGGTTTCTTCTAGAACTGGATCTGCCACTGGGTATTAGTTGCTGGAGACATCATTTAACCTGTTTGGATTTCTGAAAGATGAATGCAGTGAGCTGCAGGATATCTGTTTGCTCAACACTCTAGGATTCTATGATCTCTGAAGAGTCGGCATAAGAAGACCATTCGGGATAAATGTGAAGTTTTGGACCATTTAAATTCAGAGATATAGTGTCCTGGCCAACTTTCTGCTGCCTGGGTTGACATCTGGCATGCTATTTTCCATTTGGCACCTGTTTGGGTGTGTGATCAATTATTCTAGACAGAATAATTTCTCAGAGCAGCAGAAAGGCAGCCTAGGTTTTCCAGTGCCTTGGAAGGCAACACACTCAGGCTCAGGGGAGCAAATAAACCATTTAATGTTGTCCTGACCTGTTCTTCAGGAGGACCAGATCATCATGACATGGCCTCCTAAAACATCCTTTCGAGGGCAAAGGAGACAGAAGAAGGTGACCTCCTAGCAACTGCCTGTGCAAAGAAGAGACTCAACGAAAGAAAAGACTCCTCTCATGAAGACCCAAGAGCTTCAGGGTCAGAATGAGGATAAGAATTTGGTGCTGCTGACATTTCTACATCTACTCTTCTGTGCTTTTGCCTTGAAATCTTGAGAACTTCCCTGCTCAAAGATAAAACCTCATACACTACATGAAATTTCTTGGTTTTTTGGTGACTCTTTCTCTTTGGTCAGATTCAAGCTGCTTTGAGATACCCAAACTACCGTTTGCTGAAGTCAACTCAATAATTAAAAACAACAACAACAACAAGTGATATCAATTATTTGGCACTATACAGACAAAACAACCTACTGCATGAATTATAGGCCACTTCTACCACGGCCTAGATGAAATGGGACCAAAGTGGACACTTGCCTTCTTCCAAACTTAGGTAAAAATGGAGACAGACAGGGTGAACAAACAGGAAAGCATTTCGACCATCCATACATGTGGCTCTGTTTCAACCATGTTTGCCATATACCACAGGCAGCTACAAGTGATGTTTCTCATTGTAAATATATTCTTCAGATTGCAAAAATATTTTGCTCTTTGGTTGCTTTTATTTGATGGATTCAGTGCCATGTACAACAGGCAAAGCCCTGTGCTAGGAGATGAAGAGGCACAGATGATTATAAAGCAGAATCCAAGCTCCCAAAGAACAGATGAAGGAGGAACCGAAATATTTAGAGAATATTTGTATGTGTGAAGGACCTCATTACCATACCACCGGTTACAAAAGAAGTCCATGGGAATCCAGTGGGGGCAGGAGCTGGGACTGAGAAGGGTGGGCCATCCATGAGCAGAAACAGAGCAGGCTGAACACAGCAGGTGGTGCTGCAGGGAGGGAGGTGAGAGGAGCAGGCACTCTCCCTGAGCTCACCCCATCAGTTTTGAAGGTATGCTTACACGACCCTTGTGAAAATCATGATAAAAAGATGTTAACCAGGCTGGGCGTGATGGCTCACACCTGTAATCCTAGCACTTTGGGAGGCCAAGGTGGGTGGATGGTTTGAGGCCAGGAGTTCAAGATTACCCTGGCCAACATGGACAAACCCCATCTCTACTTAAAATATAAAAATTAGTCTGGCGGGGTGGCACGTGCCTGTAATCCCAGCTACTCAGGAGGCTGAGGCACGAGAATAGCTTGAACCCGGGAGGTGGAGGTTGAGTTGAGATTGTGCCACTGCACTCCAGCCTGGGTGACAGAGTGAAACTGTCTCAATCTCAAAAAAAAAAAAAAAAGAAAAGAAAAAGATGTTAACTGACAGTAAGAAAACAGGAGCATGAGATGAGTGGAGAAAGATCTTCAAGAGTGATGCATTTTTTATGTTAATTATCCCATCCCAACTGAAGCGCAAGATCCACCCCCTTCCCTGTCCTCACCTTACTGCAGGCTGGTTCTTCCTAAACATTTCACCTGACTGGGTCTCTCAGGGGAGGGAGGACGGTGCTGAAATATTGAAAGAGATAAGCAAGGGCTAGGCAGAGCAATGCCAGCACTGCAGGGAGTATTGAGTAGCTCTTTTTGATTGGAATTTCTGGAGTGCACAGGAGTATAGCAGAAGATAAGGTTGGAAAGGTAAATAGAGATCTGACTTTAGAAAGCTGGAAATTTCAGCTTAAGTGCTTTGGACTTTCCTCAGTAGTCAATGGAAAATTTTGATCAGGGAATCAAAAGCACAATCAAAATAGCGCTTTAATAATAGGAACGCCTCGAGTATATTTAAGCATATGTCTACAGATTAGCTACTTGGCAGAAAGCCTTGGGTCAGCAGGAAAGAGACAAATATTCAAAGCTCAAGGGTTAGCAATTAGCATTAAGTCGCTTATTGACCGGCTACTCAGCTGGCACTGGTCACATACTCTTTTGAACTACAATTACCATCTCATGTGCAATGAGGGCTAGGACCAGGTAACTACATTACAGACTTTCTGGGATGGAGTCAGCAGATAATGAATGGCAAATGCTCAGGACACGTTTCCTATTAGAAATGATGACAAGACTAGACATTTTTTTCTTTTTTACTTTTTTTGAGACAGAGTCTCGCTCTGTCACCCAAGCTGGAGTGCAATGGCATGACCTTGGCTCACTTCAACCTCTGCCTCCTGGGCTCAAGCAACTCTCATGCCTCAGCCACCTAAGTAGCTGGGATGACAGGTGCACACCACCACACCTCTCTAATTTTTGTATTTTTGGTAGAGACGGGGTTTCATCGTGTTGCCCAGGCTGGTCTTGAACTCCTAGCCTAAAGTGATCCTCTTGCCTCGGCCTCCCAAAGTGCTGGGATTACAGGCGTGAGCCACCATGCCTGGCCTGAAACTAGAAATTATAAAGGAAACTAAGGGGAACAAAAACCAGATTTGTGAACCCTTGATTTGTACTCAATTTTTAGGGAGTATCTACAGAGCAGGGAGTAGGATTTGTGCATAATTTGCATACATTTGTGCAGAATTTGTATTTGAGACAGGAGCAGTATGTGGGAAAAGTTATTATGTCCGTTTTAACACCTATTCTAGCATGAACATATTTTAAAACCCATAGAAATACATTTTAAAATCATAAATAACAGCAACAAATAAATAAAGTCTTTTGATAGGTTTATTTCCTTCATTTGCCAGAGTAATTACAATAATTCCCAAATGACCAATTTGAACAATGAAGCCTCTTGTTAGTGGGGCCAAAGTCTGGATCCATTAACAGGGGCATTCCTGTCAAAATCTGATCTTTCCTCTAAGTGCTCAAATAGCCTGCGTGTACTAGATACTGTTCTTCATATCTCTAATGCGTGCAAACAGACCTGACAACTATTTCAGAACCTAGAAAGGCCAGCCAACAGTTAGTCATTAACTAAGCAAGATAAATCTTTATCAACTGAATAAATGAAAAATATGTAACATTTTAAGTAAAACAAACAGGGTAGAGTTAACCAAGAACCCTTACAGGAGAAAAAAAATCATTATTTCCTCCTTCGGGTGAGGCAAAAACTGTTTCTTTAAACTTGAAATGCAAAGAACATTCATTTGTATATTTCAGGATTAGATTGCGGTCTCAGACTGATATGCATTTCTTAAATGTGTCTTACATTTTCCATGTTAAGAAAGTGGGTGGATCAGAACTGACTCAGGCCAGACACATCACAGGTAGAACAGGTCAGCACTATAGTGAGAATGTCTAGTATGCTAAATTTATTCTGTGTTACTATGATCCATGTCTATTTTGTGTTAATTATTGTTTGTCCAAAGGGACCACCAGAAAAATCTGTTGATCAAGCAAATCTAAGTATATTAGACCTACAGCAGTAAGGGAGAATACTACAGTGTCAGAGTCTTAGAAGTGTCTCAAAACAGAGAAATTAGGAAAGGGTGTTGGAGGGTGTTATGGCCCAGATTATATCATTTTAAGGCATGTCTTGCAAGGCAAGAAATGAGATGAGATTGGGCAAAATTAAGATATAATAGGCTTGAAGAGGTGAACACAAGGGGGTGAGGAAAGGACTGTTTTGGTTTGTTTTGAAACAGAGTCTCACTCTCTCACCTAGGCTGGAATACGTGGTGCCATCATAGCCCACTGCAGCCTCGAACTCCTGGGCTCATGCTATCTTTCTGCCTCTGTCCACTGAGTAGCTAGGACGACATGCGTGGCACCACATCCAGCTAACTTTTTAGTTTTTATTTTTCTAGAGATGGGGTCTCACTATGTTACCCAGGCTGGTCTTGAACTCCTGGCCTCAAATAGTCCTCCCGTCCCGGCCTCCCAAAGTGCTGATACTACAGGTGGGAGTCACTGTGCCCTGCTGAGATGAGAGTCTTGAAGTGAGCCTTTATGAGCAAGCTGTTAGTTTTCATAAGAAGCTACTTTAATTGGTTCAGTGTTATCTTCCAAGAGCAAGAATTTAATGGAGCAGGTAGCGAAATATTGCCCCCAGCATTGGTTAACGCAGGAGCAGGTCTCACAATCAGACTCCATTCCTTCACTTTCTCTTCTAACACTGAACGTCTTTGCTAATACACATCCCTGAAGTCAGGAGGAGAGGAAGCATGGCTCCTCAGCGGGCACTTGCTGCCTTGGTGGGTGCGGGGAATCTGCAAGCATCTGCCAGCTTAGTGGGAACACTAGGCCTTCCTAGGGAGGGGTGGGTCAGCTCCACAAGCCCAGGGGGTTGAGCAGGGTGTACAGTCCAGATCTTCAGGGGCAATCTGGTAGCCAGGACCTACACAGCCATGTCCCATATTTAGGAACCTAGGTTTTCCCCACAAGGGCCCTGACCTTTGCATAACAGACCTGCCTTGGCTGAGCATTTAAACCTCTCTGGAGCTCCATGATTCTAACAATCAGGTCCTCAGCCCGCCTCTCAGCTGTGTGTCTGCTCTTCCTCTGCTGGAGATGGAGGCCTCTTTTTCAGCTGTCACAGGGCCCTGCATGAACAGGCCTTTGTCTCTCCTTCCTCTGTGTGCATCAAAACAGCTTAGTGAGATCCAGCCCACTCTGCCTTTTTTTGTAGGCATTTTTCCACCCGTATTCTTAAAATGCCTGCATCATGGCACACACCACATTATCCGCTCCCAGAACATTTGCCAGGCCACTACTGGTCAAATCTCTAGCCTTAGGCCGGCGACTCGAAATGACCCAGCTCCCAGCCGGGACACAACCTCTCCACCTGCTAGGGTGGGTGGGCCAGTTCCACATCCCAGCTCCGTGCCTGCTTTCTCAACCCATTCCTGTCTCCACTGTGTTATTCTGGGTCCTCCCAGAAGCAGATGCCACAACAGGATTGATTGTGCCAGAAATTCATTAGGGGAAAGGCCTGTGAGAGGCAGTGAGGAGGGAGCTGAGGAGACAGGAAGAGCCATCAGGCTGCAAGGCAAGCCTGGGCCATGAGTGAAAGAGAAGGGAGGGAGGAAGTTTAGACGGAAGCTCCAGGCTGCTCTGCAGTGCTCAGGAGCTCAACAAGGCTGTTGCCCAATCTTTGAGCCAAGGTTGCCCATCAGACTGCAAGGGAAGGCTGCCTTAGTGTCCTGCAGCCCTCCGTCCAGGAAGCAGGGTCTTGGTGCGAATGCAGCAATGCATCTCAGAGTGCAGCAGCTGGGCTACTGGCTCAGTCACACTCCCTGCAGTTGGAGATCTGAGAGACACCTTCCCACAGCTGCCACACGCATGCATAAGCACTCACACACACACACAATACACCACACACACACAAACACTCACACACACACAATACACCACACACACACACTCACACACACGCAATACACCACACACACAAACACTCACACACACACAATACACCACACGCACACACTCACACACATGCAATACACCACACACACAAACACTCTCACACACACAATACACCACACACACACAAACACTCTCACACACACACAATACACCACACACAGGAATGTACAGACACCAAACCCACACACAGCACACACACATCACATACACACACCCTTCACAGAGACACACACACAAATACCAGACACATACTCCACACCATACCACACACACAGCACACACAGACACCACACAAACACCAAACACGTACCCCACACCATACCACACACAGACACCACACACACCATACAAACAGACACCACACACACACCACACACAGGCACCATACACACACCACACACACAGACACTGCACACATGTCCCCTCCCCCCACACACACACAGGAATTGCACACACGTGCACCACACACACACACACCAAACACATACCCCACACCATACCACACACAGACACCACACACACACAGACATTGCACACCCACCCACCACACACACAGACACACACATTACATTATACCATACACACACACACAAACTACACACACATATAGCACACCACACATGCAGACATGGACACCATACACATGCACACCACATGTCCCCCACAGATAGACACAGACAGACACTGCACACACATAGCACACACACGCACACACACACGCACACACACACATACACACAGACTCACAATGGATAGATGACTATGTAAGAAAGGTTTTTAAAAATTTCTTACTGTCATTTAAATATCATTTTTACCCTAGTAAAAAGCATCAGGCTTAAACTTTTATGACAATGTACTCTACAATTGCTAAATTGTGTTTAAATATAAGTAAATCCCCTACTTTCCTATATAATTTGGAAATAAAAGATGCAGTTTACTAATTTAAAATATTAAGATTTCCTTAGCTTCATGTTCAAAACTTTCCATGACCTAGTCCCAAACCACCTTGTTGGTTTTCTCATGACATTCACCAGTGAAACCTACACTGGCCACACCATCTTACTTGTGGTTACTGGCAATGCAATTCACTTTTATGACTCTTTCACTTTGCTTTGCTATTTCTTCTATGTGGAGTTCCTTTTTCCCTTATTCTCCACAAATCAACATCCCGCTCATTACTCAAAATCTGCTTCTGTGATTCCTAGGTTGGGATGAGCCTGGGAGACAAAGCAAGACTCCATTTCAAAAAAAAAAAAAGAAGAATTGAAAGCAGGAGCCCGGCATGGTGGCATGCAACTGTAGTCCCCGCTACTTGAGAGGCTGAGGCGGGAGGGTCATTTGAGCCCAGGAGTTCAAGGCTACAGTGAGCTATGATCCCCCCACTGCACTCCAGCCTGGGCAACAGAGTGAGACCCTATCTCAAAAATAATAATAAACATAAATAAGTAATTTTTTAAAAAAGAAAGAGAGCAAAAACTCAAACAGATACTTGCAAACCCATGTTCACAGCAGCATTATTCACAATAACCAAAAGGTAGGAACAACCCAAATGCCCATTGATGGATACATGAATAAACAAAATGTGATTTAGCCATACAACAGAATATTGTTCAGCCTCAGGAAGGAATGAAATTGTGATACATGCTATGACATAGATGAACGTTGAAGACTTTATATTAAATGAATTAAGCCAGACACCAAAGGACAACTATTATTTGTTTTCACTTAGAGGAGGTCCATCGAGTAGTCAGATACATAGAAACAGCCAGTAGAATTGTGGTTACCAGTGGGTAGGGGGAGAAAGGAATAGGAACTATTTGTTTAATGAGCACAAAGTTTCAGTTTGGGATGATGAAGAAATTCTAGAAATGGCTAGTGGTGATGGTCACGTGACAATATAAATGTTCTTAATGCCGTTGAACTGTGCACCTAAAAATGGTCAAAATGGTAAATTTTATGTTATATATGTTTTTTTATTTTTATTTTTATTTTTATTTTTTATTATACTTTAGGGTTTTAGGGTACATGTGCACAATGTGCAGGTTTGTTACATATGTATCCATGTGCCATGTTGATTTCCTGCACCCATTAACTCGTCATTTAGCATTAGGTGTATCTCCTAATGCTGTCCCTCCCCCCTCCCCCCACCCCACAACAGTCCCCGGAGTGTGATGTTCCCCTTCCTGTGTCCATGAGTTCTCATTGTTCAATTCCCACCTACGAGTGAGAACGTGCGGTGTTTGGTTTTTTGTCCTTGCGATAGTTTACTGAGAATGATGTTTTCCAGTTTCATCCATGTCCCTACAAAGGACACGAACTCATCATTTTTTATGGCTGCATAGTATTCCATGGTGTATATGTGCCACATTTTCTTAATCCAGTCTATCGTTGTTGGACATTTGGGTTGGTTCCAACTCTTTGCTATTGTGAATAGTGCCGCAATAAACATACGTGTGCATGTGTCTTTATAGCAGCATGATTTATAATCCTTTGGGTATATACCCAGTAATGGGATGGCTGGGTCAAATGGTATTTCTAGTTCTAGATATCACAATAAAAAGTACTTTAAGAATTAGGATCCCAACTTCCTGCTAATGAATATGATTGATATTCCAGCTCCCTCTGGCACCATCATCAATTCCAGGCCCGTTTTCAGACCCAATCATGGAACTGCATGCAGCACTCAGGGGCTACACCTAGTACATGAGTGTGGGTTGCTAGGCAGGGGATTGCCCAGCCTATTTGGGTCTAACCTTTCCCAGAAACCTAGAAACACCTGCCTGAGCAGCAGGGCATGTGCACACTACAAGTACCCTGAGTGTTATGTATTAGGGAGGCATCGAATTAAGAAAACAAATCTGCAAACATTCACCCAGGAAGGGTAAGTTACAACCTGTGGAAGAGAAGCTTTCTCTCCAGAGGGACCTGTACAGGCTGGGACACCACGGTCCTCTGACAGTGCAACGAGACTGCCTACTTGAACTCTCACCCCAAGACCCTCCCAAGCTCCACCCATCAATGCTCTTCTGTGAAACTTCATGGCTGCAACAGCAGTTACAATGTCCCCACCACCATCAGATTGCCTGGCTCTGATCCCAGCCCCCTCGCCAAGCAGTATTCTCTGTGGCAGCACCTCAGCGGTGTCCTCTCTTGCCCTTGCAGAGTGACTGCTTTTCTAAGCATCTGTCAACAACCCCTTATGCCATCAAGCGCTGCTAGCAGCACCCCACATCAGGGGAAGAGGCTCAGGAAAGGACCGGGGCTTCAGTCCAGCCCCCACTTACCAGTTGAGCCATAGTTTTCACACTTCCAAGTGCACAGGAGTTACTGGGGCACCTGTGAAAATCTGAGGGGGTCCTGGTGCCCGATTTGTAATACACACTTCCCAAAGAATTCTGATGTAGGCGATCATATTCTGAGAAACAACAAACTTGAGTCTCATTCTCCTCTCTTATAGATGAGAATAACCACCCTTTAATGAGAGAATTCCTTGAGATAATATATACAGCAGCATCTAGCATAGTGCTTGGCTCAAAGTAGGCATTCGGCGTATTCATTTACATTTGAAATGAATGTAGAAAGAAATGGGTTGTGCAAATCATATACCCTTGCAGGAGGATTAAGGCCAGCATGAGCCTCCGAAACAGAGGGGTTGATCCATTGGTTCTACTGAAATATAAATATAAATGAATTTGATTTTCAAATTCATTTTCTGAGAATAGAGCATCTATCTTTTATCCGGAATCTGCTGCATGAACGGCTGCCATGGCTCACACAATGACTAAGAAGGTTGTTCTAGCAAAGATGAAAACTGGAAGCTACAACCAGTCTAAAGTCGAAAGTGGATGCAAGGCGAGCCTCTCTAATGGGCAGTTGGGACTCCACACAGCCATGGCTTTCCTGACCTTAACTTCCCAGCTTTGCTCATGTCTCTAGAAATGTAGAAATATCACAGAATTTAAAAAGAAAAAACTCACTTCATATCCATTGGGATGTCTGTCCATAATCAAAAAAACAGAGGCTGGATGCAGTGGCTCACAGTTGTAATCCCAGCACTTTGGGAAGCTAAAGCAGGAGGATGGCTTGTGGCCAGGAGTTCGAGACCAGCCTGAGCCACATAGCAAGGCCCTGTCTCTACAAAAAAATTAAAAATCAGCTGAGCATGGTGGTGTGTGCCTATAGTTCCACCTACTTGGGAGGCTGAAGTAGGAGGATTACTTAAGCCCAGGAGTTCGAAGCTGTGGTGAGCTATGATCACACCACTGTACTCCAGCCTGGGTGACAGTGGGAGATGCTGTCTCTAAAAATCAAGCAAACAGAAAATAACAAGTTTTGGTGAGAACATTAAGAAATGGGAGCCCTCATATTTCGCTGATAGGAATGTAAACTGGTCTAGCTGCTGTGGGAAACGGTATGGCAGTTCCTTAAAAAATTAAACATAGAATTACCATATGATCCAGTAATCTAACTTTTGAGTACTTACCCAAGAGAACTGAAAGCAGGAACTCAAACAGATATTTGCACACTCATGTTCATAGCAGCTTTGTTTACAGTAGCCAGAAGGCGGAAGGAGCTCAGGGGTCTATCAATGGGTGAATGGATGGATAAACAGAGCATGATGTGTCCACAAAAGAGAATATGATTTGGCCTCAAAAAGGAAGGAAATTCAGACACAGGTTACAACATAGTTGAACCTTGAAGACGTTATGCTAAGAGCAATAAGCCAGTTATAAAAAGAAAAAGACTGTATTATTCCATTTATATGAGATCCTGAGAGTGTCGAATTCATAAGAATGGGAAATAGAATTATGGTGTTAGAACTGGGGGAGGGGGAATGGGGAGTTAGTGTTTAATGGGTGCAGAGTTTGTGTTTGGGATGATGAAAAATTTCTGGAGATGGATGATAGTGTTGGTTGTATGATAATCTGGATATACTTAATGCCACTGAACTGTGTACTTAAAATGATTAAAATGATAACTTTTATGGTATGTATATTTTACTGCAATTAAAAAAAGAAAACTCACAAGGGCAGAAATTTAGATTTTTCCCTTAAATATTGTCTTTTATTTGTGAACACAAAGTATTTTTCTCACATGATGTTATTCTGCTAGGTGGTCATGAGATGATCTTCTGCAAGACCGGCAGGTAGAAGAAGCCAGCCTGGAGAAATAAATAGAAACTTTCTGAGGGCAGAACCAGGAAGTCTTAAGCTAGATTAGAAATCTACTAGTTCTACCTGCTAATTTTGTGGAGATAGAAAGTGAGAGCTCAAGTAGCCCGAGTGAGGCCACACAGTGGGGGAAGTCAGGCTTCGGTGGCTCATGATACCTAAACTTTGACTTGCCTACCTAGACTCATCCTCTATAATACACTTAAGAAACAGAATGAGCAGGATGAGGCTAGACTCATCCTCTATAACACACTTAAGAAATGGAGTGAGCAGGCCGGGTGCAGTGGCTCACACTGTAATCTCAACACTTTGGGAAGCCGAGGTGGGCAGATCATTTGAGCCCAGGAATTGAAGACCAGCCTGGACAATATAGTGAGACCCCATCTCTACAAAAAAAAAAAAGAAAGAAAGAAAAAGAAAAAGAAAGAGACAATTAGCCAGGCATAGTGGTGCACAACTCTAGTCCCAGCTACTCAGGAGGCTGAGGTGACAGGATTGCTGGAGCCCAGGAGTTCAAGGCTACGGTAAGCTGTGATCGCACCACTGCACTCAAGCCTGGGCAACAGAGCAAGACCCTGTCTGAAAAAGAAAATGGAGAGAGCAAAATGGACAGAACAGTATGTGCACATGTGCACTTAACCAAAGGTAAAAGCATGGGAATCATTTATGCATGTGATTCCAGCACAATAAAATGATTTAAACCATTTTAGTTTGCCAGAAGATTCCAGAACCAAATGCTTACTTCTGACTTACTGCTGCACATTGACCTTTTTTACCCTGTGTGTGCACAAGAAATGGGCCTATTTTCCAGATCCTATTAAAACAAATTCCTACCAAACAGGGGGAAAAAGCATTCAACAGAAACAAAACTTATTCAATGTTTCATGCATCAAATATTTATTGAGTGTCTGTTATATGCCAGGGACTGGGACTACGTTAGCCCAGGGACTACGCTGAGAACAAGCCAAGGATAGTTCCTGCCTTCATGAAGTGCTGCCCTCAGACAAGTATGCAGAATGTCACACTAAGGGAAGGCTGAAGAGCTTGGGGAACATTTGGGAATTACAGGAAATCAAAGCCTGGTGTTGTAAAGGTTAAAATGAGGAAAGCTTGGAGAGCTCAGGCGGCAATTAGGATGGTTCATTCAGGGAAGGAGAACTCCTGGGAGATAAAGAGATAGGTAGGTGGGGTAGGTGGGTAGGTTTGTGGGTGGATGAATGGATAGAGAAAGGGAAAGACAGACAAAGAGGTTTCAATAGAACCGTGACAGGGATTGGCCTTATGCGATCACTGTAAGGCTGTTATCTTCACGTCTGAGGCTGCAGCCTAATGTCCATGGGGCAGGGAGTTGGGGAAGGAAAGACAGCTGCAGACTGGGGAGATGTAGAACATGCTGGAACCCACAGCACGAACTGGAGCCCACAAAGAGGGACTGGCATCCAGGTCCACCTTACTGCTTCTGTCCTTGATGTGGGTGTCAGGCATGAGCCAGCGTTCTTTGTCATGGACCAAAACACACACACCTGGCCCCAGAGTCAGAGATGCTGAAGGAGGCCCCTGGCAGGGTGGAGTGGCAGGCCCAGCCCGGGCCTCATGCCCAGGAGGAGAGCCCCCGGGTGCGAGACTGCCTGTGGCAGTCCCGGGAATGGCTGCTGCTCTGTCTCCCCTGCCTCCCTTTTGCAAGAATCTCTTCAGTGCTGACGCTGACCGGAAACATCGAGGGAAGGGAATTCTGGAAAATGTAGTTCTGCCTTGCCGCACTGACACGTTGTAAAGCCACCACAGATGGCAAGCTAGCCAAGACTTGGAGTTGGAGCAGGTCTCCAAAGAGAAGGTGACATCTAAGCCAAGGCCCAAAGAAGGGCAGGAGGCAGCTGGATGGAGGAAAGGGAGAGACTCCCAGAGTGCTGGGATCCCATGCAAACAAATGTTGCCTGGAAAAACCTTGTGTTTTGAAAAGGAAATGGAATTTTAAAAGGGAAAAATGTGTCCCCAAAGAATAAACTTGTCCAAAAACAAAAACATAACACTTTTGTTTAGCATCTAAGTGAATTGAAATCAATAAACTGGTTGAGAAACCACTTTCCAAACTCACCTGATGGGTCACAGCTTCCTCCCCCTTCCCTCCCTTCCACCTTTCTTTCTTCATTTTTTTTGAGACAGGGGTCTTGCTACATTGCCCAGGCTGGCCTCCAATTCTTAGGCTCAAACAAACCTTCTTCCTCAGCCTCCTGAGTAGCTGGGACTACATATCCCACCACTCCTGGCCCTGTCATCTTTCTTACTTCCCTGCCATCCCCTTCCAACCCCTGCCCAATCCTCATTCTCCTCTACCCATCAACCTCCTTCCCCTCATTTCTCATTTCCCTCCTTGTTCCAGCCAAGGAAATTGCTGGGTGAGGTTCAGATCACACAGATATCTTAGCTTGTGTTTTTAGATGTTACCCAGGAGTAATATCAATCATGCCATATAAATATCACAGCTTGGGGTTGCAGGTTAGTACTCACATCGTCTTGGTATGGGTTGCCAAAAGGCCAGTGGTGTAAGAGCCTCTGAATCCTCTCTATGCCTGTACAGTCAGAGCCAGTGCTCTCCCGGCACCCTCTAACAAAGAGCAGGGAAATAAATACCATGTTTACAATAAATACCTGGGTCAGAGTTTGACTCAACAATCAAATATATGTCCTCTAAATTCAATTTAGTCCATTTCCTGAGTGAAACCAAATATGCTGCAAGAAAGGCAGGCTTCCTGTCTTTCCTAGCCCCTTTGAAAAATGATTATTCTTAGGAAAACCACCCTAGAGGGCTGCTTCTGGCCTGACACTGGGACAACCTAGGCACGACAGGGAGGGGGAAGGGAGGGAGGAAGGGAGGAGCCCACTGCTGACGGAGGAGGCAGGTGGTCCCAAACCGAAATGCAGCATCCAGATTCCAGAGCTTTCGTCCACATCCTGAGGGGGCAGATCCTTGCTTCCCCACTTAGCCAGGTGTCCCCAAGACAAAGCTCAAATTCTGTGATCCACTGGAAGGACTCCTGGAACTCAGAAGAGCCACTGTGCTCGTGGTTATGGTTTGTTGCAGTAAAAGGATACAGACTATTGTCAAAGGAAAAAGATGCACAGGCCAGAGCCCAGAGAATGGCTGAGCTTCCTGTTTTTACTCTCAGTGGAGTCATGCAGACCGTGCTCAATTCCTCAGGAATCTTGTGGACAAGATGTACAAAGTATTGCCAACCAGGGAGGTTTCCATAAGCCTCCGTGTCCAGGGATTTTGCTGGGGTTAGGCTTTCAGGCATGAGTGCCTCGTTACTGACCTTAGCTATTTGAATTTCAGCCTCTCCAGAGGCTGAACAGTGTGGCCCAAGGTCCCACCATAGATAACACTGTTAGGCTAGACTAGCTAGTGTGGCCCAAGGCTTGAGATGAGCAAAGACACTCCTATCAGGCAGAATATTCCAAGGGCTTAGAGGTTATCTCCCAGGAACCAGGCAAAGGCCAGACCTTTCTCTTAGATGTGCAGGGTTTGAATGACCCAAGCCAGCAGAGTCAACTCTACTGCCCGTCCACACTTGTCTGCTTCTGTTCCTCACTTCTCCAGTGAGCGTGGAGTTCCATGGTCTCAGGTGGGTGACGCTAGGTAAGAGTTTTCCTGCGACTAACTAGCTGTGTGCCCTCTGGTGAAGACCTGAGTTCTCATTGCTTGGGTCTCCTCATTGGCAGGCGACAGTTGTTACACCCACTCTGAATTTCCTGACAGGCATTAGGAGAATTGAAGACACAGTGGATAACGACAGAGGCTCGTGTACTGCTAACAGGTGCGAAAGCCAAACAGCCACTCTAGGGAGTTCTGGTTGTTTTTGTGGTTTGGTTTGGTTTCTAAGAGATGAGATCTCACTCTGTGGCCCAGGCTGGAGTACAGTGGCACAGTCAACCTGGAACGACGACAACCTGGAACTTCTAGGCTCAAGCGATCCTCCCACCTCAGCTTCCTGAGTAGCTGGGACTACAGGTGTGTGCCACCATATCTGGCTAATTTTATTTATTTATTTTGTAGAGACAGGGGTCTTGCTATGTTGCCCAGGCTGATCTCAAACTCCTGGCCTCAAGAGATCCTGCCCCAGCTTCCCAAGTGGATTTCTGTTTTTTAATGGCTATTTCCTTTTCCCCCTAACATTTACAAAATGCTTACATATGCCAGACACTGTGTTTAGTGCTTATGTGGATTCTCTCATTTAATCCTCAAGTAATTCTCTAAGGAAAGTACTATCATGTCACTCCCATCTGAGAGGACTGAGGTTCAGTGAGGTCCCATGAGGTCACAGAGACAGCTTTTAAACTGTGTCAAGATAGCCAGAGCTGGAAAGCAGAGCTACGCTGATTGCTCACTGGACATGGAAAAGCAGCTTCTCTCACGCAAAGGTGTGTTCAGCAGGTTTCCCTGGGTTAAAGGAGAAAGGCTGGATGCAGGATAAAAAGAAAAATGCTTTGCTCCATGAACGTGGATTCTGAAGGGTGTATTTGACTGAGGAGACAACTGTAAATTCCCTTGGGAATTGGTCCTTGCTCTGATTATTGCCACAAAAGTCCTGCTGTCAAACAGATTCAAACACATTTCACAATTAATGTGAAGAGGCTCCAGTTACACCGCAAACGAGTGTGATTGCTCCTCAGGATTAAGGATGTTTTTCTGTGGCTGAACTGAAGCATCTGTCCCCAGGGCTGGAGGCTGGGTATTGCCACAGCTGACCTTCTCTCCATAGTAAGTGTCTCCCACCTGCCCCTCATGGCCAAACAACTCGTCAGGGGCTCAGGGAATGTGGACTGGCCTTAGAATGAGAATGTGCATGTTGCCAGTTCTCAACATCATTGTTTTCAAGGAAAGCCTCATTTGTGTGTGTGTGTGTGTGATTTTTTATTTAATTTTTAAAATTTTTGTGGGTACACAGTAGGTGTATATATTTATGGGTTACCTGAGATGTTTTGATACAGGCATGTGAGGTGAAATAAGCACATCATGGAGAATGGGGTATCCATCCACTCAAGCATTTATCCTTTGAGTTACAAATAATCCAATTACACTCTTTAAGTTATTTTAAAATGTACCATTAAGTAATTATTGACTATAGTCACCCTATTTTTGCTATCAAATAGTAGGTCTTATTCATTCTTTCTATTTTTTTTTGTACCCATTAACCATCCCCACCTCCCCTCCACAACCTCCCCCACCTACCCTTCTTAGCCTCTGGTAACCATCCTTCTATTTTCTATCTCCATGAGTTCAATTGTTATTTTAGATCCCACAAATAAGTGAGAACATGTGATGTTTGCCTTTCTGTGCCTGCCTTATTTCACTTACTGTAAAGACCTCCGGTTCCATCCATGTCGTTGCAAATGACAGGATCTCATTCCTTTTTATGGCTGAATAGTACTATATTATGTTTATGTACCACATTTTCTTTATCCATTCATCTGTTGATGGACACTTAGGTTGCTTCCAAATCTTGGCTATTGTAAACAGTACTGTAGCAAACATAGGAGTGCCAATATCTCTTTGATACACTGATTTCCTTTCTTTTGGGAATACACCCAGCAGTGGGATTGCTGGATCATATAGCAGCTCTATTTTTAGTTTTTTGAGGAACCTCCAAACTGTTCTCCACAGTAGCTGTACTAATTTACATTCCCACCCTTTTCTCCACATTCTGAAGAGCATTTGTCATTATCTGTCTTTTGGATATAAGCTATTTTAACTGAGATGAGACGCTATCTCATTGGAGTTTTGATTTGCATTTCTCTGATGATCAATGATGTTAAGCACCTTTTCATATGCCTGTTTGTCATTTGTGTGTCTTCTTTTGCAAAATGTCTATTCAAGTCTTTTGCCCATTTTTGATCAGATTATTAGACATTTTCCTAGAGTTGTTTGAGACCCTTATATATTCTGGTTATTAGTCCCCTGTCAGATGGGTGGTTTACAAATATTGCCTCCCATTCTGTGGGTTGTCTCTTCACTTTGTTGATTGTATCCTTCACTGTGCAGAAGCTTTTTAACTTGATGTGGTCCCATTTGTCCATTTTTGCTTTGGTTTCCTGTGCTTGTGGGGTATTACTCAAGAAATCTTTGCCCAGAACAATGCCCTGGAGATTTTCCCCAATGTTTTTTTATATTAGTTTCATAGTTTGAGGTCTTAGATTTAAGTCTTTAATCCATTTTTTGATTTTTATATATGGTGAGAGATAAGAGTCTAGTTTCATTCTTCTGCATATGGATATCCAGTTTTCCCAGCAACATTTATTGAAGACTGCCTCTTCCCTAGTGTATGTTCTTGGCACCTTTGTTGAAAATGAGTTTATTGTAGATGTGTGGATTTGTTTCTGGGTTCTCTATTCTGTTCCATTGGTCTATGTGTCAGTTTTTATGCCAGTACCATGCTGTTTTGGTCACTATAGCTCTGTAATATAATTTGAAATCAGGTAATGTCATTCCTCTAGTTTTGTTCCTTTTGCTTAGGATAGCTTTAGAGATTCTGGGTCTTTTGGGGTTCTATATAAATTTTAGAATTGTTTTTTCTATTTCTGCAAAGAATGTCATTGGTATTTTGATAGAGATTGAAAACTTCATTTTATTAGAGAACTGCAAAAGCAAACACCACCACTTGATAGAGCCTTCTTCCTTGCCTCCATAGGCTCTTGCTGCTGCTTATCCTCCAAGATGAATCTGAAAGAGAAAACAACTGCTCAGTTGCTACAAATCATAGGAAGACTCTGGTGAGAAAATCTCCATAAAAGACTTCGGAAAAGATACATGTCTTAAGGCAGAACTTGAGGAAAAGCAGAAGACTTGGCACAGAAGCCGCAGAAGGCTTTTTCCATGTGTAGGAACTTGCAAGGATGGCAGGAGGCTACAGAGAGCAGACTTGAAACCCTGTGAAAAGAAGAAATAAGCAAAGCAAGAAGATAAGCCCTGGGAGAACAGCATGCTTCCCAGTGTCTGCCTCGTCCTGCACAGTAAGAGCCAGGTCAACTCCAGGAAATAAGCAAGGCCTCTAAAAGGAAGTACGACCAGAAAATACAGCACAACTAGGAGCATATGGAAGGGATCCAAGAAGTGGAGACCATCATTCGGTAATAGAATCTGCTTTGGAGATGAGAGAGCCTAGAAGGATGCCCAATGCCCAGGCGAATACAGATTGCTCAAAATACATTCAATTTTCAAATAAGCCACTTTGGGAATTTTAAAATTATTATTATTAATATTATTTATATATGTTATATATAAATATTATTTATTATTAATATTATCCACATTGGGGTACTATTCAGCCATAAAAAAAGAGGTCCTGTCATTTGCAAAACATGGATGGAACTAGAGGTCATTATGTTAAATGAAACAAGCCAGGCACAGAAAAACAAACATCACATGTTCTCACTTATTTGTGGGATCTAAAAATCAAAACAATTGAACTTATGGACATAGAGGGTAGAAGGTTGGTTACTAGAGGCTGGAACAGATAGTAGGAGGTAGATGAGAAGTGGGACGGTTAATGGGTGCAAAAAAATAAAAAGAATGAATAAGGCCTACTATTTGGTTGCACAACAGTGTGACTATAGTCAAAAACCTACTTATACATTTAAAAATAATGAAAAGCGTGTAATTGGATTGTTTGTAACACAAAAGAAAATGCTTGAGGTGATGGACACTCTATTCTCCAAGATGTGATTGTTACATATTTCATGCCTGCGTCAAAACATCTCATGACTCCCACAAATATACATACCTATTATGTACTCACAAGAATTTTTAAAATTTTTTAAATAAGATAATAATATCATAGTGATTATTTTAATCCTAGAAAAAATTGCTGTGTCCTCAGAATATTACATTACTTTCAAATAAAAACGGGAAATTAAATTGGGATACAGTTCTAATATTGTTCCTTATCCCTGTTCTGTCCCACCCTCCCATCTCCACTCCTAGAAACATCCAAGAAGAGACCCTCTTTCTTCATCCAAAGAAGACTGAGGACTAGATTCTGTGGAATTTGAGTTTCTGACTAAAACATGGCCTGTTTTTCCTCCCCCTACAATCTAAGACCTGGCCCTCTGGGGGTGTTTCTTTTTCTGTAACAATCTAGTTTCTCTTGCCAGTCAGACACTGTCTCATCCAGTGATAGAAACCTGTACCACTGCCGTTCAAGTCTCACACTAACCACCCGGCGTTAGCACAGATGCCACAGACCAAGGGCACAGTCCCCATCAAGACAGCCCTCACTGGCCAGGCGCAGTGGCTCACGCCTGCAATCCCAGCACTTTGGAAGGCTGGAGCAGGAGGACTGCTTGAGCCCAGACGTTTGAGACCAGCCTGGGCAACATAGTGAGACCCCATCTCTGAAAAAAAAAATTGTTTTAATTACCCAAGCATGGTGGCACATATCTGTGGTCCCAGCTACTCAGGAGGCTGAGGTAAGAGGATCACTTGAGCATAGGAGTTCAAGACCAGC
The DNA here is from genome assembly GCF_006542625.1 of Nomascus leucogenys. NCBI lineage: Eukaryota > Metazoa > Chordata > Mammalia > Primates > Hylobatidae > Nomascus > Nomascus leucogenys. Next base: position 67,984,089 of record NC_044384.1, read on the forward strand.
CTGGGCAACAAAGCAAGACCCTATCTCTACAAAAATAAAAATTAAAAAATTAGCTGGATGTGGTGGCTCACACCTGTAGTCTCAGCAGCCCAGGAGGCTGCAGCAGAGGGATTGCCTGAGCCTAGGAGTTGGAAGCTGCAGTGACTATGATGTTGCCACTGCACTCCAGCCTGGGCAACAGAGCAGAGATCCTGTCAAATAAAAAAAAAAAGTCACCCCTTACTGCAGAACCAGTCTCAAGTTTGGGGGTCCCAAAGCCACCTGCACTTCTGACCAACTGGCCACAAATTCGGGGTTTGCATGACTCCTTCAGTTTCAATAATTCACTAGAATGACTCAAAGTGCTGTACTTAGGATTACAGTTTTATTATAAAGGATACAAGTCAGGACCAGCTATATAAATAGATGCCCAGGATGAGGTCTGGAGGGTCCTGAATGCAGAGCTGCCATGCCTTCTTCCCATAGCATCAGAGCACATTACCCTCCTGGCACATTGATGTGTTTACCAACACCCAGGGGGATCATCAGGTGTCTGGAACTTTGAATGGGTTTCATTTGGTAGGTGTGACTGACTGAATCATTGACGATGTTATAGAACTCCATCTCTAGCATCCCTCTCCAGGGGTCAGGAGGTCAGGCCTGTATTGAGTGACTCAAAGCCCCAACTTTCTAATTACAGGACTGGCTTTTCCACAAGACTGGCCCCATCCTGAGTCACCTTGTTAGCATAAACTCTGCTGTGGTCCAAGGGCCCACCATGAATAACAGATACTCTTATCACTCAGGAAATCCCAAGGATTTAGACATGTCCCCAGAACCTAAAACAAAAACTAGACACATTCTTTATTATACAACACAATGACAACAGTGGATATTTGTTGTTGGTTTTCTAGATGTTAAACTCTGTGCTGAGCACTTTATATACATCTCATTTGATCCTCAGGAGATCCTGAGAACATGTGCCCAAGGTGGCCGGGTGTGGCCCACTGCTTGGTTTTACACATTTTAGGAAGGTATAAGATATCAATCAATACATGTAAGATGTACACTGGTCCAACCCAAAAAGGTGGGACAACTCAAAGTTGGGGGCATCCAGGTCTTAGGTAGATTCCTTATTTTCTTATTGGCAGTTGGTTGAAAGAGTTTATCTAAAGACCTGGAATCAACAGAAGGGAGGGTCTGGGTTAAGAGAAGTATTGTGGAAACCAAGGTTCTTGTTGTGTAGATGAAGCCTCCAGGTAGCAGGCTTCAGAGGGAATAGGTTGCAAGTGTTTACTGTCAGCCTCAAAAAGGTGCTATACTCTTAGTGAATTCTCCCCTGGGTCAGGAAAAAGACTTGGAAAGGGAAAGAGATCCTCTACTGAATGTAGATTTTCCCCAGAGACAGCTTTGCAAGGCCATTTCAAAATATGTCAAAGAAATGTATTTTGGGGTAAAATACTTTGATTTCTATCAGGGCTTACTATCTGTCATGTTGGTATCTTATTGCTACAAAGAGTCTGTTTTGGTAGTCTTAACGTCTCTGTTAACGTTAATGCTGTTGGTCGGCTATGCCTGATTTCCAAAGGGAGGAAGGTATAATGAAGATTGTCTGACCCCCCTTCTCATCATGGCCTGTTTCAGGTTTACTTTAGAAAGCCTTTGGCCAAGAGGAGGGGTCCATTCAGTTGGTTGGGGGGGCACTTAGAATTTTACTTTTGGTTTACAAATAATCCTGTGTGTTGGATACATGATTATCCCCATTTTATAGATGACAAAACTGAGGCACAGAGAAAGGAAATAACTTCCTTGAATTCACACAGCTGCCACAGCTGGTTAGTGGCAGAGCAGGGATTTGAACTCATGTCTGTAATGTGTACTACTAAGTCCCTCCAGCCCCTCTAGAACCTACTCTAAAAAAGGAGAAACCAAGAAGATAGCCATTTTTGCTATAGAAGAACAACACAAATCTAACATGAGGACCCAGGCTTATTTAGTATTCTTGGGGAACAAAACAATCTATGTTCTGCCCAAGAGTGAAAGTATTCAGCCTTTAGAGTCAGAGGGGCTGCTTTGAATACGGGCCTTTCTAATTAGTTGAGTGGTGTTGGAGGGAGAAAAAAGTACTAAACTCTTTATAAAAATGTATAAAGATATGCAAAATCTTTATAAATTAAACAGAGATTCTGCTAACATCTACTCGCAAGTTTGGTCTGAGGAATAAAGGAGATAATTTATTTGAAAGTGAAAATCACTATTCCAGTGTAAGGCTTTTTTGCCCCACTCAGCCCGTCCCTGGCCTTTCACCAACAGAATGATCTGCTCTCCACCTGATCTACTATCTATTTATTCCTTACATCTCACATGATGCCCTTAAGCCTCTCTGATTGCCTTGGATCATATTTTTGTTCCTTAGCTTGATTATTTTTATACCGTTCACGTGGACATTACTTCAGCTTCAGGAAACACCCGCTTTGCAAAGCATTTACTAAGCACCTGATGGTGCATGCCACTGCACAAGGAGCATGGCCGAGGGGCCATGAGGAGCTGCAGCGGTGTAGTGGGAAGGGCCTGGAGCCTGGCCTCCGCAGAACTGAGTTCTGGCCCCCATTCTGCCTCTTCCTCGTGTTGTTACCTTAGGAAATACACTTAACCCTCCTGCATCTCAGGCTATCATTTGTAAAATAACACAATAATTGTACCTGACCTGCCCAGCCCCATGGGCAGTGGGATAGTTGTATGGGAGACTGTATGTGGAATTTTTTTGAAGCTAACTATATGAATAGAGAACTCTATGACTAGAGGGAATAATTATGTAAGACAGCATTGAAGCAGACATAGACTCCCACATACAGAGAAAAATAATTCTAGAACAACCCTATAGAAGGAGCAGACAGAAAAATAGCACAGGACGTGCACGCAGATAAATGTGTTCAAACCACAGAGTCAGGTTCATTTTGGAAGGCAGTTGGCAGGGAGGGCTGGAGAAGAGGTGCGAGATTGTTTACAAACGTGACTGGGACTGGGAGCAGAAGCATACACAAAGCCAGTGGCAGTGTGGAAAAATCCAGTGCTAAAAAGGAGAAATGCCCATAAGAGGGTCTTGAAAATTACAATGTGATTCCCTAGGTGGCACCAACGCATTCCATGGTGACGCTCAAGAAGCTCAACTCTTCTTGTCTGTGTTTTGTTTAAAGACAGGGTTTTGCCACGTTGCCCAGGATGGTCTTGAACTCCTGGGCTCAAGCGATCATCCTGCCTGGGCCTCCCAAAGCACTGGGATTACAGGTATGAGCCACCTTGCTGGCCAGGCTTAATTCTTGTAATGAATATGGTTATCTGTGGCCATAAGCAATGGAAAACGCCTCCATGTAAGGTGGGTGGAAGGAAATCCAAAGCTGCTTGGTGACTTCATTCAGATGAAGGCCACATGGGTTGCTTCAACTGCATAAAATCTCCAAACACTATTTTCTGACAGGATACAGAAGGAATAAGTTGAATATCTTTCTTTCTTTAAAAAAAGAAAGAGAGAAAGAAAAGAAAAATTGAGGGCTTTGAGGGCTTTGGGCGATAGCTTTGAAAATAAATAAAATGTAAAAGCTTTTAAAAAACTTTAAGCTTTGAGAGAGATATGACTGTGACCTGAGTCACATAGTATGTGCTTGCAATTTCTGTTTCTTAGATATAGATGAACTCTCTTCTTCATTGTTCTTGTTCTGTAAATGACTAAGAGAGAAGAGAGACCAGACCTCCCCTGCTTCTAAACACTGTTCTTCATTATAGATTAACTGCCTCCTTTATTATCTTGTACCCAACTCAGACCAGGTGGTGCAAAAGACCCCTGACTGTTACATCTGCACTGTGGAATGTTAAATATACCTTTCCCAAAAAGAAAAAAAAAAATTACCTTGCCAAATCGGATTATTGTAACTATGCAATAAGCCTTACATAGAAAGATAGCGAAATTCTATTAAGCTTCCCTGAACTTTGACCATATAAATGATCCCAAACTTCTATACTTTGGAACACTCACACCCATTCTTGGAATCTGTGCTTCCTGAGTGGCTGTCCTCAAACTTTGTGCTCAGAACTAGATTCTGACCCTTTTGATTATTTTAGGTTATTTTTACTTATTTTATCTAAATTGGTGCTAAAGTGTAAAATCTTACCTTGGCTACTTTTGTTTATTCATTTAACAAATGTTTGTTCAGTGCCTACTCTGTGTGTAATCTATGCCTTTGAGAGACCCCAGTGAGCTGACGAAAATCCCTGCCTCTGTAGAGCAGGTGGATTCTCGCTGGGGAACATGGAAGAGGCAGAGAGACTGACTGCATGCAATAAACTAATCAACAGGAAGTTAAAGAAGAAAGGAGACGTGATCAATGCTACTCAGAAAAGAAGAGGATAACCTGAAGGGAATTAGAAGTTCAGGGTGGGACAGTTGGCATTTTCAATTCTGGAGTCATCTTGAGCACGATACTTAACCTCACTAGGCCTCCTTTCCTTTTCCATAATAGGAAATGAATACCTGCCTCAGGGTCACAGCCATAATGGGACAAAGTGCTCAGTACAGCACCTGATTCAGATGAACACCCACAGAGTCACCACCATCACTGTTACTCACCTGAGTTTTGTCCATTGGACCACTGTACAAAGAGAAAGAGAAAGTTGGTAACTGTGTGGTTTATGGAGTTTAAACAACCTCTTCCACCAGACCCACTAAGCCTAAACCTACTTTAACAAGGAGCAAAGGGCATTTTGATCCACAGCAAGAGAAAAGGTTTTCAAAGCAAATACCCTTGAGATAGAAAACAAAGATTCTACTCCAGTTCATTTACTTGCAACAGCAGCGGTTGGAGGAGGGTAAGACCGGGCTGAGAAGAAGAAAGAGCATAGGAGGCCCCAGGGCAAGAGGAGGAGGTGAATCCCAGCAGGGGATGGAAAGATGGGAAGAAAAGGCCAAACCATTCGCTGGCTTTCTGACTTTATTTCCAGATGCCCTGCCAGAGTTGTGCTCATTAATGGTTTGTTTGAACAGGCCGTGTCTACCCAATGGACCCAGACTTCAAGGAACAGGACAGAACTGAGGGAACCTCAGTTAAGGTCAAGGGCCTGCTTAGTCTCATGGACTGTACAGAGAGTAGGAGAAACAGCTTGCCTTGGAGACACAGCCTGGGAGCAGAAATAATAAGGAACTAATTATCCGTGCTTCGTCTGCAGTAGTAGAAAGCAAACAATTCATCAGTGGCCCCAACTATCTCTTGCCCAGACCAGTTTATGCCTTACAGAACCCCCTCATACCCCCATCAATTCCGGCTACCATTGCTTTGTTTTTGTTTTTTGAGACAGTCTCACTCTGTCACCCAGAATGAAGGGAGTTGGTGCGATTGGGCTCACTGCAACCTCTGCCACCCGGGTTCAAGCGAGTCTCGTGCCTCAGCCTCTCGAGTAGCTGGGATTACAGGCATGCACCATCACACATGGTTAATTTTTGTATTTGTAGTAGAGACGGGGTTTCACCATGTTAGCCAGGGTGGTCTCGAACCCCTGGCCTCATGTGATCCGCCTGCCTCAGCCTCCAAAAGTGCTGGGAATACAGGCGTGAGCCACCGCACCCAAGCAGGCTAGCATTGATTTTTGTTCCAATAGCTACTTAGGCTCACTGTTAATGTGGCTTTTGTTGCTTTTTACTGGCTGTTTACTTCTCATAAGTACCATAGAGGACTTTCTATGTGCTTGTATAATAAATCTTATAAATCCAGTCTAAAAAAATTATGTTTTTTATAGTTTGCCTTGGTAATTCCTAGGCCTGGGAGGGCGACCAGATATATCAGGTGCCCCATGAGAAACCTCTCCTAGGGCAGTACCAGGTACTAGGGAACGTGAGAAACAGATGCAGACTCAAGGGGTAGCTTCCCTTGTCCGTACAGTAGCTTAATGATGAAGGTGGCTGAGTGGCAATTTTACCTGGTTCCAGGAACCTCCTCAGCTAGACTTGTGTTTGTTTTGGTTTTGAGACAGAGTCTCATTCTGTCACCCAGACTGTAGTGCAGTGGTGTGATCTCAGCTCACTGCAACTACCACCTCCTGGGTTCAAGCGATTCTCCTGCCTCAGCCTCCTGAGTAGCTGGGATTACAGGTGCCCACCAGCACACCTGGCTAATTTTTGTATTTTTAGTAGAGACGGGGTTTCGCCATGTTGGTCAGGCTGGTCTCGAACTCCTGATCTCAAGTAATCCACCTACCTTGACTTCCCAAAGTGCTGGATTACAGGCATGAGCCACTGCGCCCGGCCTCAGCTAGATCTTTAAGGCAATGGTTCCTCACCTTTTCAAGTATGAGATGCCATTGTAACATTAGAAAACTTCATAGGTCTCATTAACAGTGCTTGTATCATTCATTTTAAAAATCCTTATTGTCAAGCGACATTTCTTTTTCTTTTGAGTCAGAGTCTCACTCTGTTGCCCAGGCTGGAGTGCACTGATGTGATCGACAAGTGACATTTTAAAATGAATGTTGTGTTTTACAGATGGCAACAGCGCCCTCACACGCTATGTACAATTCAGCCTATGGACGTACTTGGTGGCATTTCAGTGTGATGAGCCTCATAGGGGTTTTCAGACACAGACTTTGCTAAGAACAACATGTGGATGGTTTTAAAAGAACTATTGGAATGAGCAGACTACAATTTTCCAACAGTTACTTTCAACACAAATGCATGTGGAAAGCTGAAATCATATGCATCTGTGGTTAGATTCTGGCCTTAACCCTGTGCTGACCTTGAGCTTCCCCCTAATTGTTGGGCTCTTTCTTTGCCTCCAGGCTGAACCATCTGCTACTTTCTCCCACAGCCAGGAATGAAGGGACCTAAGCTCCAATGTGCTCATCCCGGAACACCCAGGCGCTTTGCATTTCTTAAAGTTCAGTTCCCCAAGCACAGGTTTTCTGCTCTGCTGGACAGAACGACAGCATTTCAATCATTCTCAGGCTTGCTCTGCTCCTGTTTCTACTTGTCTAGGTCCATAAACCCAGGACTCACAGGAAGGGCCCCTCCCCTTCCTGTGAATGGGAGGGGCGTTCAGAGGACAGTGCCTATGGCAGGAGGGAGTGGTCTATGAGCCCCTGGGGCTGGAAGATTCCCCTCCATTCTTCAGTGGCATTTCCCTTGGCACTTGTTTCCTGCTCTCACTACAGACACCTGAACCCTGAAGCTTAACCCCACCTTGAAGCCAGGGCATGGTTACCTAACATAGGCCTCCCTCCTGTGAAGGCAGGTCTGAGAGGCCATCTGCAGAGAGGCAGGGTCATTCCTGAGGGGCGGGGAGACCATCGCAGAGACTCCAGCTGCTGCCTGACAGTTTCTGAGAGGCCTGCCAAGGAAAAAGGAGAATTCTGGTTAGAAGGGAGCTAAAAACTCCGGGGAAGTATTTCAATACCTAATTGAGAGAGATGCCGAGATGGCAGCTAGGACCACTGTGGAAATAATCTCAGACAATCTCAAGGAGCTTCAACCAAAGCAACCAATGACAGGGGGAGTTGAGATTTCTCTCTTAAATTCTGCAAGGGAGGCCAGTGTGGTGGCTCACACCTGTAATCCCAACACTTTGAGAGGCCAAGGCAGGAGGACCACTTGAGGCAAGGAGTTTAAGATCAGCCTGGGCAATGTAGCAAGACCCTGTCTCTAAAAAAAAAAAATTTGCCAGTGTGGTGGCAAACACCTGTAGTCCCAGCTATTCAGGAGGCTGAGGCAGGAGGACCACTTGAGCCCAGGATTTCTAGGCTGCAGTGAGCTATGCTCACACCACTGCATTTCAGCTGGGGTGACAGAACAAGATCCTCTCTCTAAAAAATAAAGTTAAAAATAAAAACAAAGCTGCAAGGGGAAGGGGAAGAAGATACTGAGACTTCTCCCGACAAGAGGATAAGCCCCAAAGAAAGACCTTTTCTTGAAGGTAAAGTTCAGCTCCTTCATCACGCATCTTTAGTGCTGTGAGCTTTTGTGCTGTTGGCCCTTAGGACCAAGGAGGCAACATGAGCCCAGATCCAGTAGAGCTACTAGTGATGGGCCTGAAGGGAGGGGAGTCTAGACCTGTCCTCCTTATTATTATAAAATTTTAGCCTAACCAGCTTCTGGGAAGCAGTCTAATTAAAAGTGGAAAGAAGCTAAAAGTGGCAGCTAGTAGGCTCTGTGCACAAATCCCAACTCCATGTCTTCTTAGTTGTTGGACCAGCCCAGACAAGCCCCTGAATCTCCTTATGTCTTGATTTCCTCATCTGTAAAAATACTAGTCACAGCAGACCTCCTTTACAGGGTCGTTGTGGCCCATGGGCTTGCAATAAATTTGGTATCTAATTTTGGAGTGATTTGGGGCTGCAGTTTAACAAGATTGATTCTAAATGTAGCACAAAGTTGGCTCTCAATCAACATTAATGGAATGAATTACTCTCAATAATAAATACTTCAAGAGAGGTAGCTGGAAAAAATGTTCGTGACTGATAAATTGTGTGCAGGGTGAGTTTTACAAGGGAATGCTGATACTTTATGAGTTGAGATGGCACTGAGTCTTAAATAGAGGAAACATTTCAGAAGAGAAATAAATACAATTGGCTTTCCAGAACTGCATTCCACATCTGTAGATTCAACCAACTGTGCATCAAAAATATTCTAATAGATGGTTGTGATATATAGACTTTTTTCCTTATCGTTTTCCCCTAAACAATACAACAACTATTTTTTTTTTTTTTTTTTTTTTTGAGACGGAGTCTCGCCCTGTCACCCAGGCTGGAATGCAGTGGCACGATCTCGGCTCACTGCAAGCTCTGCCTCCCGGGTTCACGCCATTCTCCTGCCTCAGCCTCCTGAGTAGCTGGGAATACAGGCACCAGTCACCACGCCCGGCTAATTTTTTGTATTTTTTTTTTTTAGTAGAGACGGGGTTTTACCATGTTAGCCAGGATGGTCTCGATCTCCTGACCTCGTGATCCACCCGCCTCGGCCTCCCAAAGTGGTGGGATTACAGGCATGAGCCACCGCGCCCGGCCTACAACTATTTACATAGCATTTACATTGTATTTGGTATTGTAAGTAATCTAGAGATGATTTAAGTATACTAGAGAATTGTGTAGGTTACAGGCAAATACTGTGCCATTTTATATAGGGATTTTGTCATCCTCAGGGGCCCTGGAACCAATCCCCCACAGATACCAGGGGACAACTGTATATGGTTCTGCAGAAGTGGCCTTGACATCAAGATAACTAAATTCTAATCCTGATTCTGCTATTAATTTGTTTTGTGGCATCAAACAAGCTGATTCCAGACTCACTGTTTTTTCATTTGAAAAGCAAAGTTGGGCCAGATTATATCCAAGGTTCATTTCTGTTCAGACAGTGGATAATTCTGTAACAGTCTCTGGAACTTCTGCAAGACATGCTACTTGTAAAGCAAGGCAAAAGTGGTTTTAAGGGGAAAAAAAAAGATCTATGTCTATTACAATACATGCCTCATTTTTACCAGGATAAAAACCACTACAAACATGATCCTCATCACTGCTATTTACCTACTGTTGACTGTGTGCTAGACTCCACACTAGAACATGTTAGACATATGATTTCACTCAGTCCTCTCAACAATTCTCAGCATTTCACGAGATTCATTCTGAAAAGAAAAGATTTGGCCACGTGTGGTAGCTCACACCTGTAATCCCAGCACTTTGGGAGACCAAAATGGGAGGATTGCTTGAGCCCAGGAGTTCAAGACCAGCCTGAGTAACATGGAGAAACCTCGTCTCTACTGAAAATATATAAATTAGCCAGGCATGGCAGTGCATGCTGTGGTCCCAGCGACTTGGGAAGCTGAGATGGGAGGATCACTTGAGCCAAGGAGGTAAAGGCTGCAGTGAGCCATGATCACGCCACTGCACTCCAGCCTGGGCGACAGTGCAAGACCCTGTCTCGAGAAAGAAAAAAAAGGAAGAAATTTACATTCCCTCTAAAAAAGGAATTGGATCATTATGGACTGTGTGACTTAAAGCTACCATTTATTAGTAGTCTTCTACATGCCAGGTACTTCACATATCTTTTTCCTAATCTTCAAACAACTCTGCAAAGTAGGCAGTACAGGTCCTGTGTTAGTTTTCTATTGCTATGTAACAAATCATCACAAACCTGGTGGCTTAAAACAGGACCCATTTATTATCTCATGGTTTCCATGGGTCAAGGAGTCCAGCATGGCTCAGCTGGGTCCCTTGCTCAGTGTCTCTCAAGGCTGAGACACCAGCAAGGTGTCAGCTGGGCTGTGATCTCATCTCATCTCATGTCACTGAAGTCTTCATCCAAGCCCACCAGTGGCTGGCTCCAGAGATGGCCTGCCCCCACTGCAATGGCAGCCAATGTTCCTGACGTGTATAGGACTGAGGTTCCTGCTTTCTTGCTGGTTGTCAGCTGGGGCTGCTCTAAGCTCCTAGAGGCTGCCTGTCACTCTCTGCTGTGTGGTTTTCTCCACAGCAAGGCAGTTTGCTTCTTCAGTCCCAGCACTTTGGGAGACTGAGGCAGAAGTGTCGTTTGAGATCAGGAGTTTGAGAGCAGCCTGGGCAACATAGTGAGACCCCATCTCTAAATAAATAAATAAATAAATAAATAAATAAATAAATAAGTGTCATCAGGAGAATATTCCTGACTCCCATTTGTCTGTGACTTCCGGACCCTCTTTTCAAAGACTCACCTGACTAGGCCAGGTCCACCCAGGATAACCTCCCCTTCATTAACTCAGAATCAACTCATTGGATACTCTCATGGCAGAATCCCTTCACCTTGGCCATACGATGAAAGATAATCATGGGTGTGATGTCCCACCATATTCACAGGTCCCATCACGCTCACGGCAGGGGGTTATCCAGGGCGTGTATACTCGGTGAAAGGCCTAGGACTCTGTCCACCACAAGCCCTGCCTGCTTTAGAAGCCATGAGTTACCTGTCTAAAGTCCCATGGGTGACAGATAGTGACACTGGACCTTCCCTCAAGCAAAGCATCCTGAGCCCACCTTGGGGAGAAATAGCCCTCTCTGGACAAGTCCAAGTTTCTTCTTACACATCACAGTTCTGTTCTAACAGCAAACTTCACAATCTCAAAATGAACCCTTTCTGAGGTCATCTGGAGCACCTGTAGTTCCTGAGTACTTTACTACATGTCAAATTCACTGCGGCTCAATCTAGACCCAGATTCCCCTGGGAGTCCCCCCTCAGTACACGTCAATCAACTCTGAGCCTGTGCCATCAATTACCCAGAAACCAGCTGACAAAAATGACTAATAACGGCATGCACGCAAGGGAACAGATCTCCTGACTCGATTCTATTTCCTCTCTCTCTGCCCCCGCTCTGTCTTTGTCCAGGTATCACACCATTGCTCACAAAGCTTCGCCACCTGGACAGTTTCCCACTCAGCTTGTGATAATCCTTCTCTTGCCTGGCTTGGGCCTCGCCCAGATTAAGCACTCAAGAAAAATCTTGGATTGAACTCTTCTTGCTTGGTAATAAGCACATCTTAGACTACCTTTATCTTCTCCCCCAAAGTTTCAAGTGCTGGGGTTGCTTAACTGATGTTTGATGTGTGCAGAGCTGTGTGCATTTAGTCCCTCAGTCTCTCCCCAGGTGAGCCTGGAGAGAGAGTGTCTCTACTCATTGGCTCAGACATTTCCCTCTTTTCTCTACACAGGTAGCAACATGCTGAGCTTTTCCTACTCTAGAGAGCACAGTGCAAGGAACTCCAGTCTGTTGGGCACCTACTAAATGTCATATCCATATACATGCAATGATCTATCTATCACCTTTTATAGTTGTAGAATCTGAGGCTCAGAGAGACAAGATATCTTGTCTGAGGTCATACTGCTGTTGGTATTGCAGCTAGGAGTTGAACTCAAGGCTGTGTTTTGGCAAAGCCATCCTCTTTCCATACTTTACTGTTAAATGTTTTGTTGTGTTTTCTTAAACCAAGTATAGTCCCAACAACTTTGAACAGCGTTTGGTAGATAAAAGCTTTAACGGGATCTTTTAGGGTTTTAATGAGACTTCTTAACAGATATGTATTTCTCAAACGTGACAACGTAACAGATTCATATTAAATGTAAAACTTGGTATTTCTATAGAATTTTTCATACACTTCTGCATCTTAGTGCATGTATTTGCCTGAGATATATTAGTCTTTCAGGAAATATTTGAAGACAGAAAGGCAGGATGAGAGGAGAGGAAGGCGGTGGGGATATGTGGGGTGCTGGCGGGCCGTGTGTGGGGTGGGGGATGCCTGCTACCATGAGCCTGAGAGCTGCAGAGCCGAATCAGGACTGGTACATCCTCGCTGCTTTAGCGTGCTTCTATCGCCACCTAGCCACCTTGGGGAGAAATGCCCTCTCGGGCAAGTCTGTCCAGACTTCCCCTGAATGTAGTTTGCCCACTTACAGGTGGGTATCTTTAGACCATAAGACTTGGATAGTCCTTCCCACAATGGACGCCTGTGTGCCCTACCTTTTTTTAATTACTGACTTTCTTTAGCAGTTGATTCCAAGGCCTATTACGTTTAAAGAGAAATTTTTGAAAATTGGTATCACTGAGGATTGGCACCGTTAAGCCTTCTCAGCACAAAAGAAGGGGATTGTTACTCCTTTGAGAGTCCTTTCCTGTGGAAGTCCCTGATACTGCCATGGACCCTCCCTGTGCACATGTCCATATCCAGATCAAATGTGGTCTCCATGAAACTTGCGAAGCAACAGCTTCCATTTAATCCACACTTGCCATGTGCTGGGGGCTTCATGAGTGTTTTCTCATGTAATTCTCACAGCAATCTTCTGAGGTAGGCATGATTACCTCTACTATGTGGTTAAGGGCACCAAGGCACAGTGAGGTCCTGGAGCTGGTCCATGGCAAAGCTGGGATTTGAACCCAACTGGCCTCTTCCCCAGGGCTATGACCCTCCTTTCATCCAGGGTCCCCTTGAGTTCCCCAGCCAAAGTGTCATCTCCCTCCTCTGCAAGCACTTTGTTTCTGTCTCCTAATGCCATTTTCGACTCCTTCCTTCAGATTATATTTTCTCTTTCTCTAAACCACAGACTCCAACTCTAGGAGGGGCATCGTCCTCTGCTGTGTTGTGTGTGCACACACAGATTCTCGCTTGAGGTGGTTACTCAGTTCATTCATCCAGGTTGTGAAATTGAAACTGCTTCAATTTTTTGTTCTATTTCAGTTGTTCTGAGTTGGTGTCTCCCAAGGTATATCTAAGGATCCCTGGTGTCAGAGAATAGCCCAGGGAATTGTAGTTATTTGCATTCAAATCTGTTCTTATAGGAGGAGGATGGGCAACTAATGGTGCTATATCTAACAAAGGAAGAAATGGGATTGACCACCGAGAGAGGCAGAGGGGAAGAGAGAGCTGCAGCCAGAATGGTGGCAGGACCACCTGGGAACAGTGTCTTGGTTCACATATTTTGGGGAAAGTGATCAGCAGGCAGGGAGCAAAGAGTTCTGTTGGCTCCATCCTGGAGCAGGCTGAGTAGAGGCATCAAGGAAAAAAATGTCCCTGGTTTGCTGACTCTTCCTGTTTTGTTTTGTTTTGTTTTGAGACGTAGTCTGGCTCTGTCGCCCATGCTGGAGTGCAGTGGTGCAATCTCAGCTCACTGCACCCACCACCTCCTAGGTTCAAGTGATTCTCCTGCTTCAGCCTCCCAGGATTGCATGTGCTAGGAGGCTGAGGATTACAGGCATCCACCACCCACGCCCAGTACTGTAAAAGTGCTGGGATTACAGTCCTCCACCACCACACCCTGCTAATTGTTGTTTTTTTTTTTTAGTACAGACCGGGTTTCACCATGTTTACCAGACTGGTCTCGAACTCCCGACCTAAGGTGATCCGCCCACCTTGGCTTCCCAAAGGACTGGGATTACAGGCATGAGTCACCGCACCAGCCAGGTTTGCTGACTCTTGGGAGTCCGGCTGTGTTGTAAGTGACAGGCTGTCCCGGGTTCTCCACCTTCAGCTATCGGCACCATCCTGCATGAGGCTCCTCAGCAGGGGACTGAGCACTCGCAGGTGGCTGCCAGGACGTGCAGAGGAAAGCAAGACCATCGGGCCAGTGTGGGAAAAGTGAAGAGCGAGGCCCAGGACTCTGAGAGAAAGGAGTCCTGGCCCAGAGGTTATGTGAGGAAAGCGTGGGATAAATGGGATGCCTGAAAGCAGAGTTTGGGGTGATTAGATAGGAAAATAAAGATTGGTGGGTGGAAGGAAAGGAAAGAAATAACAGGTGTAGACAGAAAAATTCACAATAAGAATGACCGTGGGCGTGGGACACAGGCCGGTCAGGCAGATGGTCAGACACCTGGAGAGGTGCCCAGCAGCTCTGAGCCGTCGGGAGCTCAGGGCACCAGCTACTGACCAGGACGGAGCAGCACAGGGTCTTCCCCACCGCTGCTCTCATGGGGCGCACACCGGCTGAATGTCTGCAAGGGATGTAAGAAAGAAGAGAGAAACATGAATATCCGAGGTCACCAAAGGACATGCAAGCCAGTCAGTGACAAAAGGGAACGTGGCACAGCATGGAGGAGCCGCCCTTAGGTCAGATCAGGCTCCTGTCGTCGTCACCGGTGACCCTCCCTGCCGGGGGAGGTGGCCCTGGCAGCGAGCGCCTGTCCTGCTGGCTGAGTGGCAGCCCACGTGTCCGGGGCAGGGTGGCCAGCTGGCCAGCTGGGCCGGAGCCCAGAGTGCTGAGGCTCGCAGCCCCATCTCGGCAGTCCTGTGCCCTCTCATCAGGCCACAGCCCACAGGTGGCTCTTCCCGCATGCCGGAGGAAACACAAAATCCCTGCCAGCGGAGAAGGAGCGGCCCAGCCACTTGCCTGTGGGTTTCATGAAATGTGCGACTCTGATCTCATACCCCTTAGAATTTCTAGTAAAAGATCCAGAATGTCTGACTTCCCAAGAAGGAACCTTCATGGGAAAGAATAGGCAGGAATGTTTTCAGAGCCAGTTCCTCAATTTCTCCAGGTTCCAAAAAGCTGCAATACCATACTCACCTCTTCAGGGTCTCCACATCCCCTGAATATCATATTCAGCTGTTGTTCCCATCACATCTTGAGTAAATTTTTGTGGCTGTTTCTAATTATACCCTCTGCCTGGGGAGTTCACTTTGCATCACCGTGTTACTTTGGGCCATCTAAAACTATTTCCATCTTACCATATGTGTTCGGCTCTCACTAATTGGGGAAAGTTATTTTTAGTATTTCCTCTTCTTTCCATCTTTGCAGATCTGCCCTATTTAGGGAAAAAAAAAAAATCCTAAAACAGTTTTGTGTTTTTTAGAGACATGCCAGAGATGCTTTTAAAGTTCTACAAGCAACATTTTCATGTTCAATGTGGAGGTCAGTAAGAGACCAAAAATCCCAAATCCTAGATTGTATCTCTTACTCTCTGTGCTGGATTAGAAAGAAAACAGGATCCTCTTCATACTTCAAGACCCAGTCAGTTTCATCACCTCTGAGAAGTCTTCTCCTGTGTCTGCTTCCACCCCACCCTGCTTCAGGAAGACTCATGTTGCCTAGAATTCAACAACCGCCCTGGAACTGTGCCTTCCTGTTTTTTATGTTTCAGATACATACCTATACCCCAATAATTCTACCAAATTTAAGCTATCTTTATGAAACTAAATATGAAGATTCAAATTAGATTTAAAACTCTTTTAGCTAATCTGTTCTAAAGGCAACTTCTATCTGTTAGTTGGTCGTTTGGTAAGCAGCTTTAGACTCATTTTAGTACCTTAACTTAAAATACCACTCTCGGCACACAAACACTTGTTTATTGATGTCGAAATTAAGAAATTATATATATATTTTTAAGACAGAGTCTTGCTCTGTCACCCAGGCTGGAGTGCAGGCACAATCTAGGCTCACTGCAACCTCAGCCTCCTGGGTTCAAGTGATTCTCCTGCCTCAGCCTCCCAAGTAGCTGGGATTACAGGCATGTGCCACCGTGCCCCATTAATTTTTGTATTTTTAGTGGAGATGGGGTTTTGCCATGTTGGCCAGGCTGGTCACGAACTCCTGACCTCAGGTGATCCACCCACCTCGGTCTCCCAAAGTGCTGGGATTACAGGGGTGAGCCACCACACTCAGCCAGAAATTGTATTTTCTTATCATCTGGTTTAATATTTTGCTTTTTTAACTGTTACTTCACCAAAATAATAAAAAAGCAGTTTTGAACCACATAGGAAAATGAATCTTTTCCTAATTTTGGCCAGGGTAGACCTGCTGGTAGTACTCAGAAATCGGTTACTATTAAAACAGTTTAATTTTTTCAGTTCTTCATTATTCAAAGACTCCAATCAGCACCTCTTTCAAATATGTGAGCAGAGAGCTTTATAAAAATTTAATTAGGCTGGGTACATTGGCTTATACTTGTAATCCCAGCACTTTGGGAGGCCAAGGCAGGAGAACAGCTTGAGCTCAGGAGTTTGAGGCCAACCTGGGCAACGCAGAGAGATCTGTCTCTAAAAAAAGAAAAGAAAAAAGAGTTAATAAAAAAGAATTAATCCACTACACACCTGTTAGAAAGGCTAAAATCCAAAACACTGACAACAACAAATGCTGGTGAGGATGTGGAGCAACAGGAATTCTCATCCATGGCTGGTAGGGAATACAAAATGATACTGCCACTTTAGAAGAGAGTTTGACAGTTTCTTACAAATCTAAACATACTCAGCTGGGTGCAGTGGCTCATGCCTATAATCCCAGCACTTTGGGAGGCTGAGACTGGTGGATCACTTGAGGTCAGGAGTTCAAGACCAGCCTGGGCAACATGGTGAAACCCATTTAAAATTTTTTATTCTACTAAAAATACAAAAATCAGCTGGCATGGTGGCACATGCCTGTAGTCCCAGCTACTTGGGAGGCTGAGGCAGGAGAATCACTTGAATCCGGGAGGTGGAGTTTGCAGTGACACGAGATCATGCCACTGCACTCCAGCCTGGGCAACAGAGTGAGACTCCATATCAAAAACAAACAAACAAACAAACAAAAAACTTAAACATACCCTCACCATAAAATCCAGCAATTGCACTCCTTGGTATTTACCCAAAGGAGTGGACAACATACCCACACAAAAACCTGCATGCAGACATTTATAGCAGCTTTACTCATAATTGCCAAAACCTGGATGCAAACAACATGTCCTTAGGTGAACGGATAAACTGTGTTACATCTAGACAATGGGATATTATTCATTGCTAAAAAGAAATGAGCTATCAAGCCATGAAAAGATATGGAGGAATTTTAAATGCATATTAATATGTGAAGGAAGACAATGTGAACATCTACATACGCTATGGTTCCAACTACATGATATTCTGGAAAAGGCAAAACTGTGGAAACAGTAAAAGAATCAGAGGTTGCCAGGGGTTAGCAGGGAGGGAAGGATGAACAGGTGGGGCACAGAGGATGCTTAGGACCGTGAAAATATTCCCTATGAGACTGTAATGGTGGACACATGTCATACAATTGTCCAAACCCATAGAATGTTTAACACCAAGAGTGAAGCGTAATGTAAAATATCAACTTTGAGTAATGATATCTCAATGTAGTTTCATCGATTGTAGCAAATGTACCATTCTAGTAGGGAATGTTAACAAGGGGGGAGGCTGTGGGTGTGTGTGGGGTAGCAGTATATGGGAAATCTCTGTACCATCCTCTCAATTTTGCTGCGAACCTAAAACTTCTCTATAAAATAAAGTCTATTAAAAATAAATGTATTTTTTAAAATTAACCACCCTTTATTAAAAGACTTTGTAGGAAATTAAGCTTAACAGAATAACTGTTACTACATTTTGGTTACTGCTCTCTTACCAGTCTCTCTCTGTATTCTATAGGTCCAAGAAACTAACTTGGGAAAGGAGAGGGAAAGTTCTTATTTTCATATGCTGGTAAGACCTTCTAGTACTACCATGTCAAAATATAAGCTTTAAAATTATAGACCAGTGGTGGTGGGGGCTCTGCAAGCCAGCTATTGAAAAACAAGTGGATTCATGTCTGCACTTCAAATAAGAGGTGATAAGTAGAAAACACAATTAGGTTCAGAATGGACTAACAGGGCTTTTCAAATTTGAATATTGTATTAGTCCATTCTCACGCTGCTGTAATGACATACCTGAGACTGGGTAATTTAGAAAGAAAAGAGGTTTAATTGGCTCAAAGTTCTTCAGGCTGTACAGGAAGCATGGCAGCGTCTGCTCAGCATCGGGGAGGCCTCAGGAAACCTACAGTTATAGCAGAAGGTGAAAGGGAAGCAGGCATGTCTTACGTGGCTGGAACAGGAGGAAGAGAGAGAGTGGGGAGGTGCCACACACTTTTAAACAACCAGATCTCGTGAGAACTCACTCATTATTATGAGAACAGAAACAGCACTAAACAGAGATATCCACCCCTAAGATCCAATCACTTCCCACCAGGCCCACATCCAAGATTGGGGATTACATTTTGACATGAGATTTGGGTGGGACACAGATCCAAACTATAGCAAATGTATATACAAATCACCTGGGATCTTATTAAAAATGAAGATTCTGATTCAGTAGATTTGGGACAAGGCCAGTAATTCTGCATGTCTAGCAAGCTCCCATGTCCCAGGTGACATCCGTGCTGCTGGTCCAGGAACCACAGTTTGATGGCAAGAATGTGAGTCATGGTGTGTGTTGCTATCATTAGTCTTCCTGGTATTGGACTTGAGACCTTCTTATTCATCTTTGTATCTCCAACACTTATAAGGTGACCAACATCAAGTTGAGTTAACACATATTTACAGAATAAATACATCTTAGCCTTTCTTTCTCTAAAAAATGGTGAAAGCAACTCTCTCAGGTATGGATGGGATAATATCCAAAAGTATCCAAGGTTCTTCAGGGTTGAAACAAGACCTTCGAAAGAAAATCTAAAGAACAAAAGTGCTCACCATTCAGCCCATATCCACTTCCTTTTTGTAGAAATGATAGAAGCAAAAATCAAGAAAATAGCTTGGTGAGACTAGATGGTTAGATGAAAGGGTTCCAGGGAGTAAAGATGATAAAGGCTGGAGCTAACACACTAGAAAAAGTCTCTTTTTCCTAGGTGCCAGTTTCCAAACTATGCTTTGCAAAGAGAACTATGATGAACATCCTTAAACACTGAATTAATGCATGTCAGCAAAATAATTTCCCTAAAATTGTTTTATTCTAAGGAAATTAATAGGGAGTGTGCATGTCCTTTCAACAACATGCTGGAGCATTGTCTAAAAAGCCCACTGAAGATTATTTAATTCTGTAACAGAATGTCCCTGTGTTTGCCTTTAGTATTTACTATTTGAATATAACTCAGACACTATGGAGTTCTCTGTGGCCTTATATATTTCCATCTAGTAAAAGATCTTATTACAAAGGTTATGGTCCCATTGTCCTGCACCATAGGATGCAATTGTGTATGTAATCTAGCAATGTTATTTAAACATCTTTTTTTAAATTTTTTTTTATTTCTTTAAAGAAATAATTTTTTAAATAGAGACAGGGTCTCGCCACGTTGCCCAGGCTAGTTTCGAACTCCTGGACTCAAGTGATCCACCTACCTTGGCCTCCCAAAGTGCTGGCATTACAGGCGTGAGCCACCACACCTGGCCTATTTGGACATTCTTTTAAAAATATTACTATAACCCAGCATTTTGGGAGGCCGAAGCAGGTGGATCACTTGAGCTCAGGAGTTCAAGACCAACCTGGGCAACATGATGAAACTCCATCTCAATTAAAAAAAAAATTCCTATAAATGCCCAGTTCCTCAAAATGCTTTCTCAACCAGTTTTACCACCTTACTGAATCTCTCATTAATGAACAAATATTTGACATGTGCTAATTGTATATTTGTATGAGAGTCATGTTTTTAACTTTTTGAAAACTATGCTTTGACAGAATAAATTACCAGAAATAGAGCTTGGCTCGGTACATCACATGTCTTCAGACCAAGAACAACTATGCTGGAGAAGCTGTATTTCCTTCGCCATCACTGAGGAGCCTCATCTGTACCTGGAATGAATTAAGATATCAATGTCCTATTTTGACTGCATGCTGTTTAGAAATGAGACTTTGAGAAGTCTTAGGAGAGGGTGAGTGTATTTTTGTATGTGGAGGGGAATATAAATAATTTTGGGTCACTGGGCAGAGGGGTTTTTAATAATTCTTTGACACCCCTCCCTTCTGTGGAGCTAATTCCCCTCCCCTTGAGTGAGTCACCTGGTGACTCATTACTAATGAATAGAATGTGGCATAAATGATAGAGCATGACTTTTTTCTTTCTTTTTTTGAGACAGGGTCTCACTCTCTGGCCCAGACTGCAGTGCCATGGTGCAAGCATAGCTCACTCAGCTTTAACCTCCTGGGCTCAAGCGATCCTCTCACCTCAGCCTCCCGAGTAGCTGGGATTCCAGGCACACACCACCATATCCAGACAATTTTTGTATTTTCTGTAGAAACAGGGGTTTCACAGTGTTGACTAGGATGGTCTTGAACTCCTGGACTCAAGTGATCCTCCCACTTCAGCCTCCCAAAGTCTTGGGATTACAGATATGAGCCACTAGGCTCAGCCTGGCAGAGCATGACTTCTGAGGGTAGGTCATAAAAGACATTGTGACTTCCAGTTTGCTCTTTGATCACTTGTCTAAAGGAAGTCTGCTGCCATGTCTCAATGACACTCAAGTGGCCCTGTGGAGGGGCCCAAAACAGCATCCTCCCACCAATAGCCATCAAGGAACTGAGGAACTGAGGCCCTTTGCTAATAGCCATGAGTGCACCATCATGGAAGTAGAGCTCCCGCCCCTGTCAAGCCTTCAGATAACCACAGCCCCAGCTGACTGCTCAACTGCAACCTCATGAGAAACCCTCAGCTAGGACAACCCAGCTAAGCTAGTCTCAAATTCCACAGAAACTGTGAAATAATACATGCTTATGTTTTAAGCAATTAAGCTTTGGTTAATTTGTTACACAGTAATAGATAACTAATACGCTGGCTTATCAGGCATGTGTAGTTTAAGGCTTTTCATACAGATTGCAAAACTGCCTTCCTGAAATGTTATGCCAATTTACACTCCCACGAATAGTTGCATAAGAGTGCTCATGTTCTCAGTCCTTCCTCTTGTTAAGTGCTACATTTTTTCTTTATTCTTTCTGATATTCTTTATTCTTCCTGATATTCTTTATTCTTCCTGATAGAAAATGGTATCTTATTTTATTACTCTGATTTATATAGTTTTAAAGTTCAATGAGGTTGAACATTTTTCATATCTTTATTATCTGCTTTGTGACTCTCTTGATCAAATGCTGTGTGTGTGTATATATATATATATGTTAAATTGTAGTGTTAATTTTTTTCATTCGTTGATTCCTAAGGTCTATTTGGCTTTTAAGCATCTTATATCTGCCTGTTACTATGTTGCAAGTATTTCTCCTAGCTTGCCACATAGATATTCTTATGTGGGGGACATGAAGATGTACTGCCTATAATCCTTTCAAGGAAGATTTGTGCCAGCTGTCTCTTGACTCAGTTGCAGAGAGCTGCCTTGCCCAAGAGTATGCTCTTCCTGTGACCCATATCCACTGACCAATTGTTGTAGGGTATAAAGGTCCAGCCATTTCAGCCCACCATGGTCCTGCTCTGTCAAGCCATTGACACTCCTGAGATCTCCACAGGGTAGCATTGCTGAGCTGCATTGTAGTTCGACCACTCCCCTAGAGAAACCCTGCTTCCTTCATCTCCTTTCCATAGGTGTTGATCTCTAACAAACATGGTGCCTATCAAATTTCAACCTAGCATCTTTTTCTAGAATACTTAACCTGTGACATCCTGGAAATTAATTGCTCAATTTGTAATTGATATAATATCTACATACCTCTACACATAAATGTATTACTCTTGAAAATAATTTCTTACGGTTTTTCTTGGGGAAACTGGTTCTTTTACAGAATGATTATTGGAATAAAAACACAAAAAGTTGAGTGTTATTTAAAAACACAAATTCTTTCCCTATCAGCTATTATGCAAATCCATTATCTATATTATGTTTCTTCAAATAAAATCACTTCCTTACCCTGCAATATCTCCCCTGTCACTTACTATCCCCTTTATCTTGTTTTTTTTTTTCTTCACAGCATTTTATTTGGGTATCTTTTACATCTGTATCTGCCTCCCCAGCACCTAGAATGGAACATGACATACAATAGCTGTTCAATAAATATTGATTGAATGGATAGATGAGTAGATCAGTAAAGGAGTAAGTGACATTTGGGTAAAGGTAGATAAAGTATATCCAGACCAATACCATATTTGTCCTCCCTCTTCCAGGAAAATGAAGCACAGTATTAATTTGTCTCATACAGAAGTTGCCAAAAATATTTATTGTATGTGCACAAATGTATCCAGACCACTCTAGAAACCATCTCTTCTTTGCTCTCTTCTTTCCCCCAGCCTCTCCTCTTTTTGCAGGCTGCAGGACTGCCTAGCTTCAAGGGAGCTGAGAGGAAGGTTGTGTTCAGGTGATCAGGAATGGTAACAGATGGTTGGATGCCCTCATTTTGCAGATGCCTCTATATTTGTGCTGCTTAAAAGCATTTTAACTAGCATAGGGCAAAACATGTATTATCTTTTAGTTGCAGCCCTAGTTTCTAGAATCCCGGATTAGCGCCTAGCCCCCTAAACCTCACAGCCACTAATCCACTGTAATGGCTCCTCTGCATCTGTTAACTTTGGGTGCCTTCAGCCCCTAGTGAATTCTGCCTCTTTAATCTTGTTTGGTGCTGATTTTTTTTTCTACCATTAGCTCTTTGGATTGGAATGTGGTTGCCTCATATTTTTTTGTCAGACTCTTTACAGACAAGCAAATAAACTTGGAGAGGGTAAGTAAGGTAACACAGGAGATCTGAGATAGAGCTAGGACTTTTGCCATCCATCCTTGTCATCAAAAGCACTCATTAACCTTATCGTCATTCTGTGCAGGGTGGTGGAACAGCACAGGTCGATTTAGAGATTCAGGACAATGGGGAACAGTCACTCTCTCCAGTTCTTTTGTGCAAACAGCTGACCTAAGAATAAAACTTAGGCATCCAGAATGTCATCAAAGCACAGTCTATGTTCATATTTAAGTTCATCTGCAGCATTTTTGTCACTTTTAGCTACGATTAGGATGCCTTTAAAGCAGTTATTGTCCAATAGATTTCCATTTGAAGGAAAGGATGTTTGTCATGGTAAGTAATTAAGTAATAGAACATTTCTTAGCTTCTAAGGAAAACCTTTCCAGATTAAGTAATTTGCAGAGGGGGAAATGTCATCTTTTATTTTTTTTCCTCAGAAGGAATTGATTAGACAGAACAACTACAGGAAACCCCAAATGTTGAAATCAGCAGGAGACCTTTAAATTGCATAGAATCAAATTTCTAAAAACATAATTCTACCTGTATTGTTGAAAATAGGCCAGATGCGGTGACTCATGCCTGTAATCCCAGCACTTTGGGAAGCCGAGGCAGGTGGATCACTTGAGGTCAGGAGTTTGAGAGTAGCCTGGCCAACATGGCGAAACCTCATCTTTACTAAAAATGTAAAATTAGCCGGGCATGGTGGTGCATGCCCATAAGTCCCAACTACTTGGGAGGCTGAGGCAGGAGAATCGCTTGAACCCAGGAGGGGTAGGTTGTCATGAGCCAAGATCGCACCATTGCACTACAGCCTGGGCAACAAGAGCGAATCTCCGTCTCAAGAAAAAAAGAAAATAGAGCTCAAAAATCCATTAGCTCTTTGCATTTTCCCCCATTTTGTAATTATTGTTATCACTTCATCCATTGTGAAGTCTCTATTATGTGAACCCCATCGGGGGCTGCTTTTCCATCACGATCAGCTCATTGGTGCTGTCAGCATAGAGCTCCCAGGAGGCCTCCCTGAGAATCTACTGGAAAAGAAAGCAAATGTGAGCTTGAGGAGTCTTGCTAGAAGTGACTGTTGCCATGCCCACTGGAGCTATGCTTAACCTAAGGATTTCAGGACTCTTTGACCTACAAAAACATCTCAGGCAGGACACCCAGGGTTTGGTGTCTTTTTCATGCTTTTTTTCCGCAGGAACATGACCAGCCACATTTTAATGGCCATAGAGAAAACAAAATATTTTCCCCTGGTGCCAGTTATTTTTGTTGAGTTTGTCATTTTAAGATAATTGATGTAAAAAAAAAAAAAAGAAAGAAAGAAACATTTATCCAGGGAAGGCAAGAGCAGAAAAGAACGTGATAAATCCTCCAAAGAGGACAAGGGGATAAAATGTAACATTATAGCCATGAAGAACCTAACTGTGCATCCAGCAATAATTTCTGCCCTATAAACTAAGATTTAAAGATGTCTCTGGGGAAGCAGGAAAATAGTGGGATGTCCCATAGAGGACAAGAGCGTTGACACTGAAAGACTGCTGCCCGCCACTGCCTGGGACCCCTGAAGACAGACAAGCTTTCCGGCATGAATTTTGGTCAATATAGTGAATTATATAGACATGGAAGAGATTTATTGCCCTCTCACACCATCTTTCTCTAAACACATAAACATTCAAGATAAAATAGAACCCCTTAAAAATAGATTTAAATGCAGAGCCCAGCTTACAAGTTTTAGGAAACGGATCCAAAATAAAAAGGAGAGCAACGCCAGAGAGGCAATTAAAAGCTGCAGCAGCATGGGGACCGTCAGGGGGACCCACAGGGGACCATCCCCAGATGAAGGTCTTATTGGCTGGGAGTTGGAGTTTTAACACGTGGACTGAGACAGAAGAGTTAGGCTCAGGGCCACGGGAAGGGAGGCTCTTGCATAACGTCGAGTCTCAAATTCCATTCCTTTCATGAATCTATGAGTTGAAAAACTCTTCCCACTTGCCTGAGGAAGAACGAGAAGATTGCTGTCTACTCGGGTCCCTGGAAAAAAGAGCCACCCACCATAAATCAAAACGGAGATGTGAGATCTGAATTTACCAGTTGGGTGTGGTGAGAAAACCATCAAGCTCAGAAATTAATATAAAAATTCTTCTGGAATGGGTGAAACCACTAGAAACACAGCAGAGGCACACGCAAAACTGTCCTATAGAGATACTTCTTTACCCCTGTTATGAACTGATTTGTGTCCCCTCAAAATTCATATGTTGAAGCCTTAACCCCCAAGATGACTGTATTTAGAGGCAGGGCTTTTATGAAGGTAATTCAGGTTAAATGAGATCATAATGACAGGAGTCCTTATAAGGGAAGAAATGCCAGGGATGTACGCACACAGAAGAAAAGCCATGTAAACACATGGCAAAAAGGCAGCCCTCTGCAAGCCGAGGACAGAGGCCTCAGGAGAAAGCAACCAAGCACCTTGATCTTGGGCTTCCAAGCCTCCATAACTGTGAGAAAATAAACGTCTTTTATTAATTATAATTACACCTGTAATCACAGCACTTTGGGAGGACAAAGCAGGCAGATCACTTGAGCTCAGGAGTTCCAGACCAGCCTGGACAACATGGCGAAACCCCGTCTCTACTAAAAATACAAAGAATTAGCCAGGTGTGGTGGTGTGTGCCTGTAGTTTCAGCTACTGGGTCGGCTGAGGTGGGAGGATCACTTGAGCCCTGGAGTTCGAGGTTGCAGTGAGCTATGATCATGCCACTGCACTCAGCCTGGGTGAAAAGTGAGGCTCTTCCAAAAAAAGGAAAAGAGATGTCATTTGCTTAAGCCACCCATTCCATGGCATTTTGTTATAACAGTGCTAGCAAGCTAAGACATCCTAGAATACGTGGCAGCCTAGGTACCCTCACTGAAGGTAAATTCACGAGAAAAATTTCTAGACTTCACAAAGAAAGGAAAGTCACAAGGAATAACAAACAGGGGAATTTGCACTCCCCAAAACTACAGGTAATAGAATAAGCTGAAACATAAAATGTTTTTTTAAATATCTAGACATGAAAGAAGGTATAGAAATTATAAGTACAGAGTAATATGAGAAAGGAATATTTTTTTAAAGAAAATTAAATATAAATTGTGAAAATAAAAGATACAGTTACTGAAATTAAAAATGCAACGAATGGGAAAACAGTATACTAGACCCAGCTGAATAGAAAGTTAGTGAATTGAAATATAAATCTAAAAAAGAGTCTGTAATATCTAGATGAAAATACCAAAGAAAGGCAAAGATACATGAAAGATAGAACGAGAAATACCAAAATATGCATATTAACAATTACAAAAGGAAACACCGGAAAAACCTAGAAGGGGGAAGGAAGGGTTTAAAATGTACAGGCTTGGCTGGGTGCAGTGTCTCATGCCTGTAATCCCACACTTTGAAGGCCAAGGCAGGAGGACTGTTTGAGACCAGGAGTTTGAGAACAGTCTAGACAACACAGCAAGACTTTACCTTTACTAAAATTTTTTTTTTAATTAGCCAGGCATGGTGACATGTGCTTGTAGAACCAGCTACTAGAGTGGCTGAGGTAGGAGGATCACTTGAGTCCAGGAGGTTGAGGGGAAAAAAAAAAAAAAAAGAGAGAGAGAGCATGAGGGAGAAAAATGTAAAGGCTGAAAATTTTCCTGAATGGGAGAAGGAAATTGTCTTCAGATTAAAGAAACCTATCAGGACCTGAGCAAGAAAAATAAAAACAAAATCGCATCTAAACACATTGTAATGAAAGAGCAAATCAACAAAAACAAAGAAAAAAAGTCTCAAAAACTACCAGGTTATTTGTCAAAGAATGGCAATTATACTAGAGAAGACTTTTCAACAACAGAAATCAAACGACAATGAAATAATATTTCAAAGTTCTGAGAAAAACAATAACTGTCTCTCTGGAGTTCTAGAACCAATTACACTCTCATTCAAGAGTGAAAGCAAAATAAAAATGTTTTCAGACAAGCAAGTTTACTATTCTGACTTCCCTGAAACAACTGATTTAAAATGTACTATAGGAAGAATTAATTTGAGTGGTATGCAAGGAGCATGTGGTAAATATGCTGGTAAATCTAAATGAGCATTTGCTGTAAATAATAATAGTACTGAAAAATGAGGTGAGGGTCAGGGGTAAAAACAAGAATTAAAGTACCAGAAAATGATAACACAGGAGATAGAAGTTTGATTTTGAAGAATTCTATGGTCTTTCTATTGTTAAGGTGAAGGACGGAAATATTAAGTGACCTTAAAATCTAAGTAAATATCTGTGTTAAAAATTGAGAACATCAAATAGATAATTTGTTAATTTGATAATGGGGGCAGTGATATGGTTTGCCTGTGTCCTTACCCAAATCTCATCTTGAATTGTAGTTCCCATAATTCCTGTGTCATGGGAAGGATCCAGTGGGAGGTAACTGGATCATGGGTGCGGGTCTTTCCCGTGCTGTTCTCATGCTGATCTCATAAGTCTCATGAGATCTGATGGTTTTATAAAGGGGAGTTCCCCTGCACAAGCTCTCTTTGCCTGCCACCATGTAAAACATCCCTTTACTCTATCTTGGTCTTCTGCCATGATTGTGAGGCCCTCCAGAAGCCATGTGGAACTGTGAGTCCATTAAACCTCTTTCCTTTATAAATAACCCAGACTCAGGTATGTCTTTATTAGCAGCATGAGAACAGACTAATACAGGTAGGTAAAGGAAAATAATGAAAAACCCAATCAAGTCAATGAAAGCCAGGGAGGAGTTGGGGGGAAACATGGTAAATGAGAAACCCATAATAAGATGATAGCAAAAAAATTCAACATATCAGTAAGCAATATAAATGTAAATGGATTATATCTGTCTACTAAAATACAGAGACTCTCAAATTCCATTTACAAAATCCAGCTAGATGGTGCTCCAACTCTGGCTTGCAGTTTTTTACTGATGAAAAACTAGTTGGTTGTCATTCTTGTCTTTGTTACTATGTATGTAATATGTCTTTTACCTCTATCTGCTTATAAGATTTATTGTTATTATTATTGGTTTTAAGCAATTTGATTATGAAATTAAGTTGGCACATACCTGCTCATTGATTGATAGATTTAACACAATTGTATTGTAATTACATCAATAAAGATATACACAGGGCACCATTATAAAAGCATAAAAGAACATAACTTTAGTAGAATTTTCCAGGTATATTAATTTAGATAAAGGCATAAATGATTGCAATAATAGAATTCATGTAAAGAAAAGAGAAGCTCGTGCCTATAATCCCAGCACTCTGGGCCAAGGCGGGTGGATCACTTGAGGTCAGGAGTTCAAGACCAGCCTGGCCAACATGGCGAGACCCCATCTCTATTAAAAATACAAAAATTAGACAGGCTTGGTAGCACATGCCTATAATTCCAGCTACTCTGGAGGCTGAGGCAGGAGAATCACTTGAACCCAAGAGGCAGAGGTTGCAGTGAGCTGAGCTTGCGCCACTGCACTCCAGCCTGGGCGACAAAGCAAGATGCTTTCTCAAAAAAAAAAAAAAAAAAAAAAAAACCGAAAGAAAGAAAGAAAAAAAGAATTAGGGCAGGAAATTCCCACTTTATAAACTATAAACATAAAGTACAGAAGGCATAGAAAGCTAAACACTTCACTGTCACCATTTTCACCATCCAAGTCTATCTTGATTTTACGTTATTTGCAGCTTAGGCCTAGGGCAAACTGGCGGCCAATCAGTAAGCTCCCAGTTCTCACGAGTACATATTTTGTATATTGGTCCATGCATCCCAAAACTCCTTGTGGATTCTGGGGGAGGTGGTACTGCCATCATGCTCCCGTGCACACCTCCAGAATGGGCCTCTTAGTCAGGTATAAGCAGTGGGCAAGAGAGATCTGGAGAACAGAGGAAAGGGTTGAATAAAAATTTTTTCATTCTCAACTTCCTTAAAAATATAAATACAGAGATGGGGGAAAAATCACCACATCTATTTACTCCTTAAGCTCACACCTTAGAAAGCAGCATTGCTTTTTTGCTTTTTCTCAAGCACGTGAGATCAAAACTAAACATAGTTAATTCCACATGGATGGAGGAAAATTTGCGTGTTCTCTGCAGTGAGGTCGAATGTGACTCCATTCAGTGATCCCTTTTTTTTTGAGACAGACTCTCACTCTGTCACCCAGGCTGGAGTGCAGTGGCACCATCTTGGCTCACTGCAATCTCCACCTCCTGGATTCAAGCAATTCTCCTGCCTCAGTCTCCAGAGTAGCTGGGATTACAGGCACGCACCACTATGCCCGGCTAATTTTTGTAATTTTTCTTAATAGAGACAGGGTTTCACCATGTTGCCCAGGCTTGTCTCGAACTCCTGACCTCAAGTGATCTGCCTGCCTCAGCCTCCCAAAGTGCTGGGATTACGGGCATGAGCCACCGTGCCTGCCAGTGATCCCTTTTTCTCCACTCTGATTATGGAGAGCAGGCAGGGGTGCTGACTGTGCTTTCCGTGGCACATTCAGGTGGAACAATGGGCCCATGAACCATCTATTCCCTGGCCATGGGCATTTAAGGCATATAAGGATTGGATCCCAGGAGACCTGGGGCTTCCAGGGCTGCAGGACAGAGATAAGAAGCAGTGAGTCAGAGCCCTGGATAAGGGAGATGCTCTCACACTTGCTTGGCAAATACGAGTAGCTTAGAAGAAAATTCTCATATTTCTGGAAGGGAGTAAGGAGTGAATCCCAGGAAAGGAGGGACCTTCTGCCCTGCAGACCCCATGTGGGGGCAGTACCTCAGGGACTGGCCTGCATGCTACACCTAGGGGGCTGTGTCCTGGGTCTGGGTCCCACCTCAGCAAGCCTGCCTGGGCCAGCTTGTTATGGGAGTAGTGTTGTCCTCTATCTCTTAAAAGCCACAATAAACCAGATCCATCCAGGCACACACCTATAATCCTAGAGCTTTGGGAGGCTGAGGCAGGAGGATTGCTTGAGGCCAGGATGGCCTCCTACAGAATGGGAGAAAATTTTTACAATCTACCCATCTGACAAAGGGCTGATATCCAGAATCTACAAAGAACTTAAACAAATTTACAAGAAAAAATCAAACAACCCCATCAAAAAGTGGGCAAAGGATATGAATAGACACTTCTCAAAAGAAGACATTTATGCAGCCAACAGACACATGAAAAAATCCTCATCATCACTTGCCATCAGAGAAATGCAAATCAAAACCACAATGAGATACCATCTCACACCTGTTAGAATGGCGATCATTAAAAAGTCAGGAAACAACAGATGATGGAGAGGATGTGGAGAAATAGGAACGCTTTATTTTTTCTTTTTTTTTTTTTTGAGATGGAGTCTCGCTCTGTCACCCAGGCTGGAGTGCAGTGGCGTGATCCCGGCTCACTGCAAGTTCCGCCCCCCCAGGTTCAGGCCATTCTCCTGCCTCAGCCTCCTGAGTAGCTGGGACTACAGGCGCCTGCAACCACACCTGGCTAATTTTTTTGCATTTTTAGTAGAGATGGGGTTTCACTGTGTTAGCCAGGACGGTCTCGATCTCCTGACCTCTTGATCCACCTGCCTTTGCCTCCCAAAGTGCTGGGATTACAGGCGTGAGCCACCACGCCCAGCCAGGAACACTTTTACACTGTTGGTGGGACTGTAAACTAGTTCAACCATTGTCGAAGACTGTGGAGATTCCTCAAGGATCTAGAA
The DNA here is from genome assembly GCF_006542625.1 of Nomascus leucogenys. Lineage (NCBI taxonomy): Eukaryota > Metazoa > Chordata > Mammalia > Primates > Hylobatidae > Nomascus > Nomascus leucogenys. The sequence goes on from NC_044384.1 coordinate 68,014,737, forward strand.
CTAGAAATACCATTTGACCCAGCCATCCCATTACTGGGTATACACCCAAAGGATTATAAATCATGCTGCTATAAAGACACATGCACGTGTATGTTTATTGTGGCACTATTCACGATAGCAAAGACTTGGAACCAACCCAAATGTCCAACAATGATAGACTAGATTAAGAAAATGTGGCACATATACACCATGGAATACTATGCAGCCATAAAAAACAATGAGCTCATGTCCTTTGTAGGGACATGGAAGAAGCTGGAAACCATCATTCTGGCCAAACTATGGCAAGAACAGAAAACCAAACACCACCATGTTCTCACTCATAGGTGGGAATTGAACAATGAGAACACTTGGACACAGGGTGGGGAACATCACACACCGGGGCCTGTCATGATGTGGGGGGAGGGGGGGAGGGATAGCATTAGGAGAAATACCTAATGTAAATGACGAGTTAACAGGTGCAGCACACCAACATGGCACATGTATACATATGCAACAAACCTGCGCATTGTGCACTTGTACCCTAGAACTTAAAGTATAATAAAAACAACAACAAACAAACAAAAAGAGTGGAAAAAAATCTCTGTTTCAGGACTTTTTCTTTTCAGTTATAGGTAGGTATGTGTGTACAGGGTAGCAACGTAAATGCATTTCCTATTCTGGGTCACGGTCAAAAAACTTGAGAACTAAATTAGACCACATCACTATGAGTGAATAATTTCCTCTTCACCAGCTAGAGGTAGCTTGTTTGTACAGGAGGAAATACAGTCAGCCCTCCATGCCCGTGGGGTCCCCATTTGTGGATTCCACCAACCACAGACCGAAAGTATTTAAAAAAAAAACACTTGTTGGTTGTGTCTGCACTGAACACATGCAGACTTTTTGTCCTCGTCATTATTCCCTAAATAATAAAGTACAACAACTCCCTGCAAAGCCTTTACATTATGCTAGGTATTATAAGTCATCCAGAGATAATTTAAAGTGCATGGAGGGTGTGCATAGGCTCCATGTAAATGCTATACTACTTAATATCAGGGACTTGAGCATCCTGAGATTCTCAGATTTTGATATTCACGGTGGGGGTTCTGTTACCAACAGAGCTGGCCCCCCACAAAAATGGGGTCTTTCCCTGTTTGGTTCAGTGAAACCAATACACAACACCGAAAGTGAGTGTCAAGTGGTGCAGGCTTTATTCGATGGCTATGGAATTGAGAAGCGGGAGCCTGGCTCACAAATCAACTTCTCAATTAGTGAGGGGTGAGGGGGTTACAGTATAGGGTTTCCTTAATGATGGCTGGACATTAAAAGCAAGAGGAGGAATATCCATGTCTTTTCTGGAAGTGGGTGGTACACTTCTTGGAACGAGGGGCTGCCTTCTTTTTGTCCTTTTGTGGCTCCTTCTGGTCACTGTCATGGGGACTGGCAACCGTCATGACACTGGTGGAAGTGTCATTTAGCATGGAAATTAGATTATAATGAAGCCCGAGGTCTTTTTGAAGTCATCTGGTCGGATACCTGGGGTAAGCTTTGTAACCGGTCTGGTCTGGTTACAAAGGGAACTTTTTATCGCAGGTGTCCTGTTTCTTAAAGATAAGCGGAGTCAGAGCAAAGGAGAAATTCAGCTATGTCACGTAGGCATTATACCAACAGTTCCTGGAACCAGTCCCCCACAGATAACAAGGCATGACTGCACATAGACTAATGGTCCCCAACCTTGGGTCCTAAAAAGAAGTAATGGGGGGCAGGGCGTGGTGGCTCATGCCTGTAATCCAAGCACTTTGAGAGACCAAAGCGGGCAGATCACCTAAGGTCAGGAGTTCAAGACCAGCCTGGCCAACAAGGCAAAATCCCGTCTCTACTAAGAAAGTACAAAAAATTAGCTGGTGTGATAGTGCACGCCTGTAATCCCAGCTAGTCAGGAGGCGAGGCAGGAGAATCGCTTGAACCTGGGAGGCGGAGTTTGCCGAGATCACGCCATTGCACTCCAACAAGAGTGAAACTCTGTCGGGCAACAAGAGTGAAACTCTGTCTAAAAAAAAAAAAAAAGGAAATAATGGGGATATTATAACCTATTTTCAGTAATAGCTAGCATTTATGAAGCATATCCTGGACAAGAGATATGTGGGTTTCCTTACATCTTCATTTTCTAGATAAACTAAAGTCACTCATTCTCATCTATCAAGTTGAAGAGCTAAATTTTAAATCCAGGCTCTTCAGACTCCAAAACAATGCCTTTTCTAAGAGACCACACTGCACCCCCCACCCTTCAATAATTCATGAACCTTTTTACAAATAATATACATGCCTACAATAAGGCTGCCCAGTCAAAAAAAAAAAAAAAAAAAGAATAGGCTTGATAATATTTTGTAGTGTTGGCTACTTAAATGTGAAAAATCAAGTCTGTAATAAGAATATGTGTGAAACATTCTATAAACCATAGAGTAAAATAAAAATATAGGGTGGTATTTAGTCAGACAAGGCCATTTTGGTGTCTTTTCCTCCGATCTTTCATATCCAATAAGTCATCCCACTACCACAGCAGACCAACTAGGATTGGCCGAAATCATGTCTGCTGGCACCTTCTTTCTAGAAATTTCCATGTCCCCAGCGTGCATGTTCTGTCGCCTTCTGCCCCTTTCTGTCTTGCTGCCATCCTCTCCATTGGTCTTGCCTCTGCTGCCTCATTTCCTTTCTGTACAAGTGCAAGGCAGAGCTCTTTCCTTTCCCCTGAGCATCTGTCCCTGTGCAAATTTATCAGGTTTCTCTCGTCTAGCAGAAAAAGAAAAATGAAGCATCAGCATTATGGCCTATCTGTGCACATTTTAAAATTAACTGCAAGCTTCATTTAATATCTTCATTCTTGTTTTTCCTTTCCTTTTCTCTTCCACTTCAATTGTATTCCTCCTCACTACACTCTTGGATCTCAGTAAGCCACCTTAAGTTCTTTTTGACATAAGAAAGAGAGATAAATAAATTTTTTCAACTTATAAATAGAGGTAGTTTAGTGTCCCAGGATTTTGAAGTTAATACTGTCTTTCTTCCTGCGTTTAACATGGGCTTGATGGAACAGGTCTCTGGCATGGAAAAATCACAGAGTCACCCTGGCTATTAACAGTCATGGATCCATTAAGAGTCTATTTTATTTTGGCTACTTTGTATCTTTTATCTTCTGGACCCAGGAATAATTACAGATCCAAGAACTGAACAGATACTCCCAACCTGAGAGCTAATGCTCACCTAACTGATTCCAAAAACACCTCATTCGGTGGGGAGGGAGGGAGGGGGGCTACCATGTACTTCCAGAACTCCTGGGAACACATTGAGATTCCTCCATCACGGTATTTTTATGTCCACTCTTTCTCTATTGGTGCTGAAGAGTTGCCTCTGATCTCTGTCCTCAACTTTGAGCCAAAGGATATTTATTAAAGAAAGAAAGTCACAGCACGTTTAAAAAAGAAGAGTCCCCAGAAGTAAAATTTCTCTGCGCTCGCTGTGAGCTCCACATGGTTTGCATTAAAGAAAAGTGGACGACCTTGCCTCACCTCCGGTAGATGCGCCCTCCACAAACCACCCAAGGCTGCCCCCGTGTTCTGTCCACACTAACCCAAGCCAACCTCATAAGTGACAGATGTTTATTGAGTGCCTGCTAGGGGCCAAATGATTTTTAAATTTATATTTTTGAATCAGGAGACTCTTTTTAAAAAATGAAATATTACACTGAATTTCAATATACAAATGATAAAGGTAGAGCCCATTGAAGTGAAGTGAGAGAGATGGCGGCGGGGAGGATAGTGGGAGAGAAAGCCCCTCCCTCAGCTCCCGGGAGCACAGATTGAAAACCACTGTGCTACGGGGACCCGAGGAGAGTCAGCTACCTGTGAGGAACTCCCCATCAAGTGTGATAAATGCATAAACACACACATACAGCTGGGAAGGCAGGGCTGTGGTGGGAGTGGGTGTTGGAGCTTCCAGAGGGTGTCACAGGGGCAAGAAACATTGCATGTTGGGAGAAATGACACATGCCAGATAGAGGGAATGAAGAAGGCCATGATGGGGGAGCAAGAGATGCGATGGAGAAGTACAGAATGGTCAGATTATAAAAGACCTGTGTACCATTCTGGGGAGTCTGGATTTTGTCCAGGCTTTTCCTGAAGGATATAGCAGACAGAAGGGATCAAAGCAGAGGTGGGACAGGACCAGGTTCACAGATTATAGGGGATGGCAGTCAGGGGGTGGGGCAGGGATGCAAAAGCACCAATTATTGATCCAGGGGAAAGACTAGATTGACAGTTGGCATATCAGTTCCTTTTTGTACATGCTATGCCATTCTGTCCTAGGTTGGTTTTTTTGTTTGTTTTGTTTGTTTGTTTTGTTTTTGAGACAGATTCTCACTCTGTTGCCCAGGCTGGAGTGCAGTGGCGCAATCTCGGCTCACTGCAACCTCCACCTCCTAGGTTCAAGCAATTCTGCCTCAGCCTCCTGAGTAGCTGGGATTACAGGCACACACCACTACGTCCAGCTAATTTTTGTATTTTTAGTAGAGACGGGGTTTCACCATGTTGGTCAAACTGGTCTCAAACTCCTGACCTCATGATCCGCCCCCCTCGGCCTCCCAAAGTGCGGGGATTACAGGCATGAGCCACCACACCTGGCCTGTCCTGTTTTTTTTTTAGACCCTCATTAAGCTTCCTGTCCTGTCTCTGTCTATTGCCTCTGTCTCTATAACATTTCCAGGAAATTCATGTCTTCTCCCTCTCTCCAACCTAGAAAACTGATGGAAACAGGATCACCGATGAAGTTCTTCCACTTAATCTTATGAGTCTATTCTTTCTCTCATTGGCTAAGAAGAATTGCCTACATGATTTCCATGTTATTTCTGTCATAAAAGCAATGAAAATCATATTTATTTACTTATCTAGAGAATAGAGTCTGGCACATAGTAGTAGAAATTCAGTAAATACTTGTCTTAGTCCATTTGTGTTGCTATTTAAAAAAATACCTGAAGCTGGGTAATTCATAAAGAAAAGAGGTTTATTTGTCTCATGGTCCTGCAGGCTGTACAGAAAACACAGTGCCAGCATCTGCTTCTAGTGAGGCTTCAGGCTGCTTCCACATATGGTGGAAGGCAAAGGCAAGCTGGCATGTGCAGACGACATGGTGAGAGAAGAAGCGAGAGAAAGAGAGACAGACAGAGAGAGAGGAGAAGGTGCCAGGCTCTTTTCAACAACCAATTATCTTGGGCACTAAGAGTGAGAACTCGCTCACTCCCACAAGACAGGCACCAACCCATCCATGAAGGATCCTCCCCCACAATCCAAACACCTTCCACCAGGCCCCACCTCCACTGGGGATTAAATTTCAACATGAGATTTGGTGGGGCCAAACAAACCATATCCAAACCATAGTACATATGAAGTGAATAAAGGAATGAAGGAATGAATGAATGAGTGAAAACTAGGGAATCTTGACAATCTGACATAATGATTGCTAAGATGGCCTTTAAGTAGGGAGATGACACTATAGAGAGAGATGACATGAATGATCCAGGGTAAGTGACTGAACTTTTAGCTGTTTTATCAAGAGAAAGGTTAATTTAGTGTAACTCACACTACTTGAATTCAGATCACAAAACCTGTCTTTTCTGATCTTGGCTATGATCACACACTTGCCAGATTAACATTTCTGGGCCTCAGTTTCCTCATGTGTAAAATCATGAGAAATGGCCAGGCACAGTGGCTCACACCTGTAATCTTAGCACTTTGGGAGGCTGAGACAAGTAAATTGATTGCTTGAACTGAGAAATTCAAGACCAGAGTGGGAAACATGGCAAAACCCGTCTCTACAAAAAAAATACATAATTAGCCAACATGGTGGTGCACACCTGTAGTCCCAGCTACCTGGGAGGCTGAAGTGGGAGGATCACTTGAGTCCAGGTGGTCTAGGCTGCAGTGAGCCGTGATGGCTCCACTGCACTCCACCCTGGGTGACAGAGCAAGACCCTGTCTCAAAAAAAAAAAAAAAAAAAAGCCAAAACCACGGAAAATAATACCTACGCCAGGCAAGGTGGCTCATGCCTGTAATCCCAGCAATTTGGGAGGCCAAGACAGGAGGATCACCTGAGGTCAGGAGTTAAAGACCAGCCTGGCCAACATGGTGAAACCTCATCTCTACAAAAATACAAAAATTAGGCAGGCATAATGGCAGACACCTGTAATCCCAGCTACTTGGGAGGCTGAGGCAGGAGAATCACTTGAACCTGGAAGATGGAGGTTGCAGTGAGCTGAGATCGCACCATTGCACTCCAGCCTGGGTGACAGAGGGAGACCCTGTCTCAAGAACAGAAAAACAAAACAAACAAACAAAAAAACATGAAAAGTAAGGCCTACCACCTTGCCGCATTGTTGTCAAGTTTCATGTGTCCATGGAACACTAGGAAACAATTCTTTACTTTGTTCTTGGGTGATAGAGAAGAATGAGAAAGAGAAGACATCTCTGTGACTGGACTATTTTATTCATTCATTCATTATCTATTCCCACTTGGAGATTCACCTTCCAGAATTCTGGGGCAAACCTGAAGAGCTTTGTGTTCAGTTTCAACAAGTCAACTGTCCATTGAAATGTGAATGAACTTTGTGGAGAGATATTTCTGTGGCAGCCTACTCTTGTACTGGGCCCATGAGGCCAGTTCAAGGCCATGGACAGTTGCACATGTTGAATACTGCACAAGGATATTACACCTAAGGGGACTTTTCACAATGTAGGCATGACATGTGTATTTATCATGACAGTTTCCTGGCATATGGAAGCAACGTATCTTGTACAACCAAAAATCAGTATATTGTAGTAATTTCCCAACAAACACAAATACAATTTCCTAAGGAAGATATCCTGTTGCCCATTAGCATAAAAGTACTGCACCATACTAGCAGGTGCGCTTCTGAGATCTGCTTGTCCCCACCTGATGTCTGGGCCTCTGCTGCTTATTCCAGGAGCAGGTGCAGTTGTCACACCACCACCCAACACTCAGCCTCCCTCGGCAGAGGAACATGAACACCATTACGCCCACTGTGGCCACAGCCGCAGCACCCAGGTGGGAGTCAAGCAGACCCCCACGGGTTTTGACTGCCCCGGGGGGCTGCCCAGAGGAACACAGAGTAACACACTCAGAAACATGGGGGAGATAATGCCCCAAGGAAGGAACATGGACCAGTGAGAGTTGGGAGATGGGAGAAGCTGACGGATAAATGGCTCATTCAAGCTTCCCATGGCTTCTTGGGCCATTCCAAGAGCAATGGCTCCATCTAGCCTCTCCAGAGGCTCATGCCCTTATGAGACGGTCGCCAGCTTTTTCTCACACCACCTCTTATCTGTGTTCCCTCCTTCCCCACCTTACAGCCCTCGTCCCTCACCTTGGTGCTCTGGGATTGCCCACCTCCCGCCAACCCAGTACATTAGTGCCATGGGCTGGGGAGCCTGGGTCACCACACACTCCACCGGGCTAATGGCCTCCCTGGGCCAGTCTGTGTATTACAGATGTGCATATAAACATAAGCCAGATTTGACCGGGCATGGTGGCTCATGCCTGTAATCCTAGCACTTTGGGTGGCCAAGGTGGGAGGATCACTTAAGGACAGAAGTTCGAGGCTGCAGTGAGCTGTGATCGCGCCACCGCATTCCAGCCTGGCTGACAGATCAAGACACCCATCTCTAAATAGATAAATAAATAACAGGCTGAGAAGGGTGGCTCATGCCTGTAATCCCAGCACTTAGGGAGGCCAAGGCAGGAAGATTGCTTGAGCCCAGGAGTTTGAGACCAGCCTGTACAAAATAGTGAGATCTCATCTCTAAATTTTAAAAAATAGAAAAATAAATAAATAACACAAACCAGATTCCAAGCAATTGGAAGTGTTTTTGAGCCACCCAAAAAGAGAGGAATTTGCCCCACTAACCACATGGAAAACTTTCCTAAAACTCTCATTTTGATATGACTTTTCCCCAAAGCCCCACCCTCCAGTACAGCTGCTCAAATTTCCCCTTTGTACCTCCAGTACCTCAAAACCCTCCCATCTCATCCTTTCTCACACTAAACCAGAGCTGCTTGCCTTTTAACTTTCCTCACCCTGCTCCAGCTCTGGCTCTCCCTTTATCATACACATTTCTCATTGGAATGACCCCTTCTCACCCACCTCCAAGAGAGGCCAGGTGTGTAACCCCGCAGAGAATCACATCTCCTTAGGAGGGGAGAAGGAAGGGTGGTTGGTAAGAATTATAATTTAACATAATTGCTTTGGGCCTGCAGGAGTTGAACGCTAAACACTACAATTACTTCTGTCGACTGAAGGAAAAAAGATCAAGCTTTTAAAGAATTAAAGTTAGTTTTATTCAGAAGTCTCATTGAGGCCTACAGCCCAGAAGCGGACCTCTAGAGAGGTTCCATGAGACTACACCGTGTTTCAGCTCACTGCTTATATACAGGTGTGGAGGTTTAGGATCTGCAAAATCTCATCAAACTTGCTCAGAAGTTACATTGGGTGTAAAGTGCACTTGGTTATAGATTACATAGGCATAATCGCTAACTTGCCAAACATGATCTTATGTATAGGAAAAGGCAAGGACTGGGGCCATTTATCTTTTTTCTTTCTTTTTTTTTTTTTTGAGACAGTTTTGCTCTGTTGCCCTGGCTGGAGTGCAGTGGCACAAACATATCTCACTGCAGCCTCAGCCTCCTGAGCTCAAGCGATCCTCTTGCCTCAGCCTCCTGAGTAGCTGGAACCACAGGTATGGGCCACCATGGCTGGCTAATTTTTCATAGAGATTGGAGCAGGGGTCTCACTTTGTCACCCAGGTTCGTTGGTCTCAAACTCCTGGGCTCAAGTGATCATCCCGCCTCAGAGTCCCAAAGTGCTGGGATTACAGGCGTGAGCCACTGCTCCTGGCCTCATTTATGTTTTAAGGAATATAGTGACTCAGGCAAGAGAGTTGGGGGTCGTGTGCTGTAGCCTGTTTTGTCCTCAAAGCGTCTTTCCCCAGAGCTGCAAGTTGCCAGGGGTCTGGGGCTTTGTGAAATTCTGCTGCAGGCAGAAAGGAGCGCACGTGGCTTCTTACTTTTGCTACTTTGTCTTACATTTCTATTGTTGTATTCCCTCCAGGCCCTCTTACCCGACTTGACCTTGAGACTAATGGGTGTGTTGGAAAGAGGCTGGCAAGGTCTGAGGGCACAGCCTGTGGCGGAGTCGGGGCCAGGCAGGCCTAGCCCCTCAGCCGGGCCGTGAGGCCCCGGGCCCTGCCAGGTGGGGGCTCTCTAGGAGCTGCACTCAGAGGTGCCTGGTACCCCCCCAACCACGCCCCACAGGGACACCTGAACCTCCAGAGGAAGGAAATGAGCCTGGAGGAGCCGTAGACAAAGAGATGCCGCCTCCTGTGGCTGGGATCACTCACAGATGCCTCAGGGAGGCGGCCAGCCCTGAGTCACGCTGAGCGCTGAGCGGACTGTGACTCAGCGGGACCGCGGCCGCTTGGCTGCGCCTGGGTTGATTTGCGCCCCGCTTGTTTTCTGCAGAAGACAAGGCTGTCTCGGATTAGACTGCTCCTCCTAAACAACCAGCAATTGTTTTTCTTCCTCAAAGTGCAGTTTCCCTCTGGCACAACCAAAAATAAACACAAACCAGGCTCCCGCCAAAGGAGGTGGCGGGGAGGAGGGCAGTCCCTGGGGCGCCCGCCGCAGGCATTTGAGAGCTCGCAGGCCACCTGCCGAGCATGAATCTGTTAAGGAAGCGGCCATGAAGGCAGAGAAACCTCTCCCATCGCAGGTTGCGAGCACAGGGGCGCTGACTGTTGAGTTGGCGCTCTGTTTATTTCCCCAACTGCCTCCTCTCAGGTTCCGTCCCAACTGCTGGACTCACTGCCGCGTGGGCCTGAGCACATTTCCTTGGCAAATTGTCCTCGGTGGAAGTTTTTTCTTCTCGATTTGGTGAGTCAGAGCTGGCTCACACGCAAACACCAAGCAGCAGCCTCAGGGACTAAAGTGCTTTAAGGACACGAGGACCTATCCTCCCTCCCCCCATCTCAGTGGGGTGGGCGCAGAGTTCCTGAAATCTGGCCCAGTGCAGTTCATTTGACAGGGAGAGGCTGAAAATGCAAATCATCTCAGCATAGGTGAGTGCACAGCAAAGACCACGACCTGGCTGCAGCTTATCCTGAAATCCTGAAGGCAGGGAACACCGTGCCCACGGGAAGAGCTGGGCAGCCTGAACCATACTAAGATGTCCCAGGGTGAACCGGAGCCACTGGTTAGTCACACTAACTTCACATTTCCTTCGTGAAAAGGAACTGAAGACAGATTCCAGAACTTGCTGCGTGTAGAATGTATAGTTCATTGCGTGTAAGTAAACTCATGTGGTTCCACATCTATAGGATCAATTCAGCCATTTTAGTGTTATGTCCATGACATCTGAATTTATAAAAATCTAAGCGTCCCTAGCTAGAGACACCTGAAACTAAACAGGCCCTACTTATTATTCATTTTATTTTTGAATAGATAATTCACTCATATATTCAGATATCAAATCCTCATAAAATGATATACATTAAGAATTCTCACTTCCATTCTGTTCTCATTCCTCTCTGCCCCCATAAGTAACCACTTTTACTACTTTTTAATATATTCTTCCAGTGTATCATTATGCAAATATAAACAAAAATTAATATACTTCTGTGGCTGTCAGAATAATGGCCTCCCAAAAATATCCACGTGCAAATCCCCAGAACCTATTGTTACTTTATGTGGAATAGGGCCTTTGAAGATATGATTGAATTGAGGATCTTGAGATTGGAGATTATTCTGGATTACCCCAGTGGGCCCAAAGTAACCACAAGTGACCTTCTAAGGGGGAGGCAGGAGGGTTAGAGTCTGAAAAAAAGAGAGCTTGGAAGATGCTATACTGTTGGTTTTGAAGATGGAGGAAGGGGCCATGAACCAAGGAATGCAGGCAGTCTCTAGAAGCTAACAAGGCAAGGAAATGGATTGTTTCCTAGAGCCTCCAGGAAGGCAGCGTTCCTTAGACTTCTGACCTCCAGAACTAGCAGTGAATAAATGTGTGTTATTTTAAACCATTAAATTAGTAGTAGTTTGTTACAGAAACCACAGGAAATGAACACAACTATTTCCACCTTTTTCTTTTTTTTAACTGTTATTTTAGGTTCAGGGATGCATGTGCAGGTTTGTTATGTAGGTAAACTCATGATATGGGGGTTTGTTGTACAGATTATTTCATCACCCAGGTACTAAGCCTAATACCCAGTAGTTATTTTTTCTGATCCTTTCCCTCCTTCCACCCTCTGCCTTCAAGTAGGCCCCAGTGTGTGTTGTTCCCTTCTTTGTGTCCATGTGTTCTCATCATCCAGCTCCCACTTACACATGAGAACATATAGTATTTGGTTTTCTGCTTCTGCATTAGTTTGCTAAAGATAATGGCTTCCAGCTCCATCCATGTTCCCACAAAAGACACGATCTCCTTTTTATGGCTGCATAGTACTCCATGGTGTGTATATAGCATATTTCCACTGTTCACAATAGCAAAGATATGGAATCCACTTTTGTCTTAAATGAAAGTTAGCATACCCTGTATAGGGTAACCCAAAAGCCTTGGTGGAACTTTAGGCATTAATAACTTCAGAATTATAAATGCTACAAACAACATCACTTGGAAGTTTTATTAAATAAATCTCTTTTACACTCATTTTTTTGTTTCAGTATCTCTGATCGAAGATAGAAAACAATAATGAAACAAAAACATTAAGTTTAAAATTTATTATTCCAAATTCACAAGACTAAATAAGTGAATAAGAAGTGTATACAAGGCTGAGCATGTTGGCTCATGCCTGTAATCCCAGCACTTTGGGAGACTGAGGTAGGTGGATTGTTTGAGCTCAGGAGTTTGAGACCAGCCTAGGAACATGACAAAAACCTGTCTCTACCCCCCCAAAAAAAAGAAAATTAGCCAGGTGTGGTAGTACATGCCTGTGGTCCCAGCTACTTCGGAGACTGAGGTAGGAGGGTCACTTCAGCCCAGGAGGTTGAGGCTGCAGTGAGCTGTGATGGCACTACTGCACTCCAGCCTGGGCGGGGGGGTGGAAAAAAGCTCTTTCCTTGCCTAATGCAGTCATGGTTGTGGTCCCAAGAAGCATCTGAAGTGGGCAGCAGCTCCATAGCATTTGATGCTGGATAAATTGACCCGTGTGTTTGCTCCTCATAGATCCACCCATCCCCACAACCTAAGAGAGTATCCCTCCCTCATCTTTTCCTAAATAACAGACTTAAGTATGTTGGACACGAGATGAAGTAAAGAAGATTTGCATGCGCAGTTTCATTAAGATCAATGGCAAGGTCTGAACTAATGTAACCTACCCTGCTGGATTCAGGGATGTCATGAGCACTGACAAGACGGGAGAGAATTTCCATCGGATCCATGACACCAAGGCTCCCTTTGCTGTACATCGTATTGCACCTGAGGAGGCCAAGTACAAGTTGTGAAAAGTGAGAAAAATATTTGTGGACACAAAAGGAATTCCTCATCTGCTGACTCATGATGCTCACACCATCTGCTACCCTGATCCCCTCATCAAGGTGAATGACACCATTCAGGTTGATTTGGAGAATGGCAAGATTACTGGTTTCATCAAGTTCAACACTGGGAACCTGTGTATGGTGACTGGAGGTGCTAACCTGGGAAGAACTGGTGCGATCACCAACAGAGAGAGGCACCCTGGTTCTTTTGATGTGGTTCATGGGAAAGATGCCAACAGCAACATCAACAAACCCTGGATTTCTCTTCCCCAAGGAAAGGGTATGCGCCTCACCATTGCTGAAGAGACAGACGAGACTGGTGGCCAAACAGAGAAGTAGGTGAAATGGTCTCTGGGTGACATGTTAGATCTTTGTACGTAATTAAAAATAATATGCGCTGGGCGTGGTGGCTCAAGCTTGTAATCACAACACTTTGGGAGGCCAAGGGGGGTGGATCACCTGAGGTCAGGAGTTTGAGACCACGGTGAAACCCTGTCTCTACTAAAAATACAAAAAATTAGCTGGGCGTGGTGGCGGGCGCCTGTAGTCCCAGCTACTCGGAGAGGCTGAGGCAGGAGAATGGTGTGAACATGGGCAGCGGAGCTTGCAGTGAGCCGAGATTGCGCCTGCACTCCAGCCTGGGCGACAGAGCAAGACTCCGTCTCAAAAAAAAAAAAAAAAAAAAGACACTTGTCCATTAATCATTCAACTGCAGAAGTCCCAAGTGCTCTAAGTACAGTGAACTACTTTGAAAAAGGGGGAACCTGTGGAGCAATGGACCTGTTATTTGCCTCCCATTTTCAGGACAGCAAGAGAGAGTTGTCAATCTTTGCAATAGGAGACAAAGTGAGAGTGGGTATGGACTTGTAAGAAAAAACTATTTTTCTCCTCATACCAAATGTGGATAAGTATATGTATGGTTTTTCTACACCAAGCAGTTCTTCAATTATCTGCAGATACCCACTGGGTGTCCTACAATTCAATCAAATCTGACACTATATACCTGGAGTTAGCATCAGATCTCACAAGTTAAAGGGCTCAGTCCCACAAGACTTCCCCCACATCAGACACCAATTGCAAGTCCCACATTGCATCTGTATTTCTGACTGCTAGCTACAAATCAGGAGTTCCCATGACCTCCCCCAAGGTTCAGTAATTTCCTAGAAAAGTTCACAGAACTTAGGGACATTTCACTCAAAAATGAATAATAAAGGTGAAAAACTGAAAGCTTTCTCCTAAGATTAGGAACAAGACAAAGATGCCCACTTTTGCCACTTCTATTCAACACTATTGAATTATAGTCTGGAAATAATAGCCAGTGCAATTAGGTAAGAAAAAGAAAGAAAAAGCATCCAGATTGGAAAGGAAGAAGTAAATGATCTCTATTTGCAGATGAAATGATTTTATATATTGAAAATCCTAAAAATTATTTTAAAACAGTATTATAAGTAATAAATTCAGCAAAATTGCAGGATACGAGATCAACATAGAAAAATGTTATATTTGCATACACTAGCAATGAACAACCTGAAAGGCAATTAAGAAAACAATTCCATTTACAATAACATCAAGAAGAATAAAATATTCAGGTATCAATTTACCATAGAGATGTAAGATTTGTACTCTGAAAACTACAAAACATTGATTAAAGAAATTAATGAAGGCCTAAGCACTTGTAAAGAGATCCCATATTAATGGATTGGAAGATATTTCTTTTCTCTTTTTTTGGAAACAAAGCCTCACTCTATCACCCAGGCTGTCATAGCTCACTGCAACTTCCAACTCTCAGGCTCAAGTGATCCTCCCACGTCAGCCTCCCAACTAGCTAGAACCACAGGCATGCAACACCACACCCTGCTAATTTTTTACTTTTTGTAGAGATGGATTCTCTTGCTGTATTGTTCAGTCTCGTCTTAAACTTCTGACCTCAAGCAATTCTCTTGCCTAGGCCTCCCAAAGTGCTAGGATTGCAGGCACAAGCCACCATAGCCACCCAGAAGACTTATTAATAAGATGGCAATACCCCTAAAATGATCTAGATTCATTGCAATCTGTAACTTTCCCTACTACATAGCAGCTGGGTGATGTAACAACCTCCGCCTCCTGGGTTCAAGTGATTCTCCTGCCTCAGCCTCCCAAGTAGCTGGGATTACAGGTGCCTGCCACCAAGCCCGGCTAATTTTTGTATTTTTAGTAGAGACGGGGTTTTGCCATGTTGGCCAGGCAGGTCTCGAACTCCTGACCTTGTGATCCGCCCACCTTGGCCTCCCAAAGTGCTAGGATTACAGGTGTGAGCCACCATGCCCAGCCTGATTGAATGTTTTCTGAATAAGAAGCATCACTTTCAACTACTATTATTGAAGCAGGATATTTCCCTGACCCCTTCGTGGGTGGGAACTGGAATGCATGGGTGCTAGCTGGCCACTTTGGTGCCAGCAAGGGTGGACTCCACTCACTGGGTCCCGCTGTGTTCCACCCCTCACTGGAGAGGGAGTGCAGGTGAGTGGCTGCAGGAGCCGGGGTGAGTACTTTGGGTGCTAGCAGGAGCAGAACTCTTTGTGGGCCCTGTGGCAGCGTCTACCCCACAAGCCCTGAAACCCCAGAAGGAGTGTTACAGTGCCCTTTCAGCTTTGCCATGTGAGGACAGCTTAAGTGTTTACAGCTCAGTGGAGGGTCAATGTGACAACCTTTTGCACCTGAGTTCTTGTCTGGAGTCAAGGAGGAAGAGATCATGTGAACGAATTGGAGATGGTAAATATGGGGGATTTTATTGCCCATGAAAGTGACTCTCAGTGGGAAGGGGAGCTAAAAAGGGGACAAAACTGGAAGGCGGTTTTCCCCTGGAGTCCAGCCACCCCTGACCAGACTCCTCTCTGAAGCTATGCTGTCAAGCTGTCCCTCTGAAGTCGAGCTGCTTCTCTCTGATGTCCAACTGTAGTCTCTGACCTCCAGCTGCTTCTCCTCTCTGCTGGCTGAGTTCTGAGGTTTTTATGGGCACAGGATAGGGGATGGGGTGACCCAAGGCTGGTTTTGGAAAAGGCAACATTAGAGTGGGAAAACAGGGATGTAAGTCTTCATTTTGGGCCACAGTATTAGGCTTTTCGCCTTCAGGGTGGGGCCCTTGCTAGGAACCCACCCTCTTCTGCCCAGAATTTCCCTGCCTCCTGTCCCTATCATTATTATATACTGAATGGATTTAGAAATTACTTTTTGTTGGCCAGGTGCAGTGGCTCATGCCTGTAATCCCAGCACTTTGGGAGGCTGAGGCAGGTGGATCACTTGAGCTCAGGAGTTAGAGAGACCAGCCTCTGCAACATGGCAAAACCCTGTCTCTACAAAAAATATAGATAGATAGATATAGATATGGATACACAAAAATTAGCCAGGCATGGTTGCATGGTGGCATTTGCCTGTATTCCCAGCTATTTGTGGGGCTGAGGCAGGAGGATCACTTGAGCCAGGGAGATCAAGGCTGCAGCGAGCCATGTTTGTGCAACTGCACCCCAGCCAGGGTGACAGAGTGAGACTGTGTCTCAAAACAAGAAAATTAGTTTTTGCTGCATATTTGACAATGCATCTTCATTAAGTTAAGCTAAAATTACAAGGCTAAACAGCACTTCAATGCAAATGTTACACTATGGTAAAGTCATTGTAATGGTTAATTTTAGTTATTAACCTTTTAAGTGGGTTAAGGAATACCCAGATAGCTTATAAGGCATTTTTTCTGGGTATGTCTGTGAAGATGTTTCCAGAAGAGGTTGGCATTTGAATCAGTGGACTGAATAAGGAAGATCTGCCCTCATCCAATATGACCAGGCAACATCCAGTCGGCTGAGGGCCTAGATAGAACAAAAAGGCAGAGGAAAAGGAAATTTGTGCACTCTCTTGCGCTCTCTCTCTCTGTCTGTCTGTCTCTCTATTCTGGAGCTAGGACACACTTCTGCCCTTGGACATCAGAACTCCTGGTTCTCCAGCCTTTGGATTCCCAGACTTGCATCAGCAGCGCCCCTGCTTCTCAGGCCTTTGGATTTGGACTGAGAATTAAACATCAGCTTCCCTAGTCCTGAGGCCTTCTGACCTGGATTGGGCCATGCTACCAGCTTCCTTGGTTCTCCAGGTTGCATGTGGCCTATCATGGGACTTCTCAGCCTCCATAATCTCATAAGCCAATTCCCCCAATAAATCCCCTTTTATATATTTATATCTACATCTATATCCTATTGGTTCTGGTCTCTGGAGAACCCTAACGAATGCAGATTTTAGTGCTGAAAATGAGGTGGTGCTGTAACAAATACCTAAAAATGTGGAGGCAGTTTTGGATCTGGGTAATGGGTAGAGGCTGGATCAATTTTGAACTGCATACTAGAAACACCCTAGATGGCCATGAATGGAGCATTAAAGGCAGTTCTGGTGAGGGCTCAGAAGAAGAGGAGCGCTATAGAGAGCCTCAGTCTTCTTAGAGATTATCTAAGTGGTTGCAATCAGAATGCTGGTAGAGATGTGAACAGTAAAGCCCATTCTAATGAGATCTTAGATGAAAATAAGGAAGATCTTATTGGAAGCTGGAGGAAAGGCCATCTTTGTTACAAACTAGCAAAGGAACTTGGCTGAATTGTGTCCGTGTTGGTACTTTGTGGAAATCAGAACTTAGGAGTGATGAACTAGGATATTCGATAGAAGAAATCTCTAAGCAAAGTGTTGCAGGGTGCTGCATGGCTTCTCTTGACTGTTTATAATGAAATTCAGAAAGAGAAAAATGAATTAAAGATGGAATTTATATCAAAAGGGGAGCAAAGGGCTGGGTGCAGTGGCTCATGTCTATAATCCCAGCACTTTGGAAGGCCAAGGCAGAAGGATCACTCAAGCCCAGGAGTTTGAGACCAGCTTAGGCAACATAATGAGACCTCATCTCTACAAAAAATAAACAAAATTAGCTTGGCATGGTGGTGCATACCTGTAGTCCCAGTTACGTGGGAGACTGAGGTAGGAAGATCACTCAAGACTGGGAGATCAAGGCTGCAGTTGAACCAAGATTGTGCCACTGCACTCGAGCCTGGTTGAAGATAAGTAAAATTCTCAGCCTAGCCATGTGGTTAAAAGTGACAAAGTGTGTTTGAGCAAGAACATCAAGGGTGTGACCAAGGAAAATATTGCTAAGGAGATTAGTATGGACAGAAGGAAGCCAGATGCTATTCATCAAGACAATGGGAGAATGACTCCAAAGGCACTTCAGAGATCTTTGAGGCTGCCACTCTCGTCACAGGCCCAGAGTGCTAGGGCCTTGAGGGAAGAACTTTTCAAAGGAGGATCCCAGGGCACCCATGGGACTTTGGGGCTCACTGCCCAGGGGCACCCCAAGCTTCTGTTCCCTGAATTCTAGTGCAGTACTCCTTGACCACCCCAGCTGTGGCTCAGGGGGCCCAGATGCAACTTGGGTCAACAACCCAGAAGGCACAGTATGTAAACCTTGGTGGCATACATGTGGTGCTAACTCTCCAGGCATGCAGAATGCAAGAACAGTGGAACCATGGCTACCTCCACCTAGATTTCAAAGGATGCCTCACAACCTCAGTCTCAGAGCTCTGAACTGCCACAAGGCAGGGTGTGGCAGAGAGTCCCCACTACGGCAATGCCCAGCAGAGCCACAGGATCAAGACCACTGCAGAGAGCCCCCAATAGGCAATGCTTAGTGAGGCCATGCAAGACAGCCACCCCTAAAAGCCCCAAACCTGTAGAGCCACCAGCATGCAACACCAGCCAGGAAGAGCCATAAGTATCCAACTCCAACTCCTGAGAGCTGCAGTGTGGGCTTCATCCAGCAAAGGCATGGTAGTGGGGTCTCCTGGGGGACTGGGGACCTGATCCCCACTCCAGTGTGTCTGGAAGCTAAGATGTGGAGTCAAAGATTATTCTCGAGCCTCAAGATATAATGTTGTTTGCCTCACTGGGTTCCGGACTTACTTGGGATTTATTACCCCTTGTTTCTTGCCTTTTTCTCCCCTTTAAGAATGGGAATGTCTACGCCATGCCTGTCCCATTATTCTATTTTGGAAGTATATAACTTGTTTGATTTCACAAGCTCACAGTTAGAGATAAATTTTTCTCAAAATGAGTCATATTTTGAGTTTCACCCTGAGTCTTATCCATATCTGATTTAGATGATATTTAGATGAGACTTTTGACTTAGATTTTAAAGTAGATACTAGAATGATTAAGACTTTTGGGGGCTATTGGGGTGGAATGAATGTATTTTGAATATGAGAAAAACACGAATTTAAAGGGCCCAGGGGTGGACTGCTGTTTGAACATTTGTGTCCCCTCCCAAATGCATATAGAAATGCAATCCCCATTATAATGGTATTAAGAGGTGGGGCCTTTGGGAAAGTGATTAAGTCATGAGGGCTCCACCATCAAATAGAGTATTGCCTTATAAAAGGGTTGAGGGAATTAGCTTAATCCCTTTTTGCCCTTCTACCTTCCACCAGGTGAGAGCACAGCAACAAGGCACCATCTTGGAGGCAGACAGCAGCCCTCACCAGACACCAAATGCTGGTTCCTTAATTTTGGACTTCTCAGCCTTCAGAAGTGTAAGAAATAAATTTATCTTTTTTTTTTTTTTTTTTTTTGAGACAGAGTTTTGCTCTCATCACACAGGCTGGAGTGCAGTGGTGCAATCTCGGCTCAGTGCAACCTCCGCCTCCCAGGTTCAAGCGATTCTCCTGCCTCAGCCTCCTGAGTAGCTAGGATTACAGGCACCCACCACCATGCCTGGCTAATTTTTGTATTTTTAGTAGAGATGGGGTTTCACTATGTTAGCCAGGCTGGTCTTGACTTCCTGACCTCAGGTGATCCACCTGCCTCAGCCTCCCAAGGTGCTGGGATTACAGGCGTGAGCCACTGCATCCCGCCAAATTTCTCTTCTTTATACATTACCCACTGTATGATATTTTGTTATGGCGGCACAAATAGACTAAGACAGTCATTTTGACCACAACTAATGTTTGAATCATAAGTAATATCAATCTGCTTTATCTACTTCTAGTACTAACAAAAGCTAAAATAAGAAGTGAGATCTTCATCCTGACACAATTTTGCACTGGATATATTATTCAAAGTTCAAACTACAGTCCCAGTAGTATGTTGTAGACCTCAATGCAAGTATAAAGGAAATTTACATCTTTCAAAAACCATTTAACTGTGCAACTGAGTTTCCACATAAGACATTTGAAGGGACTGTCTACAATGTAATGACTTGCTAAAAAGCAAATATCAAGAGGAGAATCTAATAGAATTTGTAATGCCTTCCAAGTGATTAATATGCTCAATTAAAATCACATGCTCATCTAAGACCACGAGTAAGGCAAAGATGCCCACTATCATCACTACTATTCAAGATAGTACTGGAAGTTCTAGCCAGAGCAATTAGACAAGAAAAAGAAATAGAGCAGTGGAGGTTTGAGATGTTGGCCAGTTAGATATGAGGAATAAGTTCAAGAGATCTATTGTACAACATGGTGACTCTAACTAGTAACAGTGTATTTTATTCTTGAAAATTGCTAAAAGAGTAGATTTCAAGTGTTCTCACCACAAAAAGGATAAGTGAGGTAATACATGTTAATTAGCTTGATTTACCTATTCTGCAATGTACACATAATTCAAAAATCATGTTGCACATGATAAATATGTACAATTTTTATTTATCAATTAAAATAAGTTTAATTAATTTAAAAAATAAAAGGCATAGAAACTGGAAAATGATAAATTTATCCCTGTCTGCTGACGACATATGTAGAAAACCCTAAAATTTCTAAAAAGTCCAGGTGCAGCGGCTCACACCTATAATCTCAGCACTTTAGGAGGCCAAGGTGGGAGGATCACTTGAGCCCAGGAGTTTGAGACCAGCCTGGGAAATACAGAAAGACCTCATTTCTTTATATTTTTTAAAAAATTAGCTGGCCATGGTGGCATGTGCCTACAGTCTCAACTACTTGGGAGGCTGAGGTGGGCGGATCACTTGAGCCTGGGAGCTCAAGGCTGCAGTGAGCTATGATCTTGCCATTATACTCCAGCCTGGGCAACAGAGTGAGACCCTGTTTCAAAAAAAAAAAAAAAAATCTAAAAAAAACTCTGTTAGAACTAATAAATTTACTGAAGCTGCAGAATACAAAATCAACACTCAAAAATCAGTTGCATTTTAATACACTAAAAGTAGATGCATATATATATATATATATATGATTAATTGAACTTTTTTAAAGGTGCCAAGGTAATTTAATGGGCAAAGAATAGACTTTTAAACAAATGTTCTTTAAACAACTGGGAATATATTAGGATAAAAATGAACCTTGATTTTTACCGCATACCATACATTCTAATGAACTTGACATGAATGACAGACTTAAAATCAAAAAGTTAAAAAAATAAAATTTCTAGGGAAAAAAAAAAGAAGACAGAATCTTTGCAATCTTGGGGTAGGGAAAGATTTTTTAAGATACCAGCCAGGAGCAGTGGCTCACGCCTGTAATTCCAACACTTTGGGAGGCCGAGGTGGGTGGTGGATCACTTGAGCCCAGAAGATTGAGACCAGCTTGGTCAATATCTCCACAAAAAATATAAAAATTAGCCTGGCGTGGTGGTATGCACCTGTAGTTCCAGCTACTTGGGAGGCTGAGACGGGAGAATGGGCTGAGCCCAGGAAGTCAAGGCTGCAGTAAGCAGTGATTGCACCACTGCACTCCAGCCTGAGTGACAGAGTGAGATTCTGTCCCCGCAATAAACAAAAAGATACCAAAACATAGACCATTAAAGAAAAAAATGGCAAATAGACTTCAAAATTAAACTTTTCTGCTCTTTAAGAAACACAAATAACAAAATGCAAAAGCCAGCCGTAGACTGAGAGGAAATATTTGCAGTATCTGACAGACTGATATTGAAAATATATGAATAATTCTTACAACTTAATAATAAAATAATAAATAACCCAATTTAAAATGGGTAAAAAAAAACATTTCAACAAAGAAGCTATATAAATATCAAATAAGCACAGGCAGTGGTGCACAAAGTCATTAGTCCTTAGGGAAAGCAAATTGAAACCACGGGAGATACCTCTATACACCCACTGGAATGTCTAAAATTAGAAGCTTGAGGGCTGGTCGCGGTAGCTTATACCTGTAATTCCAGCACTTTAGGAGGCCAAAGCGGGCAGATCACTTGAGGTCAGGAGTTTGAGACCAGCCTGGCCAAAATGGTGAAACCCCATCTCTACTAAAAATACAAAAATTAGCCAGGCGTGGTGGTGCACACCTGTAGTCCCAGCTACTTGGGAGGCTGAAGCAGGAGAATCGCTTGAACCCAGGAGGTGGAGGTTGCAGTGAGCCAAGATCACGACACTGCCCTCCAGCCTGGGCAGCAGAGCAAGACTCCGTCTCACAAAACAACAACAACAAAAAGAAGCTTCAAAATACCAAGTGTTGAAGAGGCTTTAAGGCAATCAAAACTTTTATACATTGCTGGGGAGTATGTAAAGCAGTATAGCCACTCAGGAAAATAGCTTGGCAATTTCTCATAAAGTCAAACATACACTTACCATCTAACCTAGCTATTGCAGTTTTGTTTTGTTTTGTTTTTTTGAGATGGAGTTTCACTCTTATTGCCCGGGCTGGAGAAGAGTGGTGCAATCTCAGCTCGCTGCAACCTCCGCCTCCCAGGTTCAAGCAATTCTCCTGCCTCAGCCTCCCAAGTAGCTGGCACTACAGGCACCCACCACCATGCCTGGGTAATTTTTTGTATTTTTAGTAGAGACAAGGGATCATCTTGTTGGCCAGACTGATCTCGAACTCCCGACCTCAGGTGATCACCCGCCTCAGCCTCCCAAAGTGCTGGGATTACAGGCGTGAGCCACCGCGCCCAGCCCTATTGCAGTTTTAAGTATTTTCTTTAAGAGAAATAAAAATTGATGTCCAAGAATCTGTATACTAATGATCATAGCTTTAGCCATAATAGTCCCAAACAGAAAACAACTCAAATGTTTATCAGTAGATGAATAGATAAACAAGTTGTATATATCCCTGCAATAAACACATCAGCAATGAAAAGGACCAAATTACTGATACATAGATGAACCTCAAAAATATTACAACGAGCAAAAGAAGCCACAAAATGGTATATACTGTATGATTCTATTAATATGAAATGAGAAAAGACAAATCTAACCTTTAGTGACAGAAAGAAGACTGGGCAGAAGGGAACTTTTGTGGAGTGACAGAAATGCTCATCTTAATCACAGTAATAATTACATAGCTGTATACTGTCAACAGAAAAAATTATAACAAATTTGGTTATAGATCTGTTTAGCTGTGTTCAAGACTTGTGAATTGGGACAGCCTCCGTTCTACAAAATAGGATGAGAGCTCCCACCAAGCTAAGGCAGAACACTGGGGTTTGTAAGATGAAAACAAGGAAACAGAACAACGGCACTGATTAATATCAGATTACTTTTTTTTCTAAAGGTTAAAGCAGAGAGACTTCCCTTATTATGCTGACTCAGGTAGACTGGAATCTCCTGTTCTCAGGAAAAACTGGTCTGTTTGGGGATCTATCTGCTTGCTTCCTTGAAGTTTCAGTTTGATTATGTGGCATTTAGCATAAATGACTCTATTTTGGTTTGGACTGGTCTGTGGGGGCCTAGCACAGGAGCTCAGCCTAAAACAGCAGTCTCCCATAATTTTAACAGTACGATTGTCAAAACTCATCAGATAGTACATTTATAATGGGTGCATTCCAGTGTACGTAAACTTAAAGAAATTCTCCACCAGGAGCAGTGGCTCATGCCTGTAATCCCAGCACTTTCAGAGGCCAAGGTGGGTGAATGTTTGAGCCCAGGAGTTTGAGACCAACCTGGGCAACATGGCGAAACCCTGTCTCTATAAAAATGCAAAAATTAGCCGGGACTAGTGGCCTGCGCCTGTAATCCCAGCTATTCAGGAGGCTGAGGTGGAAGGATCACTTGAGCCCAGAAGGCGGAGGTTGCAGTGAGCCAAGATCATGCCACTGCACTCCAGCTTAGGCAACAGAGCAAGCCCCTGTCTTAAAAAAAAAGAAAAAGAAAAAAAAATCCTTTCTTCCCTATACTTTTCCATCTTTCCAAATCAGCTTCATTTGGTTTGGTTTCTTTTTTTACTCCTCCTTTCATCTGTTCAGAACCAGTCCTCTCTGAGGAATATTGTATTTGTTTCTTTCAAATGTAAATTGTTTTGGCATTTTCAGCTCCATCCAACTCTCTCAACTTCATCCTTTCAGGGATATGCATAATACAACTCCAGTCTGTACAAAGCACCCTTCCTCTTGGAAGGCGGAGGCTGAGAACTGCAGATACTTATAAATTGCCCCTCTCACACACACACACACACAAATACATTGCTATGCCAATGGCAGTGCCAAAGCCAGGACTATAATCCAGATTACCCAATTTTCTGATAGAATGAATGTGTTTCTTATGCCAGCTGCAGCTTAACATGCAAAATTCCTTTTTTGTCTTCTAGTTCAATATACACTATTTGAATAGATGTTAGGTAAATCCCCTATCTTCTTCAGAGATAGAGGCTGAGGAGGCTGGGGTGGGAGTGAGGGTTTAATTTGCAACCATGTTAGATGTCATGCCCCCCAGGCTCACTGCTTTGCAGAAGAACTTAGGTAATTACCATAAGGAACAAGCACACACAAATCAAAGGTCAACTGAGCTGAAGTTATTTGATTTAGGATTTTGGTGATGTTCTTTGTCCTCGTTAATGCTGCTGCCGCTTTTTGTTTGTTTTTGTTAAAAAATAGCAACCAAGTGCCCACATTTAAGGTATTTTCATCACAAGTTTACTGAAGAGCAACTCACATATTGTCTTTCTAAGAATTCAAGCTACATTCATTCCTCTCCTAGACTGTCCCCATGGCAACAGTACCCAGGTGCCATTTTAGCAGGTTTTACTTAGTAACTTTCAGCATCAATACAATTTTTGCATTGTTCTTATATATACTGAATTAGAAAGGTTAACAACAAAATGATGGACAATAGAAAACACTTCCAAACTCATTTTATGAAGCCAGCATTACCTTGATGCCAAAATGAGACAGACACCACAGTAAAAGAAAAAACTGGCCAGGCGTGGTAGCTCACGCCTGTAATCCCAGCACTTTGGGAGGCTGAGGTGGGCAGATCACGAGGTCAAGAGATCAAGATCATCCTGGCCAACATGGTGAAACCCTATCTCTACTAAAAATACAAAAATTAACTGGGCTTGGTGGTGCGTGCCTGTGGTCCCAGCTACTCGGGAGGCTGCGGCAGGAGAATCGCTTGAACCTGGGAGACAGAGGTTGCAGTGAGCCAAGATCGCGCCACTGCACTCCAGCCTGGTGACAGAGCGAGACTCCGTCTCAAAAAAGAAAAAAAATCTATTAAAATGGTAGCTTTCATATTAGATGTTCTTACCACAGTAAAATAAACATAATTTTTAAAAAATGACACAGAAAACAGAGTAGGATACACTTCAAAGTACTTGGAAACAACATTTATGTATATCCAAACGTTCTAGACTTTTTATTCCAAATTCAATAGGAAAAGTCTCAATAGTGAATGCTGAGTAGTGAAACACTCAGAATAAAATATATAATTTATTCTATGTAGGAGCTAAATCAGATAGGACAACTATTAATTGTATTAATAAAATCCAGTAATGCATGTTCCTAAATATTTTTTAAATGGTTATTTTTTTCTCTTAATCAAGTAGAATTGTAGACTCCTCAAGTTTATATATTTAAAAGCTTTTTAACTATCTGGGGGTTTTGTTTTCAGATATTCTGTTTAAGAATTATTCTTCCGGGTGCAGAGGCTCACACCTATAATCCTGGCACTTTGGGAGGCCAAGGCGGGTGGAACACTTGAGGTCAAGAGTTCAAGACCAGCCTAGCCAACATGGTGAAACCTTGTCTCTAACAAAAATACAAAAATTAGCTGGGCAAGGTGGCGAGTGTCTGTAATCCCAGCTGCTCGGGAGGCTGAGGCAGTAGAATCGCCTAAACCCGGGAGGTGGAGGTTGCAATGAGCCAAGATTGTGCCACTGCACTCCAGCCTGGGCAACAGAGCAAGACTCCGTCTGAAAAAAACAACAAAAAAAGTATTATTCTAAACATTGAGACTAATCGACAGGTACTAACAATCTCCCCATCAGTGCTTCTCTCAGGTATGATGTGAAAGAAGAAAACAACTCAGGCCTAATTGTCTGTTAAAGTAGGGCTGGAGAACTTTTTTTAAAATCAAGAATTATTAATCCACAGGAAGAGAAAGAGAAAAAGTTACAAGCCACCTGGTTTTGTTTTCCCGTTTCTTTTTAAAAGGAAATTTTAATTTTTTAAAAAAAAGTTTAAAATCTTCTACTTGCCTGCCTTTTATATTAATAGCAAGAAATATACATAGTAAATGATTATATAAATTAAAATATGTTTTGTTTTTATATTAAGACCAGTTATAGAGGGCTGGGTGCGGTGGCTCACGTCTGTAATCCCAGCATTTTGGGAGGCCGAGGTGGGTGGATCACCTGAGGTCAGGTGTTTGAGACCAACCTGGCCAACATGGTGAAACCCTGTCTCTGGTAAAAATACAAAAATTAGCCAGGCATGGTGGCACACGCCTGTAGTCCCAGCTACTTGGGAGGCTGAGGCAGAAGAATCACTAGAACCCAGGAGGCAGAGGTTGCAGTGAGCCGAGATTGCGCCACTGCACTCCAGCCTGGGCGACAGAGCAAGACTCCGTCTCAAAAACAAAAAAACAAACAAACAAACAACAAAGACCAGTTATAGAGAAACACCGCAGGGAAGAAAAGTAACACAAACAGAGAAAGGGGCAAGGATTCAAATACGTCTATCGGGAAAGGGCAGACAACACGCATACAGAAAATCATGCCCGGAAAATAGCACAGCTTAGACTGTCATGGAACAATAGCTGTTTTTACCTCCCTATCCAGATATTTCACCTGAGACTTTTTTTTTTTTTTGAGACAAGATCTCACTGTCACCCAGGCTGGAATGCAGTAGTATGATTATGGCCCACTGCCGCTTCAACCTCCCAGGTGCAAGCAATCCTCCTACCTCAGCCTTCTGGGTAGCTGGGACCACAGGCAATGCGCCACCTTGCCCAGCAAATTTTTGTATGTTTCATGGACACGGGGTTTTGTCATGTTGTCCAGGCTGGTCTCAAACTCCTAGACTCAAGTGATCCACCTGCGTCGGACTCCCAAAGTGCTTGAATTACAGGTGTGAGCCACTGTGCTCAACCTCACCTGAGACTTTAAAAATCTTTGTTGCATCGGTGCAGACCTCAGCACAAATATCAGTATCCCCAGGACCCAAAAGAACTTCAGCATGAAGATGGTTCTACTCACCAGAGCTCTGAAATTTCAAGTCGATGAAGCTACTCACTCCATTCACCTGGGGATTCCATTTATCTTTAATCCTCACCTGTTGATATTTGGTAAATCAGGAAATCCAAAGGCAGCCACAACCTCAGATCAAGTCCCAGGCAAAACTGGGAGAGGGAGCAAAAAAGTTTCAGGTCCTTTCCTCCTCCTTTTGGACACCTGTCCCAGGAGCAATCTGGACGTCCCAGCATCCTAAGAGACAGCATCCCTTGGGATAAGAGCGGGAACTCTAGCCACCATCACAGAGACTTCATGGAGGTGAAGACAAGTGCCACAACTTATTAGTGACTTTTAGAAACAGCTTCTGCTGTAAAATACAGACAATAATCATACTACTGGACTTACTGGTAAGATTTTGTTGCATTAGAAGAAAACACTATTTAAAATGCATAGCACAGTGCTTAGCATTAATAAGCACTCATTAGGTACTAGCTATTGTCCTCACTAAGCCTACCTTCCCTTGCCCTGGTCTGTGTTTTCTAGACAATCGAACATGGATTATAGGGAGACACAGTTTCAGCTCCACAAAAAGTCCACAGCCTCTCAAAAGGAAGCACATGTTTGTGAAAAGTGTCACATGGAAAGAATATGGATGAGATGATTCCTAAGGTTGCCTGCCACTAAACACCCCCAAGATTCTGTGAAATCTGAGATCCTTAGTAAGAGACCTGGGGATGCAGCCATTCTGCCCCCTCATGGAATCACAACTGCCTCCCACCCTCTCTTCTTCCTTCCTGTAGCACAGGGGTCCCTAACCCCAGGCCATGGACTGGTAGTGGTCCGTGGCCTGTTAGGAACTGGGCTACACAGCAGGAGATGAGCAGCAGGCAAACGAGTAAGTGAGGCTTCATCTGTATTTCCAGCCACTCCCCACTGCTTGCATTACCACCTGAGCCCAGCCTCCAGTCATAAGATCAGTGGCAGCGTTAGATTCTCATAGAAGCACAAACCCTATTGTGAACTGCGCATTTGAGGGATCTAGGTTGCATGCTCCTTACAAGAATCTAATGCTTGATGATCTGTCACTGTCTCCCATCACCCCCAGATGGGACCGCCTAATTGCAGGAAAACAAGCTCAGGACTCCCACTGATTCTACATTCTGGTGAGTTGTATAATTATTTCATTATGTGCTACAATGTAATAATAATAAAAATAAAATGTACAATAAATGTAATGCACTTGAATCATTCTGAAACCATCCCCCAACCCCCATCCATGGAAAAAATTGTCTTCCATAAAACCGGTCCCGGGTGCCAAAAAGGTTGGGGACCACTGCTCTAGCACACAGCTGGAGGAATCCTGTTAAGGTTCCTCTTTAATGAAGGACATAAAATAAAAGTTATGCTTTGCTCTGGAATGGGAAGACTCACTCCTGTGTAGCAAGGTGCTGACACAGCCAATCTTACAAATGATGCTAGTTGTATCTTATTTATTTATTTATTTATTTATTTTTTGAGATGGAGTCTCACTCTGTTGCCAGGCTGGAGTGCAGTGGTGTGATCTTGGCTCACTGCAACCTCTGCCTCCCAGGTTCAAGCGATTCTCCTGCCTCAGCCTCCCGAGTAGCTGGGACTACAGGTGCGCACCCCCATGCCCACCTAATTTTTAAATTTTTAGTAGAGACGGGGTTTCACCATGTTGGCCAGGATGGTCTCGATCTCTTGACCTCGTGATCCACCCACCTTCGCCTCCTGAAGTACTGGGATTACAGATGTAAGCCACTGCACCCAGCCTGTATCTCCTTTTGGAGGTGAAGGCTGTAAGTCACTCTAGAGAAAATGTTTACTGTTATAGACAAAATCACTTTCGTGACTTCTATGCCTTTGCATTAGACCAACTTATCTAACAAGTTGGACACTGGGGTGGCAGTGGATACATTTGCATAGAGACTATGGAGTCTCCTGGGAGGAAACGTTCTGGGCCTTTCTCTTTTGAGTTCAATGTTCGAACAGCTCTAATAGGTTGAAGGCATTCCAAATGATGAATGTTAGCAAGAAAGAACACAAAGGACTCTTTCTTGAAGGTCCTGAGGGAGGTGACTCAGGCTTGGGTGCTGTATTTGCAGAATGACTGTAGCACATGAGTGTGAATTAAAAGAACAGTATCCTGTGGCTCTGGCAAAGAGCTCTCTTAATCAAATTGGACCAGTAGAAATGTCACTTCAGGGGAGAAAAAGAATACATCAAACTCATATGATATGCAAGGGACCCCAACTAGCCAAAACAACCTTGAAGAAGAAGAACAAAGTTGGAAAACACACTTCCTGATTTCAAAACTTACTACAAAGCAATGATAACCAAGATGGTGTGGTACTGGCAAAAAGATAGACATATAGACCAACGAAATAGAATAGAGAGTTCAGAAGTAAACCCATACATCAGTGGTCAATTGAATTTTAACAAAGGTGCCAAGATTATTCAGTGGGGGAAAGAATGGTATGTCAACAAATAATCTTGGGAATAACTGGATACCCATATGCAGAAGAATGAAGTTGGACCCTTACCTCATGTCATATAGAAAAATTAATTCAAAATGGACCCAAGACCTAAACTTAAGACCTAAAACTGTAAAATTCTTAGAAGAAACCATAGGGAAAATTTTCATGACATTGGATTTGACAATACTTTCTTGCCAAAATCATAGACAATAGCAACAACAACAACAAAAATAGATACATTAAACTACGTCAAAACTTCTGTGCATCCAAGGACACAACAGACTGAAGAGACAACCCATGGAAAGAGAGAAAACACTGGCAAATTATCTATCTTATGAGGAGTTAGTATCCAGAATATATCAGAACTCCTACAACTCAACCGCAAAACAAAACAAAACAAAAATCCTAATTTAAAAATGTGCAAAGCCCATGAAAAGATGTTCAACATCATTTGCCATAAGAGAAATGCAAATCAAAACCATGAGATGCCACTTCACACCCACTAGGATGGCTAGAATTTAAAAACTGAAAATAACAAACATTGGCCAGGCATGGTGGCTCACGCCTGTAATCCCAACACTTTGGGAGGCCAAGGCAGGCGGATCACAAGGTCAGGAGATCAAGACCACCCTGGCTAACACGGAGAAACCCCGTCTCTACTAAAAATACAAAAAAAATTAGCTAGGCGTGGTGGCAGGAGCCTGTAGTCCCAGCTACTTGGGAGGCTGAGGCAGGAGAATGGCATGAACCTGGGAGGTGGAGCTTGCAGTGAGCCGAGATCGCGCTACTGCACTCCAGCCTAGGCAACAGAGCGAGACTCCATCTCAAAAAAAAAAAAGAAAGGAAAAGAAAATAACAAATGTTGGCAAGGATATAGAGAAATTAGAACCCTCATATGTTGCTGGTGAAAATGTAAAATGGTGCAGCCATTGTGGAAGACAGTTTGGCAGTTCCTCAAAAAATTAAAGAGCCAGGTGTGGTGGCTGCCACCTGTAATCCTAGAACTCTAGGAGGCTGAGCCCGATGGATTGCTTGACCCCAGGATTTTGAGACCAGCCTGGGCAACATGGTAAGACCCCATCTCTACAAAAAATACAAAAATTAGCTGGGCGTGGTGGCACACACCTTTAGTACCAGCTACTTGGGAGGCTGAGGTGAGAGGATCACTTGAGCCCAGCGGGTGGAGGCTTCAGTGAACTGAGATCCTCCCACTGCACTCCAGTATGGGCAACAGAGTAAGGCTCTGTCTCAAAAAGAAAAAACATTAAAGATAGAGTTAGCATATGACCCAGCAAGTCCACTCCTAGATAGATACCCAAGAGAAATGAAAACATACGTCTACACAAGCACCAGTACATAAATGTTCTTAAAAACACTATTCAGCCAAAAGATTGAAACTCGAATGTCCAACCACAGACAAATGAATAAACAAAGTGTAGTATAGCCAAAATTGTCTGCCATAAAAAAGGATGAAATATTGATACACTATGACATGGACCAACCTTGAAAACATTATGCTAAGTGAAGAAAGCCAGACACAAAATAGCACATATTATATAATTCCATTTATATAAATGTCCAGATTCAGCAAATCTATAGAGATGGAAAGTAGATTCGTGGTTACTTCTGGCTGGGGCTGGATGGGCCATCAGGAGAGTGAGAGCTAAAAGGTATAGAGTAAAGCACCATCCTGAGATTGTATGCCCCATGCCTGGAACCCTGGGTGCTAAATAAATGTCTGCTGACTTGTATTCACTTTAAATTCTAGTTCAAAGAAATAAGCATCTGACATACCTATAGTTAGAGAAAAACATCAGTCTGAATCCTAAACACATCTACCCTCTTCAAAGATCTGTTGCTTAAAATGTCAAACTTCTGTAGGTTGCTTGCTCACCAGAGAAAATGAAAACAAATGCAGCTCTGATCATAAACTAGGTAGATATTGTGTTACATAAACGTTTTCACATCACCCTAGCAAAGATGCTGTATCTGCTAAATTCACATGTGTAAAATGGAAATTTAACACCAACCTAATAAAGTTAAATTGAAGATTAAACTAAATTTTTATATTAAAGTACTTAGCAAAGTACCTGAAACAGAGTAAGTCCTCAATGAATGGTAATTACTGGATTACTACTATTGTCCCCTACTAGAAAAGCTAAATGCACCTTCACTATGGATCTGCCTATCCAAACAAGAACCAGATAGCAAATTGCATTGATGTAGCATCACTTCAATTTCTTCCACTTTCTGACTTGGGATAATTTATTTAAGCAAAATAGTTAGCTAAAAAAATTTATTGAAAAAGTATTGGCTGGGCGAGGTGGCTCAAGCCTGTAATCCCAGCACTTTGGGAGGCCGAGGTGGGCGGATCACGAGGTCAGGAGTTTGAGACCATCCTGGCCAACACAGTGAAACCCTGTCTCTACTAAAAATACAAAAAAATTAGCAGGGCGTGGTGGCGGGCACCTGTAGTCCCAGCTAATCGGGAGGCTGAGGCAGGAGAATGGCGTGAACCCGGGAGGCGGAGCTTGCAGTGAGCCAAGATGGTGCCACTGCACTCCAGCCTGGGGGACAGAGACAGACTCTGTCTCCAAAAAAAAAAAGAAAAAAAGAAAAACTATTAATACTGGGTGGAGAAATAAGATGTAACACTTTAATAAGCAAATTGATGTCTTATCATTGACGTGCCAATAGAAATCCAATTTTACAATTGTGCCAGCAGTTAAGGAGCTCTTCAAAATTTGTGACAAAGTAATGTTCACCTAATTATTTGGCCACAGCTACATAAAGCCCTCTTTTAAAAATTCTATACAGATTGCAAGTATTGAAGTATTCATTTTACATATGTAGAAAGGATACAAGAAAGGGCTTTAAATCTACCAGCCCTGAATATTTTACTTCAAAAGCTTATTTCAAAACACTATGTTAAGGCCGGGCACAGTGGCTCACACCTGTAATCCTAGCACTGTGGGAGACCAAGGCAGGCAGATCACTTGAAGTCAGGAGTTCGAGACCAGCCTGGACAACATGGTGAAACCCCATCTCTACTAAAAATACAAAAAAAATTAGCCAGACGTGGTGGCACGTGCCTGTAATCCCAGCTACTCAGGAGGCTAAGGCAGGAGAATCACTTGAACCTGAGAGGCGGAGGTTTCAGTGAGCCGAGATTGCACCACTGCATTCCAGCCTGGGCAACAAAGTGAGATTCTGTCTCAAAAAACAAAACAAAACAAAACACTATGTTAAAAATGAAATGCATGAGATTCAGAGGTGTGTGTTGTTATCTGGAGTCTGCTGTGAAGGGCTACCACTGCTGGCATAGCTACATGATCACTAGATGGCTCTCAAGGGAAGATCGGCCACCTGCTGCGAAGGAGAGCAGCCGCATGGTTATTTTGCCCTTGGCATCTCCCTCATTAAAGTTGCATCCAAAATGTTTCTAAAACATTGATTTCAATTTCATGAAACTTCAGTATGACTTCCTCTCTGTTCCTCTCTATCCACAACCAACTCTTTACTCAACAAAACTGAAAATTTAGCTCAGTTCTACTCCCCATTCTGCCATGTAGAAGATAGTGATTTATCAGGCAATGAACCAATGACTGCCAATGCCAGGCCTTTTGTGTCTTAAAATATAATCCTGGGCAGAGATTCCTTCAAGTTTGTAATCTGAAGGTATTGTTCCCCAGTTATTGAAACTAAGGCCAGTATTTGGAGAATGGAAGCAGTAAAGAATGATGGGTAGGAGCTTAGACACTGCAGTTATGCACCTGATGCTAAAGGTCCAGTTTCCTCTGATCTCTCATCTCACCACTCCCACAACCTCTCAACCCCTCCCACCCTCCTCTGCTGAAGCCACATCCTGAGGCTGAGATTTTTATGTGGGAGGTTGTTGGAGAACACCATTTGTAAGAAGGAAGAGGAAGCAGGATTGGGCAGACAGAGAAGTCCAGTTACAATTTATTTGCAATAGAGGCCTCAGTTGACCCCACAGGAAATTATGGAGCTCTTCTGACTCTTCAGGGTTAGTCTCCCTTTGATTCTCCTTGTAAGAAATTTGAATTGGCAAAATCGATCAGTCGCAAAGACTTGTAGCTCAAAGAGGTCACTAGGATTGTAGGACCTCAAAAGTCTGCAAGTTTCCCAACACCTTTTACCTGGTAGATGCACAAACCGTATGGTCTATCTGAGTGCACGGGGACACTGAAAAGAATTCAGCTCAAATTGGGTCCAACAACAGTACACTGACTTGGTACAAAGTGCGCCATCCACAAGTTCCTGTTAGGTTTCTTTTTCCAGTGAGAAGCCTGCCCAAACCCCATCAGGTGAATCCTTATGCCCCTCCCCCTACAGAACTGGATATATAATCACCTTGGTATCTGTATTCAACACAGCCATAAAAGTTTGACTAACTACCCTCCACCCCAACACCTAAGTTTCCCAGTGCACTTAGAAAGGTGTATGTGACCCAGCACTTCCTCCTGCCTGGAAGAGAGTGAGCAACAACTAAAGCACCATTTGGAAGGTACTTGTTTCAATTCTTGCCATATAGACTCTAAACCATTCATTAAGAGCTAAGAAGTGGGAGATCTTACTCCCTACCCACTACCACTTGGGCGAGAGCATTCACAATCAAATCCCAGGAATTATTCTCATGTCTCCTATCCTAACCAGGGACCTTTTACATTCCCCTTCCAGAAAGCCATGACTCTTTCTGAATCATATTTTCATCACCAGAACTGCAAGAATTGGGAAGAGTCTGAGATTTTGCACTGATTGTACAAGTTAACAAGTTAGCCTGTTACTATTTCATGGATGCCAGCAGAAGACACGAGACTCCTGAGTCAGAGAAAAAGGACTTTATCACTCATAGCATAACAGAAAGCTGGAGCTTCAGGTTTGTGTCAGTTCCCCTTGCCCACCAAGTCCCACAGGGGCAACTTGCATGGACCCAAATAGACGTTGTACCTACAGTGGGTTTGCATCACATCTGAGGAACCCTAAACTGCAAGCAAACCTATTTGACCTTTGCCCCAGGGTGAGGCATTATCTTTATTATAGTGGACAGCAAACAACCCTGCCCTCTGTGCTATCTTCCAAGATCCTTGAAAAGATAATTCAGAAGAAAAGCTACCAGTACTTATGCTCACAAGACATTCAGAAATGTGAGGCACCTATGGAGAACTGTCTTCCAGTAGTGACACCTTCCATCTCTTGATGAGGAAATGGCAAGTTTCCAGAAGAGCATGTATGATAGGTGATATCTTTGGGCTGTGTCCCCACCCAAATCTCATCTTGAATTGTAGCTCCCATAATTCCCAAGTGTTGTGGAAGGGATGTGGTGGGAGATAATTAAATCATGGGGGCAGTTTCCTTCATACTGTTATCATGGTGGTGAATAAGTCTCACGAGATCTGAGGTTTATATAAAGGGTTTCCCCTTTTGCTTGGCTCTCATTTGCTTTCATCGGCAACCATGTAAGATGTGCCTTTTGCCTTCCACCATGATTGTGAGGCCTCCCAGCCATGTGGAACTCTTCTGAGTCCATTAAAATACCTTTTCTTTATAAATTACCCATCTTGGGTATGTCTTTACCAGCAGCATGAACACGGAGTAATACAGTAAATTAGTACCGGTAGAGTGGGGTGCTGCTATAAAGATACCCAAAAATGTGGAAGCAATTTTGGAACTGGATAACAGGCAGAAGTTGGAACAGTTTGGAGGGCTCAGAAGAAGACAAAAAAAAGTGGGAAAGTTTGGAACTTCCTAGAGACTTGCTGAATGGCTTCGACCAAAATTCTGATAATGATATGCACAATGAAATCCAGGCTGAGGTGGTCTCAGAGAGAGATGAGGAACTTGTTGGGAACTGGAGTAAAGCTGACTCTTGCTATGTTTTAGCAAAGAGACTGGCGGCATTTTGCCCCTGCTCTAGAGACTTGTGGAACTTTGAACTTGAGGGAGATGATTTATGGTATCTAGCAGAAGAAATTTCTAAGCAGTAAAGCATTCAAGAGGTGACGTGGGTGCTGCTAAAAGCATTCAGTTTTAAAAGGGAAACAGAGCATAAAAGTTTGAAAATTGCACCCTGGTGATGCAACAGAAAAGAAAAACCTATTTTCTGAGGAAAAATTCAAGCCAGCTGCAGAAATTTGCATAAGTAACAAGAAGCCAAATGTTAATCTCCAGGATAATGGGGAAAATATCTCCAGGGCATGTCAGAGACCTTTGAGGCAGTGCCCCCATCACAGACCCAGAGGCCTAGGAGGAAAAAATGTTTTCTGGGGCCAGGTCCAGGGCCCCCCTGCTGTGTGCAGCCTAGGGAGTTGGTGTCCTGCATCCCAGCCGCTCTGACCTTGGCTAAAAGAGGCCAAGGTTCAGCTTGGGCCGTGGCTTCAGAGGGTGCAATCCCCAAACCTTGGCAGCTTCCACGTGGTGTTGAGCCTGCACGTGCATAGACGTCAAGAATGGAGGTTTGGGAACCTCTGCCTAGATTTCAGAGGATTTACGGAAATGCCTGGATGTCCAGGCAGAAGTTTGCTGCAGGGGTGGGGCTCTCAAGGAGAACCTCTGTTAGGGCAGTGCAGAAGGGAAATGTGGGGCTGAAGCCCCCACACAGAGTCCCCACTGAAGCACTGCCTAGTGGAGCTGTGAGGAGAGGGCCACCAGCCTCCAGACCCCAGAATAGTAGATCCACCAATAGCTTGCACCATGTGCCTGGAAAAGCCACAGACACTCAACACCAGCCTGTGAAAGCAGCTGGGAGGGAGGCTGTACCCTGCATAACTGCAGAGGTGGAGCTGCCTAAGACTATGGGAACCCACCTCTTGCATCAGTGTGACCTGGATGTGAGCCATGAATTCAAAGGAGATCATTTTAGAGCTTTAAGATTTGACTGCCCCACTGGATTTCAGACTTGCATGGGGCCTTTAGCACCTTCATTTTGGCCAATTTCTCCCATTTGGTATGGGTGTATTTATCAATGCCTGTACTCCCATTGTATCTAGGAAGTAACTAACTTGCTTTTGATTTTACAGGTTCATGGGCAGAAGGGACTTGCCTTGTCTCAGATGAGATTTTTGACTGTGGACTTTTGAATTAATGCTAAAATGAGTTAAGACTTTGGGGGACTGTTGGGAAGGCATGATTGGTTTTGAGATGTGAGGACATGAGATTTGGGAGGGGCCAGGGATGGAATGATATGGTTTGGCTGTGTCCCCACCCAAATATCATCTTGAATTGTAGCTCCCATAATTCCCACATGTTGTGGGAGGGACCCAGTGGGAGAGAATTGAATCATGAGGGCAGTTCCCCCCATACTGTTCTTGTGGTAGTAAGTCCCACAAGATCTGAATTTTTTTTTTTGAGATGGTGTTTTGCTCTACTTAAATATGAATATTTAGACCTACTATATAATATGTAAACCAGGCTATATGAATATTTAGACCTACTATATAAATATTAAAAGCTACTTAAGTGCCTAAGTGTCAAATTTAAATATGAATTGCAAATTTCAAAACTCTGGTCTCTACTGGCTCTTAAAACCACCCAAGCTACCTACTGTGGGGAAAACTATTCTATAAGATGGGTGATGAGATTTTAAAAGTGGTTTACTAACTTCTTAAGCATAAAAACAATGGGAGGAAAGACTGAGAAAATAACCCAGTACATTTGACTAAATAACATTTTTCAATTTTTTTAATGCTAAAAGTCAAATGGCAGGCTAGGATGATTTTACAGTGGAATAGGAAGTCCAGCAAACACCATGGAAAGTGTAAGACAGGAGGTTGACAACAAGAGGAAGCACAGCAGTAGGGGCTGGGAAAAGGAGGGACTGGAAGACCAGGAAAATTGGGATTTTGGATGGCAGTGGCAGAATATGGTGAAAAATGGTGGGCTTCATATCCACAAGTTAGTAATTAAATGGGTAGAGCGATGACCTGTGACTATGCAAACTAGGGCCCCAATGAATGTTTTGGGTCTAAATGACCTTGGAAGTCTACCACCCTCACTAGCTTTAGCTCACGGTTGGGAATGGAATATGGAACAATGCCATATTATCTTATACCTGAGAAGCTTGTTCCCTGGCTGTAAGGGAAGGAGAATTCATTCACTCTGAAAGCCTTCACCTTTTAATGGAACTAATAACTGCCCATGGCGAAATGGAGAGCTGAGGCTTCTGAAGAATACTAAATGTCCCTACAATGTCTTAATGAACAAAGAGAAATATCCACAGTAACTCACAGCCTCAGGACAGAAGATCTCCTAGTACTGGGATTCCCAACAGTTCTGACATAATTCTTTGCTGCCCTCACCATTTTTAGATACATTCTTGTTTGTCCACTCCCCCTTTTTCTCTGCTGAGTTAATGTCTCAGCAGTAAAGGTCCCTCATATTCTCCAAGAATCGGGAGAAAAAAACATCCTTCCAATGTACTTTTCCTTTTCTTTTTCAGCAGGGAAACTGGCGCTGTAGCTGCCCAACAGGTTCTTCTCACCTGCTGCCCAGATAAAACCGATGTATCAAGACAAGGGAATTGCAATAGAGAAAGGGTTCAAGATACAGAGGGCCAGCTAAACAGGAGACCAGAGTTTTATTATTATTCAAATCAGCCTCTCCAAACATTCAGAGGCTAGGGTTTTTTCAAGATAGTTTGGTGGGCAGGGGGCTAGGGAATGGGTGCTGCTGATTGGTTGGGGATGCAATCACAGGGATGTGGAAAATGGTCCTCATGCCCTGAGTCTGCTTCTGGGTGGGGGCCACAGGACCCATTGAGTCATAAGTCCAAATGGAGTCATCTTGGTCATCGGAAAAACTGAAGTCTGAAAAGATATCTCCAAAGGCCAATATTAGGTTCTACAGTAGTAGAGGTTATTTATAGGAGTAATTGGAGAAGTTACAAATCTTGTGACCACCAGAATAATGACTGGTTATCCTTTAACTATACCTACATCTTTGCAGAACTCAGATTCCTCTCATAACCCTAACTTTGTGGCCTTTCATTAGTTTTACAAAGGCAGTTTAATTTGGGGAGGGGCTATTATCATCCTTGCTTTAAGGATAGATTTCTCCCAAAGTTAGCTTGGCCCACACCCAGGAATG
Source organism: Nomascus leucogenys (assembly GCF_006542625.1). NCBI lineage: Eukaryota > Metazoa > Chordata > Mammalia > Primates > Hylobatidae > Nomascus > Nomascus leucogenys. Next base: position 68,053,304 of record NC_044384.1, read on the forward strand.
GAGGTTACAGGCAAGATGGAGTTGGTTAAGTCAGATCTCTTTCACTGCCATAGTTTTCTCACTATTATAACTTTTGCAAAGGTGGTTTCAGAGATGTGCAATGGCGTAATGGTTATGAACCCAGACTCCAGAGGCAGTCTGCTTGGATTTGAATCCTAGGATTTTCATCTAGCTGTGTGACCTCAAACAAGTGACTTAACAGCTCTGTGACTCCAAGTCTCCTGCTGTAAAATAAGGATGATAGAATCTTTTCTTGGTGATGCTGTGAGGAAAAGGAGTTAATCTGTGTAAAGACATTTAGAAAGGCCCTGGCACACAGTAAATGTTAGTTACTGCTATATAAGTTGCTGAATGAATGATTTCAACAATAGTCCATGTGGAACATGTAAACCAATTAAATATTTGTTCCTAAAGGAACAGAATATTTATAGACATATAGCCTATTTATTTTCTTCTATTGAGCAGCCAACAGTAACAGTGGAAGTACATGTTTGTCTTCTTAATAGGAAAGAAGTAGGCTTAGGTTGACTGAGTGCCTACTGTTTGCTAGGCACAGTATAGATATCTTTTCACCTTATTCTCAAAACAAGCCTGAGAATTAGGTATTTTATCCCCATTTTTCTTAGGCAGAAACTTGCCCAAAGTTGCGCAACTCGCTCCAAATCACAGTGCCTAGCAAGGTCTAAGCAGGAATTCAAACCCATCTGACTACAACATACAATGTGTCAACACGGATGTCCACAACTTTGCTGTGTATGTAGCCACCTGAAAGAGAATGAACTAGAATAATTATTTTTCAGGGAGTTCAGTGCCATCAGGTGCCAAATTATTTATTGGCTATGCCAAACTGTATATGGTTCTCTATTTAAACAGAGCTTGGGTCTAGGTGTAACTGTAATATTCTAGGTAGAATATTACTTATCTAGTGGCCTATCTCACAGGAAAAGAAATAAATAAAAGAAAAATATTGCTGGAACTTGAAGGATAAATCAACATAGATGCCTCAGAAAAGATGGGGTAGGGTGAGTGGAGTAATACTTTGGGAAATGTAATGACCAGAAAATAAACTATCACTATTGCTGCGTTTTGCTTTTGTCCAATATTCTCTTGGCATGTATGGACATGAACTACCATTCAGTGAAACTTACATGTTCTCTCTCCTTTGGGAAGGATCATGGAGGTTTCTGGTGTCATCGTTTTAAATGTTCTAAATAGAAGCAAACATCTACTGTTAGAAAAGTAAACCAAGTGAAGAAAAGAAAAGAAAATGACTTGCATTCTTTTGCATAGATATGTCTATATGAAGTAATTAGGGTTGTACTAAAGAGGTTGGGAATATATTTTATTTATTTGCTTATGTAAGTTTTACTCACTATTTTCATTTTGTGTTGAGTAAAGGGAAAAATGTAATAAGAACAAAATGACCTTTCCATTTTGTCCTAAAACCAAACAGGAAGAGAGAGTACTGCCATCTTTTGGTTACACAATATCATAATTTTAAATCGTTACACTTAACAGCCAGATGAATGCCAATATTAGTCATCACCAAATGAACAGAAACACTGACTTACCTGGCATGAGTTAGTTCTTTAGACTATTTCTTCATAATAGCTTTCTTTCCTCTGCAAAGTAATCACAGAGACACCAAAATCTCACTTTTCTTTCAGTTGTAGACAGAAAGAGAAAGTACTGGTGGGCTAAGTAGATTATCTTAAAGAGCACTGACAGTTCTAATATTTGTATTTAATGATTCTAAAGCATTCAGAGTAAACAAAGATGAAAGAGAACTTTTATGTTTAATTACTAAAGTCAATTTCACAATTGCCCCACAGGGGAAGAACTTGAGCGCAAGGCTGAACTTCCTTAGACCAAGGAAACACTGTGGCAAAGGCTGCCAGGTATCCACTACAGGGCTTCATCTACACCAAGCAAGACAAACACAATTGGAGCATTCCTGGAATGTTCTTTCTTTTCTTTTCCTTTTCTTTTCTTTTTCTTTTTTTTTTTTCTTGTGAGAACAGAGTCTTGCTGTGTCACCTAGGCTGGAGTGCAGTGGCGCAATCTCGGCTCACTGCAACCTCTGCCTCCTGGGATCAAGCAATTCTCCTGCCTCAGCCTCCTGAGTAGCTGGGTGTACAGGCACCCACCACCACGCCCGGCTAATTTTCGTATTTTTAGTAGAGATAGGGTTTTGCCATGTTGGCCAGGCTAGTCTCGAACTCCTGACCTCAGGTCATCTGCCCGTCTCGGCCTCCCAAAGTGCTGGGATTACAGGCGTGAGCCTCTGCGCCCAGCTGATTTTTTTTAAAGGAAATATGGTACTACAATAGAAGGAAACTAAAGAAGTTTATCAGAGTGTACTATAGAGGGCCGCCTCTCAGTGAGCTGAGTTGGCTGCAGGGAGGCCATAGACACTGTTGTTACAAGACACGTTTTATTAACAGCCATCCTGAAGAAAAGACTTTGAATAGGTTGAGGGTATACATTTTAAAGAGGAAACATTAATTTGAAAAGGAGAGGAATCTGGAAAGGAAATATAATCCCCTCAAATCGTGTCTAGATCCAGAGAAGGAGCTATCCAAATGAGGTTTTTTTAAGGCTCATCAGGGTGGCAGAAAATAGAATACAAAGCCCCAAAGGGGGATCTTAAGATATTTAGAATAAAAGGGAAATATGGAAGTGTTGTGGCAGTTGAGTGAAAGGAAGTGAACTGAACTTGACATTTATTTGGATAATATCACTTTTCTATATGCGCAGTACTGATATGTTTTTAAAAGTAAAAGCACGAAATTTTTGTTATTTGTTATTCTTGTTAAGAAGATAAATAAGTAAACATTTTCACAGGGTATCAGAGAGGAGGGCAGGCGAAAGGAGGACCTGGTTTCTAGTCGTAGGTCTCCACTGACTAGCAGGGTGCCCTTATGCCACTTAGACTCCCTGAGTCTTGGTTTCCTCATCTACAAAGTAAGTTCGCTGGATGCCATCAGAGCTTCTCAAGCTGAGTTCTGAGGACTCCTCTGCATCTGTGAATTATTTTCAGAAGCTGATAGGTTCTCTGCTTTGAGAAGTATCAGACTCAATCATTTCTAATGGCTTTGTTAGCTCTAAAATTCTAAGATATAAGTATATTTTTCTTCTCTAATTCCCTCAGGACCCAGAAGAGGAAGAAAAGTCAGCACACTTATTTTTTTCCTGTTTTCCTTCTCCCTGACATGCAATTATTCTATTGTTCTGAATTTCTAGAGCAGTGCTTTCCCACAGAAATACATTCAACTTAAAATTTTCCAGGCCAGGCGCAGTGGCTCATGCCTGTAACCCCAGCACTTTGGGAGGCCAGGGCAGGGGGATCTCTCGAGGTCAGGAGTTCAAGACCAGCCTGGCCAACATGGTGAAACCCTGTCTCTACTAAAAATACAAAACTTACCCGGGCGTGGTGGTGGGCACCTGTAGTCCCAGCTACTCAGGAGGCCAAGGCAGGAGAATTGCTCAAATCCAGGAGATGGAGGTTGCAATGAATTGAGATTGTGCCACTGCATTCCTGGGCAACAGAGCGAGACTTTGTCTCAAATAAACAAAAAAAAATTCTAGTAGCCACAGTTTTAAAAGCAAAAAGACATGGGTGAAGCTCATTTTAATTATATATTTTATTTAGCCAAATATATCCAAAATATTCTCATTTCAACATGTAATCAATGTAAAAATTAACGACATGGTTTATATACATTTTTTGTACTAAGTCTCAGAAGTCCAAAATGTATTTTACATTTACAACACATTCCAATTCAAAGTAGCCGCATTTCAGGTTCCATAGTCACATTATAGCACCAGACCCATCTGATTCATCTTTTATGTAACAAAGTTGTGGGTTGTTTTTCAGTTGCCGTGGACCCTTGGGTCACGTGACCTGGGCATGCCCAGATGAACCAAGAATCACAGGGGGAACCTAAGTGCTCAGGCTGAGGGCGGGGGACTGGATTAAGAAGTGGACATCACATGGCAGGATCCAGGATCCAATCAGATCTAGCTGTGGCGTCACCCCATGGCAGGATCCAGTGAGATCATGCCTCATTATCTTTTGCTTATAAAAACCAGATCCAGCTCCCAGTCCCGGGAGGTACTGCTTTGGGAGCTATCCCAGGTGTTCTTATCTGTTACAAGTAAGAAAATCCCCTTGTTAACAATCCTCTTTGGTTCTGGTCATTGGACTGTCACTCACCAAGCAACCAAACCCACCCACTGTATGGGAAACAACACATGGCTGATGGGGAAGGTCCTATGTCCTGTAGTGGACAGCACAGTGACAACCCTATAGTTGGAGAGCTGATACGTGGCTGTTCGGGTACCCTGAAAAATAGGCCTGTTTGATTACCCAGTACCACAACCTAGGGATGGTCTGGAATGCATAGAAAAAGCTCAGGACGTAGAGGAAACATTTCTCTACTCAAAAACCTGCGGTGTACATGCTTCCTTCTCAGACCATCGGCCCCTCCCTTCCAGAACACATGATAATCGATATTTCTTTTTTTTTTTTTTCCAGCCCTAATGCTGCTTCTCAGCAACAAAGCTGGAAGTGTTTTTCTCAACAGACCAATCTCCGGGGAAGAATGTAATTATATCTGTCTTTGGACTCAGGCAGATAATGATTACCCACAAAAATCTCTGCTGTAGAAACAATGAACATTTGTACTAGTGCTCTTCGTTTTTTAAATGATGCGGAAACTTCTATTAATTCACCAACCCTATTGCAGGAGCCTGATTCAGAGACTGTCTGCAATTAATGCATTTTTTGTTGTAAGACATGAGAGCAGAAGAGGATAGAAATAATTAGAATCTAATTTGGAAGTCAGTGATGTAGCCTTCAGTTTGAGATATCATGTTTGTCCTTTTATAGAAACACTTGGAACAGTGAGTAAGAGGAGTAATAAGAAATTTTGCACATTAAAATAAGACAGACTATTTTGTATGGGGGAAGATAAAGATTTTTTTAAAATTCAGCCAACACACTCTGTGAAATAAGAGTATTATATATGTATAGAAGCACAGAGCTTCCTACTTCTTATCAACATGGCTTCTGGCATCTTTCAATTTCATCATCTTTCCATTTTCTTATCTTTTCCTATTGGGGATGGCAGCGTCGTTCAAAGGGATAAAAGGAACTATTGGAATTAAGTATTTCCTACTTTCTTTTTGAGACAGGGTCTTGCTCTGTTGCCCAGGCTGGAGTACAGTGGCATGATCAGGGCTGACTGCAGCCTCAACCTCCTGGCTCAAGCAATCCTCCCACTTCAGCCTCTCAAGCAGCTGGGACCACAGGCATGCACCACCATGCCAGGCCAGGCTATTTTTTTTTTTTTTTTTTTTTTTTTTTTGTAGATGGGCTCTTACTTTGTTGCCCAGGTCTCAAACTCCCAGGCGTAAGTGATCTTCTCACCTCAGCCTCCCAAAGTGCTGGGATTACAGGCATGACACACAGGGACCCTTCTACTTTCTTAAGGGGGCAAGGGAAAGACAGAGTATGTCTGTCCTCATCAGGTACTTATGTAACATTTGTCAGAGTGTGTCAAACTAACCCTCTCCTCATCCCTCTAGGAACAGACTTGGCAAGCCAGAGGGCTGAAGAAGCTAGAGGGGCCACAGGATAAACCACTGATGAAATCACTGGTGGGAAAATGAGATTTCCTTGTATCTCACTCAAGCCTATTGCTGCAGTATTGATTAATCTGTGTGCTTTTTGTGTCGATGGTTCCAGACAAGCGCCATCATGCACTCTCTCCCTTTTTCTTCATTGATATCAACTCAAAAAAGATGGGCTCCAATGGAAGGAAGAAAGATTACACCACATATAGTACAAACAATAAATTTGGGGCCAGGTGTGGTGGCTCATACCTGTAATCCCAGCACTTTGGGAGGCCAAGGCGAGCAGATTGCTTGAGCTGAGGAGTTTGAGACCAGCCCGACCAAGACAGTGAAACCCCATCTCTGCTAAAAATACAAAAATTAGCCAGGTGTGATGGCACGTGCCTGTGATCTCAGCTACTCGGGAGGCTGAGGCAGGAGAATCCCTTGAACCTGGGAGGCAGAGGTGGCAGTGAGCCGAGATTGCGCCACTGCACTCCAGCCTGGACAACAGAGCAAGACTCTGTCTCAAAATAATAATAATGATAATAATAATAACAAATTTACAGATCTTCAGGTATTTAGCACGTTTCTAAATTAGTACTGTCCTTTTTTTTTTTTTTTTTCCGTTTTTTAGACGGAGTCTTGCTCAGTCACCCAGGCTGGAGTGCAGTGGTGCGATCTCCGCTCACTGCAAGCTCCGCCTCCCAGGTTCACGCCATTCTCCTGCCTCAGCCTGCTGAGTAGCTGGGACCACAGGCACCCGCCACCAAGCCCAGTTAATGTGTGTGTGTGTGTGTTTTTTTTAGTAGAGACAGGGTTTCACGGTTTTAGCCAGGATGGTCTCCATCTCCTCGTGATCCACCCACCTCCGCTTCCCAAAGTGCCGGGATTACAGGCGTGAGCCACCGCGCCCAGCGAGTACTGTCCATTTTTAAAAGGTTGATGCTTACTGAAATGATATGTCCTTCTGGCGTTCCCATAGACAATAAATAAACTCTTCTAGGCCTTGTACTTCCTCCAGCACTTCCATAGGCATCTGCTGGATGGTCTCTCACTGGGCATCAGCGCCACACAGAAGGGAGGTGGACTCGATAGTAATTAACGTGAATGAGGAGAGTCAGCACACCAGTGGTCTAGCCAGGCTAAAATTTCTTAAAAGGAAATGGCGAATTGATTTTCTTTGTAAAAATTCAGGCCCTGTTCTTCTTCTTTCTTTTGCCTTTTTTATTTTTATTTTTATTTTTTTCGAGACGGAGTCTCGCTCTGTCGCCCAGGCTGGAGTGCAGTGGCGCAATCTCGGCTCACTGCAAGCTCCACCTCCCAGGTTCACGCCATTCTCCTGCCTCAGCCTCTCCGAGTAGCTGGGACTACAGGCACCCGCCACCATGCCCGGCTAATTTTTTTTTGGATTTTTAGTAGAGATGGGGTTTCACCGTGGTCTCGATCTCCTCACCTCGTGATCCGCCCGCCTCGGCCTCCCAAAGTGCTGGGATTACAAGCGTGAGCCACCGCGCCCGGCCTGCTTTTTTTATTTTTTGTGGCCTGGCCAACTGTCCCTCCCTAGGCAAAAGTGGACTTGGATTTCTTTTGTTTCAGCAGTCATTATCTGCTACCTTTACTCTGAAAATGCCCTTTCCACCTGTCCCCATCTTCTACTCAAGCCTAAAGGATTACAAAAAGGACTCATGTTTACCACTATATGTTGAAACTAGGAGTATCAACAAATTGGAAATTAGCCTAATCCCTTAAACTTCATATAATCTGTTTCCTTAATTTTGCTCCCATCTCCAAATATTTCATTCAGTACCAAAGTCCCCAAGAGAAAATGGATTACCTCCTAGCTGGACCTGGGGCATCTGGCCAGATCCCCATCATGTTTCACCCCAAGCTATCCCTTAATCCCAGATGGGGCTTTAGACTCCTTTGAGAGAGATGAGGCCTGTCAAGAACTATAAAAGCTCTGGAACTTTCTAACTTACACTGTTAACTGTTTCACTGATGCTGGCAGAAGACATAAGACTCTTGGGTCAGAGACAAAGGATTTTATTACTAGCAGCACAGCACAGCAAACAACATGAGCATATTTGCACTAGTTCCCTTCCCCATACACGACATAGGGATGACATGATAGTCCTAGATGATACCTGCTCATGCAGTGGGTTGCATTAAAGGAGAGGAACCCAGGGCTAAGGGCCCAGCCCTTGAGCAAGCAGCAAATAAGCCAGTCTTTCTCCACTTTGACCTGCTTAATTGCCTGTGTGATTAACCAGAGAAACCATTCAGTATTAGGAGACAGATCAGTCTTAAAATCCAGTACACTCGGCTGGGCGCAGTGGCTCACACCTGTAATGACAGCATTTTGGGAGGCCAACGCGGGCGGATCACCTGAGGTCAGGGTTTCAAAACTAGCCTGGCCAACATGTCTCCACTAAAAATACAAAAATTAGTCAGATGTGGTGGTGGATGCCTGTAATCCCAGCTACTCTGGAGGCTGAGACAGGAGAATAGCTTGAACCCAGAAAACAGAGGTTGCAGTGAGTTGAGATCACGCCACTGCACTCCAGCCTGAGCGACAGAGTGAGTGAGACTCCATCTCAAAAAAAAAAATCCAGCACACTCAGCAAGAACAGGCAGGGAACTTCAGGGTCCACGGTGGGCTGCCTTTCCCAATAGGACCCACGTACTTCTCATTATTCCGATCTTTCCTTCAGAATTACCTAATCCAAGGGGGTACAACACTGAGAGCTAGTGGCCCTGGGCTAGCTGTTAAAGACTGCGAGAAAAGTACTACTAGTTGCTGAAGGAAAATGGATTGTGGGATGTAAATTTGTCTCCTTATATTTAAACAAAAACACTCAAAACCCTCTTCCCCAACCCTTCTACTGTTTCAGTTCCTACTGGTCTGTTCTGTAAGTTCTCAGTTCCTGTTAGATTGTAATACTGAAAAAGAAACCCTGTCTACCCTCCAAGTTGGATGGAGAATTCAACATAAATAAGAAAGATATGTCTGCTAAGCAACTGAAACTTAGTATGTCCAAAACCAAACTTCTGGACTTCTTCACACACCATGCTGTCTTCTCCCATAGCTTTCCCTCCATAGAGAAGGTAACTGCCGTCCTTCCAGGCGCTCCCGCCAGCAGCCTCGGAATCAGGCTTGATTCCTCTTTTTCTCTCCCATTTCATAGCTTGCTCAACCTCCCAGGCTATCCAGAACCTGAGTGGCTCCCTTCCTCCATGGTGAAGCCACCATCATTTCTTGCCTGGATTGTTGCAGTAGCCTCCAAACTGTTTTGCTGCTTCAGTCTTTACTTTCTCACACCATTCTCAATTCAGCAGCCACAGGGTCCTTTCAAAATGGAAAACCACACCATATCACTTCCTACTCAAAACCTCCCACTGACTCCTAACTCATTCAGAATAGAAGGCCAGCCAGGTGTGGTGGTGAACACTTGTAGTCCCAGCTACTCGAGAGGCTGAGGGGAGGACGGCTTTAGCCAAAGAAAGAAGAAGAGGAAGAGGAAGAAGAAGGAGGAGGAGGAGGAGGAGGAAGAAGAGAAGAAAGCTAACTTCTTGTAGTGACGTGCAAGGTCCCACATCTCTTTGATCTGACTACTGTCCTCTCACGGCCTCCCCATCCCCCACCCCCCAATACCTGGAACACAAATGCCCATGCCTGGCCCTTGGCATGTGCACAGCCCCTCCCTCCGCCCAGATGCCCCCTCCACCAGCTGTCCACGGGGCTTATTCTTGCTGCTTCTTCAGGGCTCCCCTACCCCAGCATTCCCCATTCCTTTATTTGTTTGTTTGTTTGTTTTGAGGCAGAGTCTCACTCTGTCACCCAGGCTGGAGTACAATGATGCAATCTTGGCTCACTACAACCTCCACCTCCCGGGTTCAAGCAATTCTCCCACCTCAGGCTTCTTAGTAGCTGGAATTATAAGCGCCCACCACCACACCTGGCTAATTTTTGTATTTTTAGTAGAGACTGGGTTTCGCCATGTTGCCCAGGCTGGTCTCGAACTCCTGAGCTCAAGTAATCTTCCCACCTAGGCCTCCCAAAGTGCTGGGATAACAGGCGTGAGCCACCGTGCCCAGCCCCCTGTGTTATTTTTATCCATAGCATTTATCACTATCTGAGGTAGTACAGATGTTTATTTCCTTGTTATGATCTGTTTCCTCTGATACAATAAAAACTCCATGAAGTCAGGGATTCTATTTGCCATTGTGATCCAAGCCCCAATGCCTGAAAGGTGTCTGTCATACACTAGGCATCTAATAAATTGTTGTTGAATTCATTAATTCAACTCATATTTATCATTTACTTTTTTCATTTGCAGTTCAAGAGGGAGAGAGAGACAAATCAACAGGCACTTATAATACAGTGGGTAAGTGCTGTATTTGGAGAAGTATAGGACATTACAGAGTAATAAAGGAGAACCAGATGCGAATAAAGAAATAAGGAAATATAAGCACCCTCAGAGAAGTCGTCTGACATCCTGCATGCTCCAATTTGGCATACCCAGCATCCTATCTGACCTGGGGAGTTCTGATGCTTTTGTTTTAATTTGTGATTATAAATGTGTCAGATGAGTCAGTCATTGCCTTCCTAGGCAAATGCAAAATGACAAAACATTTTCTTATCAAAAATAATAGCCTCAGGCCAGGCGCCGTGGCTCACACCTGTAATCCCAGCACTTTGGGAGGCCGAGATGGGCAGGTAACTTGAGGTCGGCAGCTCAAGACTAGCCTGGTAAACATGGTGAAACCCCATCTCTACTAAAAACACAAAAATTAGCCATGTGTAGTGGAGGCTGCCTGTAATTCCAGCTATTCGGAAGGCTGAGACAGGAGAATTGCTTGAACCTGGGAGGCAGAGGTTGCTGTGAGCTGAGATTGTGCCACTGCACTCCAGCCTCTGACAGTTAAACTCTGTATCCTAAATAAATAAATACATAAAATAAAATTGTAAAAAAAGTTATAGCCTGGGAGTCAACAAAAACAATGTTCCTATGGGAACATAGTTTTGTCTTTTTTTGTTTTGTTTTGTTGTGTTGTTTGTTTGTTTGTCTTTGAGACAGGGTCTTGGTCTGTTGCCCAGGCTGGAGTACAGTGGCGCAATCATGGCTCACTGTAGTCTCAACCTCTTGGGCTCAAGCGATCCTCCCACCTGTTTCCTGAGTAGCTGGGATCACAGGTGCGCACCACCACACCTGGCTAATTTTCTGTATTTTTTTTTTCTAGGGATTAGGTTTTGCCATGTTGCCCAGGCAGGTATCAAACTCCTGAGCTCAAGCAATCCACCTTCTTCAGCCTCCCAAAGTGCTGGGATTACAGGCTGTTTTATACTTTTTATGTGATTAAGTATCTTTAAATATTTACTGAACAATTTCTTTTATTCTAAATTTTCTTCTAATTATTATGAATGTAGATACATGTTTCACAAAATTACAATTATACTCACATAAAATCTATACAGGCGGTGGCTCGCGCCTGTAATCCCAGCACCTTGGGAGGCCAAGGTGGGTGGATCACCTGAGGTCAGGAGTTCGAGACCAGCCTGACCAACATGATGAAACCCTGTCTCTACTAAAAAGATAAAATTAGCTAGGTGTGGTGGCGCATGCCTATAATCCCAGCACTTTTGGGAGGCTGAGGTGGGTAGATCACCTGAGGTCAGGAGTTTGGGACCAGCCTGGCTAACATGGTGAAGCCCTGTCTCTACTAAAAATACAAAAATTAGCCAGGCATGGTCGTGGGTGCCTGTAATCCTAGCTACTCAGGAGGCTGAGACAGGAGAATCACTTGAACCTGGGAGGCGGAGGTTGCAGTGAGCTGCGATCGCGCCATGGCACTCCAGCCTGGGCAACAAGAGTGAAACTCCCTTAAAAAAAAAAAAAAAAGCTATAGCTTTTCATGGAATATCTGCATTTGCACATACCTCTCCTCTGCATGACATTCTTTCATTCACCCAATTGTTTTCTGCTCTTTCTGGTGCCTTCTTTTTCTTCAAGCAACATTTATTCAAAGAAGTCATCACCATGGGGGCTTTTCCTATATGCTCAGGGCTACAAAATCAGCTTTTCACATCGTTTTCCCCTTGGTATCTTCCTCCTCCTCCTCCTTCCTCCTTTTGTCTTCTATTCCTAGAAGTCTGTGGCTTTTCATAGTTTGGGGATTTTGTTGTTGTTGTTTTGACAGAGGAATTAAGGTCACACATGTACTTAATCCCCTGAGCCAAGTAGTGTCTTCTCCCAAAGGCCACAGAGCTTTGCCTAGGTGCCTCTGCACCATCATCACTCTCTCATTGGCCTTCCTTTCTCTTCCTCCAGGTCTAGGGGAAGCAAAAATCCCAAATCAAAAATCCCCTTAAAGCTTTATAAAAATGAGAGCTAGACAGAAAAAAAAAGAATAAATGAATAAATAAAGTAAGAGCTAACAGCTAATATTTATGACGTGCTCGCCATATGCTGAGCATTCTACATAAATTCTGTCACTCCCACTTCACAGTACCTCCACGAAGTAGGTACGAATGCAAAAATCTCAGCCTCAGAGAGGGTAAGTGACTCGTCTGAGGTGCTCTGAGTACTGAATGATGGAACATTCATGTGTACCTAAACAGTCTGACCATGCAGCCGTGCTCCAGCCACAGTGCAACGTGCAACACTGGTCGGGGGGAGCTAACAAGGAGTTAACAAGGCAGTGAGTAACACTGCAGCTGTTAACAAGAATCACTAGAAATCGTGGATTTGTAGAATATCAACAATATTTTGTCCTTGCTTGAAGGAAAGGTACTAGGGCTAGGATTACTTTTTTTTTTTTTTTTTTTTTTTTTTTGAGACAATGTATCGCTCTATCGCCCAAGCTCATTGGATCACCGCAGTCTTGAACTCCTGGGCTCAAGCAACCCTCCCCCCTCAGCCTCCCTAAGTGTTGGGATTATGAGCATAAGCCATGGTGCCTGGCCTAGGGTTACTTTTAGAATGTCTTCTTTCAGGATTCTCTAGGTTTTACTCTAGGATTTGGCTTGAATAGAATGCTGGTAAAGCTATCTAAGGTTTAGGTCCCCAGGTGATTCCTGGTAGTGAGATTCTCAGCAACTTTCAGAACCCAGGTCCGTGCTTGCTCCCTTTTTACTACATCAGCCGCTGACCCAGGACCAAGCTTTATTTGGTCTCAGCAGCCGCCTGAGAACAGCAGTTGCTCAGAATTCTGCCCTGGTTGCTGGGATTTCTACCTAAGGCCCTCCCCTGTCCGGTCCCAAAGGTTCCTCTTCTTGGATTCAAGCTAACCTTGGCCTGCATTGATTTGGATGTTACCTTTTCCCTATACCAGCTCCACCCTAGAAGTTTCTTTGGCCTAGACTCCTAGAAAACCAGAACTGCCCTTGCCTTTGCCTTCTGTCCTCAGTTTGTCCAAAATATTCCTCACCAAGCCACATAGGCTGGCTTGACCTTAAATGAATCTCAGCCCCTCTTCACTATGCTGTTCAGTTGGCACCTGGCCTGTTCTCAGTGGGGCCTGGTGACCGCGATGGCAGGTGCCTCTCTTGGGGAACCCAACTGCCTTGCATGGGATCTTCCAACCCAGCTGTTACTTCCTATTTGAAAGCTATAGACCCAAGTAGGTCCACTACAAACTCTGTTTCCAGCCAGGGTGACTTTTCTAATTCTCAGTTCATTTGCACAACAGAAATGACACCAAACCCAGTGGGTGTTCATGTCCCTCCCAGATCAGGTGACCAGCTCTGCAACCCCACTCTCTTCCCCTGTTCCTTCTGATGATTCATCTATGAGTTACATGCCTTCCCCTGTCCTGTAGCCTAGACCCTACCGAGATATTCTGACAGTGTTGAGCCGTGCTTTTCACATTTCAGTCTTTCATTTACAGTGGTCACAATTTTTGTCATAGATAAATAAGTATCATCCGTACTATTATTTAATGTATTTTTCTTTAAATCACTTAGTTTTTAACTTTAAACCCAATATTCTTCAGTGTTGTCCTAAATAATATTATCTTCAAGATCAGTGGTTGGATGTGCTAGTTATATATTTACTTTTTTTCTTATTTTTTGTTTAGTTTTTTATTTTATTTGAATCATCCACCTCAAAATGTCACTAGTTATATATTTTCTTTTCTTTTCTTTTCTTTTTTTTTGAGACAGAGTCTCACTCTGTCGCCCAGGCTGGAGTGCAAAACTCTGCCTCCTGGGTTCAAGTGATTCTTGTGCCTCAGTCTCCCGAGTAGCTGGGATTACAGGCGTGCACCACCACACATGGATAATTTTTGTATTTTTGGTAGAGATGGGGTTTCACCATGTCGGCCAGGCTGGTCTTGGAACTCCAGACCTCAGGTGATCTGCCCACCTTGGCCTCCCAAAGTGCTGAGATTACAGGTGTGAGCCACCTCACCCGGCCTAGTTGTATATTTTCAAACACACATTAACTAAACAAATAATTATGAGCGCCGAGTCCATCAATGCCAATATGACACAACTTTTTTTTCCAGGAAACACTCGCCCAGGAAAACAAGACTGTAAGCCAGTATGTAACTTGGCAATTCGCTTCAGAAAATTCCTGCAAATCAATGTATTTGGGCAGGCAGTTTGCTTACCTGGGCAAAGAGCTCACTTATTAGACAAGTTTACTCCTAAGGACCCTCGCCTCACATGCCTTCCAATCCTGAGCGATTATGTCAGAAACTGAGCCCAATCCAACCCCAATCTCTTCTCACGGTTTTGCCGCGTTGCCCAGACCAGTCTCAAACTCCTGAACTCAAGCGATCCACCTGCCTCGGCCTCGCAAAGTGCTGGGATTACAGGTGTGAGCCACCACTCATGACCTGACAGTTTATTTCTTTTTTAAATTTATTTTATTTTATTTTTATCTTTTTTCATTTTTTGGCCTGAAATTTCATATGTTCAACTGTTTACCACCTAAAATCATCTCATCCATTAGGAGTGGTAGGCACAGCAGCCTTTGATGAAACATTTCCCCTAAAAACACAGTAAGAAAATTCCTCTTCCAGCTCTCCACTGTCTCTCCCATGCCTTGCCTTTCTCCTCCAGTCTCTTATGTTCTGCCTCCCCCCACACCTTTACCATCAATGCCTTTTGCACCTGAGGTCTGCCTGCCTTCTATGACTCAGAAGGACATAAACTAAGGGAGAAGGCGATTTCCAGCAGATGAGCAGACAGTATTCCAGTGAGACCCATAAAGTGGTAAGCAACCTCTGTGCTTTGAAAACATTGTTAACTTAAAATGGAATACTAGACCATCATGGAGCTCATCATGACACTGGCCACTGTGAAGCCAAATTTCAAGTACGGAAAGTCACCCAATACAGTGCAATGTCACTGCAGTTTACGCGATGTGATATGAGAGTCTGTACCAAGAAGGTTTGTCTGCCCCAAATTTCTTGCCTTTCATCCATTTTCCCCACAACTCACGGGTGTTAAAGGGCCTAACATTTTAACTATAACTTAAGGGAAACTTTAACTTTTTTTGTTTTGTTTTGTTTTGTTTTGAGATGGAGTTTTGTTCTTGTTGCCCAGGCTGGAGTACAGTGGCACTATCTCAGCTTACTGCAACCTTTGCCTCCTGGGTTCAAGCTATTATCCTGATTCAGCCTCCCAAGTAGCTGAGATTACAGGCGTGCGCCACCACACCTGGCTATTTTTTGTATTTTTAGTAGAGACAGGGTTTCACCATGTTAGCTAGGTTGGTCCCAAACTCCTGACCTCAGGAGATCTACCCATCTCAGCCTCCCAAAGTGCTGGGATTACAGGCGTGAGCCACCACACCCAGCCAACTTCAACTTTTTAACTTTAACTTGAGCACCACTTTTCTGGTCCTTCGAAGGCAAAAAACATCTGAGGAGATACGAGTATAACAACCATTGGGACCGGCACGGTGACTTGTGCCTATAATCCTAGTGCTTTGTGAGGCCCAGGCAGAGGGATGGTTTCAGGCAGGAGTTCGAGGCTGTAGTGAACTATGGTCACACCACAGCACTCTAGCCTCAGGGACAGAGCAAGACCTTCTTTAAAAAAATTAAATAAAATAATTTAAAAAAATTTTTTTTAACTCAACCATTGGTATTTATGGATCACTTATAATAGGTAGGATGTTTTCAAGGTCTCCACTACAGTGCCTGTGTGCTTTGATTCTTAAAGAACCCTGTGAATGATAGGTATTATTTTCCAGTTTACAAATGAATTAACCCAGGCTTCAAAAGCTTTCATGATTTGCCTGAGGTCACACAGCTGGTAAGGGGCAGGCCACGGCTGCCTCACCAAGTCCCTGCCCCTAATGTTACTGGGAGTGGATCCATAACATAAAAACAGCCTCTGGTGTTTGTGTAGCCCTCGTTGGTCTTATAGACTGCCCGTTCATTTTCTCATTTCCTCACGGGACACCCCCTTGAGAAGGCAAGCTGGGGGTATTTTTAGCAATGGTTTGTCAGTTCCACTTCCTCTGGGATAAGCTGCAGCAGGTCTGCGAAGGAAGGAGGAAGCAGAGAGGGACGACAGGGGAGAGAGACCACGTGGAAGGGAAGGCCCTCACTCCTCTCCAGGCCCGTCCCACTCACACAGAACACTGTCCTGATGTTTGGGCAGCAGGAGGGTGCCCTGCTTCCAGAAGGAAAACTACCAGGGACCCATGTGCTCTGTGAAATATGTAAGGCGCTACACAAGGAAGGAAAGCAGTTCCACTGAGACTGGTAATAAGTAACATAGTGGTAAACAGAGTAAAAGAATAGAGTTAAGGGTCTCACCCGATTGCCCCAAAAAAGAAAAAAGTCCTTGTTGGGGTTCAGGCTCAGCTGTAGGCTTTAAATTGTTTAGGGATATTTACAATTCTAAGATATAGAACTCTAGGGCAATGAAGGCTCCTGCAACTGTTTAAATGGTGTCTGTGAATTAGTGATTTATATTATTTCTTTGTGTTTGTTTTTTTTGAGACAGGATCTCGCTCTGTGGCCCAGGCCAGAGTGCAGTGGTGCAATCATCAGTCACTGCAGCCTTGACGTGCCACCTCAGCCTCCTGAGTAGCTGGGACTACAGGCGTGAGCCACTGTGCCCAGCTAATTTTTATTTTTTGTAGAGACAGGGTCTCCCTATGTTGTGCAGGCTGGTGTCAAACTCCCGGGCTCAAGTGATTCTCCCACCTCAGCCTCCCAAAGTGCTGAGATTACAGGCATGAGCTGTGGCACCTGGCAACTCGTGATATTTCTAATAGCTGCTTATGTTGAGCACCTACCATGAGGTGGGCACATCACCTATTGGCTTCTCATTTTCAGGTTAGGATGCTGAAGCTTAGCTAGCAAGTTTCTGCATTGAAATTCAAAACTAGGATCGTCTTGCTTGAATGGCTTTGCGTCATCATGATGGAACTTCCAGAGATCAGTCATCTGTTACCCCAGCATCAAAGAGAAAAGAATAGACTGGACTGGCAAGCATAGAGTTCCCATTTATGTGCCTCAAATTCCATCCCATTTACTGCCTTGGGCATTTTAACAGCCTTTTAAAGAAATATGGCCAGGCACAGTGGCTCACACCTGTAATCCCAGCCCTTTAGGAGGCCACAGCGGGTGGATCACCTGAGGTCGGGAGTTCAAGACCAGCCTGACCAACATGGAGAAACTCTGTCTCTACTAAAAATACAAAAATGAGCCAGGCCTGTAATCCCAGCTACTCAGGAGGCTGAAGCAGGAGAATCGCTTGAACCTGGGAGGCAGAGGTTGCAGTGAGCTGAGATCACACCATTGCACTCCAGCCTGGGCAACAAGAGCAAAACTCCATCTCCAAAAAAAAAAAAAAGAAAGAAAGAAATATTTAGAAACTGGCCAGGCATGGTGTCTCACTGTAATCCCAGCACTTTGGGAGGCCGAGGCGGGTGGATCACCTGAGGTCAGGAGTTCAAGCCCAGCCTGACCAACACTCAAAATACAAAAATTAGCCAGGCATGGTGGCGGGCACCTGTAGTCCCAGCTACTCAGGAGGTTGAGGCAGGAGAATCACTTAAACCTGGGAGGCAGAAGCTGCAGTGAACTGAGATACTGCTACTGCACTCCAGCCTGGGCGAGAGAGCAGTACTCTGTCTCAAAAAAAAAAAAAAAAAAAAAGGAAATATATATATATATATAGAATATATCATTCTATATATAGAAACCTATTTATATACGAGAAAACCTAATTCATTTGAAATACAATGTGGATTTTAGCTTTAGCTTGATTTTTTTAGAACAATAGAACAGAAGCTTCTAAACATTTTTTAACTTGACCTACAGAAAGAAAAGCCTTTTACATCATGCCGTAGTATACACAAATACACACGTGTGCAACAGAAGTTTCACAGAGCAACACTTACTCTACCTGTGAGAAGCACTCTGACATTTTGTTTTATTTTATTTTATTTTATTTTATTTTATTTTATTTTATTTATTTTTGAGACGGAGTCTCACTCTGTCGCCCAGCTGGAGTGCAGTGGTGCAATCTTGTCTCACTGCAAACTCCGCCTCCTGGGTTCAAGTGATCCTCCCACCTCAACCTCCCTGGTAGCTGAATTACAGACATGCACTACCACGCCCAGCTAATTTTTGTATTTTTAGTAGAGACAGTTTTCACCATGTTGGCCAGGTTGGTCTCGAACTGCTGATTTCAAGCGATCCACCCACCTTAGCCTCCCAAAGTGCTGGGATTACAGGCATGAGCCACCATGCCCAGCCCCTTCTGACATTTTAGATTCTAGTCTAATCTTTCTCTTTTTTTATTTTTGTTCATAGTCTTCCTTAATTATCTTTAAAAAAAAAAAGTGGTAAAAACGTAACATGAGCTCCATCCTCTTCACAGGTTAAGCGTACAATACAATGTTGTAAACTATAGGCACAATGTTGCACAGCAGATCTCTAAAACTTATTCATCTTTAATAACTGAAATTGTATCCCTTTGAACAACTCCCCATTCCCCCTTCCCCAGCCTTCCCCAGTGGCAATCACCATTCTACTCTTGGCTTCCCTGAGTTTGACTATTTTAGATATCTCAGGTAAGTGGGACCATACAGTGGAAAACAGTATAGAAGTTCTTCAAATCATTTTATTTTATTTATTTATTTATTTATTTATTGAGACAGGGTCTCACTCTGTCGCCCAGGCTGGAGTGCCATGGCGTGATCTTGGCTCACTGCACCCTCCGTCTCCCAAGTTCAAGCGATTCTCCTGCCTCAGCCTCCCAAGTAGCTGGGATTCCAGGCATACACCACCACGCCCAGCTAATTTTTCTATTTTTACTAGAGACAGGGTTTCGACATGTTGGCCAGGCTGGTCTCGAACCCCTAACCTCAGGTGGTCCACCCGTCTCGGCCTCCCAAAGTGATGGGATTACAGGCGTGAGCCATCACGCCTGGCCTCTTCAAATCATTTTAAATAGATCTGGCCGGGTGCGGTGACTCATACCTGTAATCCCAGCACTTTGGGAGGCTGAGGCGGGTGGATCACCTGAAGTCAAGAGTTTGAGACCAGCCTGGCCAACATGGAAAAACCCTGTCTCTACTGAAAATACAAAAATTAGGCTGGGTGCAGTGGCCCACGCCTGTAATCCCAACACTTTGGGAGGCCGAGGGGGGCGGATCACGAGGTCAAGAGATCGAGACCAGTCTGGCCAACATGCTGAAACCCCATCTCCACTGAAAATACAAAAATTAGCCAGGTGTGGTGGTGCGTGCCTGTAGTCTCAGCTACTCAGGAGGCTGAGACAGGATAATCACTTGAACCCGGGAAGCGGAGTTTGCAGTGAGCCGAGTTCGAGCCACTGCATTCCAGCCTGAGTGACAGAGCAAGACTGCATCTCAAATAAATAAGTAAATAAATAAATTAAATAAATAAATTAAATTAAATAGATCTTTCCTTTTTTTGATGCTGCTCATATTGATATCAGGATCCACTAATACGTTGTTTCTACAACAATGGAATCTGAAGCCTGGGTCTAGCATTGTTTTTTGCCTGAAATGACACAGTATAGTAGTTAAAAGTTCAAAAGCAGATAGGAAAGACAGAGAAGGAGAAAAAGAGAAATTTTAAAACTTAATTATTGATGGCTACCCAGTGGAAATATTACCACCGTTATGCATTTTTAATTCTTGAAAAGATGCCATTTATAAATGTTGCTTATTTTTTCCTACAGGCTGATCGAAGATGATGAAATGCCACATTCGCTTCAGTAAACAGACATTTCAAAGTCCAAAGGAAACAAACTCAAAGGTTAGTTCATTTGTGTCTCAAATAATATTCATCAGCCGGTTTGCTAACTAGGGCAAGTCTCTCTGAAGCAAATGCAAGAAGGAACGCGGGTATCATTATCCACTAGGTGGCAGTATAGAACAGGAGTAGCCTTAGCCTTAGCCTATTTACTGACACGTGGGTGGTGTGAACCGCAAAAGAATTTCGAAATCCAGGACTCCCCAGTAATTCACATGGATTCAGCCTGAAAGTTTACTCAATGCTCCTGGCATGTTTCTGCCCTTTCTGGGAACATCCCTGAATTTCAGCTTCATTCTTGCTGACAGGCTGGTATTTAAAATTAGTAATATCCCTGGCTACTTCCTTGTGGCAATGTAGATGAACTGTTGCTGTGTAAAGTCAGAGCCATTGTGTTGCCTGTATTTATTAATGATCTACAAGGTAAGCATATGCCGTGAAGGTTTTCTCTCTCGCCCCCTACCATCTAACAGCTTAAAAATACTGAGCTCCTCACGTCATTCCCATTGCTAACAATTTCCATATTTCTTTTCTTTTTTTTATTCTTTTTTTTTTTTTTGAGACAGAGTCTCACTCTGTCGCCCAAGTTGGAGTGCAGTGGCACGATCTTGGCTCACTGTAACCTCCGCCTCCCGGGTTCAAGTGATTCTCCTTCCTCAGCCTCCCAAGTAGCTGGGACTACAGGCACGTGCCACCACGCCCAGCTAATTTTTGTATTTTTAGTAGAGATGGGATTTCACCATGTTGGCCAGGATGGTCTCAATCTCTTGACCTCGTGATCCGCCCGCTTCGGCCTCCCAAAGTGCTGGGATTACAGGCGTGAGCCACTGCACCCGGCCTTTTCTGAGACGGAGTTTCACTCTTGTTGCCCCAGCTGGAATGCAATGGCAAGATCTCGGCTCAATGCAGCCTCCGCCTCCTGGGTTCAAGCGATTCTCCTGCCTCAGCCTCCTGAGTAGCTGGGATTACAGGCATGCACCACCACGCCTGGCTAATTTTTGTATTTTTAGTAAAGACGGAGTTTCTCCATGTTTGCCAGGCTAGTCTTGAACTCCTGACCTCAGGTGATCCACCCACCTTGGCCTCCCAAAGTGCTGGGATTACAGGCTTGAGCCACCATGCCAGCCCAATTTCTATATTTCTTAGTTGCTCTGCAAATTGTAAAGTCACTGGACGTATTTGATTAACATTTTGGTTCTTGTTGTTCAACTGAAAAGGATGGTCTTCTCAAGTACACATTGGCAAGACATTTTCCCTGCAAGAACTAATAGCTGATAAGTTGGAAATGTGTCATAAACAAAAATATACACTTTATGCGATGTGATCATATTCTTTTGAAATAACCACATGTATGAGAGATTAAAATCCCCACAGGTAATGCTTGCTCATAAAATTTCTTTATATTAACTTAGAAGTTTTACTTATTTTATAATATTTTTTGAAGTAGCTAAAGGGAAGACATTTATAAATGATTTTCTCTTGCTAATTTATGACATTTTTATATCATCTGAATCTTTATGAATACATATTACTTTTACAAACAGAAAAATAAAAGTGTTTTGTTATAGAATAATACATAACTATGAGAGAAAAACATGAATTTTAGTATGGCACAACCTAGAAAGTTATTACTAATAAGTCACATAATTTAAGTGCTAAGTTCATCTTGACCATGAATTGCTGATTTTGGAAATATTTTTGAATTTAGGTCACTTCTACCTATTCTTATCTATAATTAAGCATTCTTCTCAAAGTAGAAAGATCAAGTTGCTCATTATTCTTACTGTGAATACAATTAGTAAGACACCTAATAGTAGCACCTTCAGTTGTTAAAAACAGCAAAACCAGTATATCTAATATTTTTTGTTATTCTTTACACCGCACAGTAATTCACATCCATGTGGTGGTTCACAGGTTTATAGCATAAGAAGCACTCTCACTTACCTCTGCACATTTCGTATTCCTAATAGATGTATGAAATGGGTGGGGCATCTATAGGGACTCTAAGGTACAAACTTCTCCATGTAAGACCATACATCTACGCAGTAACAGAGCCGGGGAAGAACTAATCATTGATTCCGAGTCAGGCTATTTGCCTTTCATTTCTATGGGCCTGAAGCCTGTACCCATGAATGCTCCATACATGTCGATGAGGAAGAGGATGCCTTTTTACCAGGCATTCAATGTACTAGATGCTTTTTGTTGCTTTTTCTTCATCTGCACGTGGGGAATGAGCTGGAGGGAGTGAAGAGGAGCACAGAAGGACAAGAGTAACCCAGAACAGACTGTGAGCGTCCGTAATGCTTTCACTCCCAATGTGGAATGGGTTCTTCGTAACAGCTCTGGGAGCATGGCAATACAGGTCTTACTCATGCTGAATCTTTTTTTTTTTTTTTTTTGAGACTGGGTTTCACTCTGTTGCCCAGGCTAGAGTGCAGTTGCACAATCATGTTTCACTGCAGCCTTGACCTCCAAGGCTCAAGCAATCCTCTCACCTCAGCCTCCCAGGTAGCAACACCACGCTGAGCTAATTTTTGTGTATTTTTTGTAGAGACTGG